>NC_090742.1:14334081-14344081 GCF_036898095.1 Palaemon carinicauda
ATGCATAAACACACACACACACATAAGTAAAGACCTTCTGAGTGCTATCTCAGCCACTCTATTTACCCTAGTAATAAATGCACATACTGATACCTCAATCTTAGGCATCATGGTTCGGTTACATTCTTTTAAACGAAACCTACTTTCTAACTACATAAAAAAGAATTCGTGCACCATTGTAAATTCACATGAACTGACAGATATATCCAAACAAAATTAATACCTAACGAAGGACGTGGATCCTCTTTTGGTTAAAGATCAAAAGTTTATTCGAAAACATTTGTAAAAGAAAAATAATATACGAAAATAAAAACCGTAAATTTATTCAGACATTTGTAAAAGAAAATAATAAACGAAAATAAACAGTAAATTTATTGGAAGACTTTTGTAGAAAAAAATAATAAGCTAAAATAAAAATCGCAAAATAAAATTTATGTTCATTACGGTTAATTATAAAGCAACTAGGGTTCGAGTCCCCCTCAAACTCATTAGTTCCTTTGGATGCTGCAACCTCATCACCCTTGTGACCTAAGAATGGTGGTTGTGGGGGAGCCTATAGGTCTATCTGCTAAGTCATCAGAAGCCACTAACTGTCCCTCCTTGGTCCTAGCTTGGGTAGAGAGGGGACTTTGGCGCTGATCATATATGGTCAGTTTCTAGGGCATTGTCCTGCTCAATAGGGCAATATAACTGTCTATTGTCTCTGCCATTCATGAGCTGCCTTTAAACCTTCAAACAACAAAAAGCGAAATAAGCAAACGTTAGCGACTAATGAATGCTTAGTAAGAAAATTCATCACAATCTGTCTTCCCTCAAGGTTAAAAGGAAGTACACTACGTCACAGATTTGCTCTAACCATCTGTTCGAAGGATATATTTATAAATACATCTATGATATATTTACAAATCTGTAATCAATAATCAAGCTTTTAAAAAGACATACATAATTTATTTAGATCCTTGTTACTTATTCATAAGCTTAAGACATCACAATATACAAATCGTGCAGAGAAAAATCACTAATAAACAAAACAAGGGTCTCGCTATATACAGGAAGTCAGCTGAAATAACGGGAGTTTGGAAAACATAGAAGAAATAATTTTATTTGAAGGTCATACGATTTGTAGTAAATAAAAATTGCATTACTTATAGTAATCATTAATATTGATAGTAAAACAAAATTTTTTTTTTCCGAAGGTTACTGTAGAGTAACCAAATACTACTCTTTTCAAAAGTCATACTATTTGTACCTAATAAAAATAGCATTACTTTCAGTAGTCATTATCAAAATAGTATATCAATATTGATATTAAAACAAACAAAAATATATTTTTTTTTTTCGAATTGAATAGAGGGTGGTCAAATAAGAGTTGGCGTGAAGGATGTCGAGTACCGTAAATGGAAAATATGAGAGTTGCTATTTAGGCTTTGCAACTGTAAAGGTTTCAAAGGCTTAAATATTGCTTTGCAAAAGCAAGAGCAAAAGCATAGAACAAGTCACTTGGAAAACGTCCCAAAGAATGAACATAAGCAGACATATGATCAACGTCTCCACTCCCTCTCCACCCACGTTAGGACCTGGGGGAATCATGAAGCAGTTTCCTAAAAGCATGACATCACCGAAATGAAATTACAATAAATACCAATAATCTATATAGATTATCTTTAATTCAAACTTCTGAAGATAAGAGAAAAAAATATCAAGCATAGATCTAATAATGATAAAAGCGAATCTTCAAAATCGGGACGAATGAAGATGACAAAAACCATTATGCTATAGTGTACGCAACCCGTCAAATATGACAGCTAATATTGAGATATGTACATAGTAGCCCCCCTCCTCTCAACAGGGTATGACTACTTTCTCTCCCCCTTAACCGAGAGACGGGGAGAGCTGATAGTGACCGAATATATATATATATATATATATATATATATATATATATATATATATATACATATATATATATATATATATATATATATATATATATATATATACATAACCATAAACTTGCTCTTTATCATATAGGAGAGATTGAGTGAAATACAAGAATCCACGACTTCTTTTAAGGAATCACAGTAATTCCTATCGATTTTCAAAGCATTAAGGGTTGATGATGCTGAAGACACTAGAAATGTCACTTTCTCCTTTTCTTGACAAAATGACCATGGAGCAAGAAGAGGACCAGCCAACGTTTCATATCTTTATTTGGTGAATGAATTTTGTCTCCTTTCTTTATAAAGTTATTCAGTTTCATTTACTTTTTACTTTTTGTATGCGGATAAATTTCATTTTCCTCTTGAACGTCTCCCATGAGAGTTTGACGAACAAAAATTGTTATTTCGTATTGCTTGAAAAATAGTTAGGTTTCATATGAACATTATTTACACACAAGTAATTAATGTCTAGATTAAAGAAATAGTCGTCACCACTTATGAAGCGGAAATTACCCTATGGAAAGATATATATATATATATATATATATATATATATATATATATATATATATATGTGTGTATATATATATATATATATATATATATATATATATATATATATATACACAGTATATCCCGACACTTGGTCTTCACTATATAGGGGATACTGTGATATCTCAACTGATGTTTGATACTGTGCGGGAGCTTACCACCTTTGTACTGTCGATGTTACCCACTTACCCTTACCCTAACGTGAGCTAGATGTTAACAAATAACAGTACATGATTTCAAGAACCTACATTCACATAATGACTCACAGTCTCCTCCATCGGTTCAGCTTACTCACTTGACTACTTAAGCTTGTTTGCTTTGGTAATGCGTCAGTGAATCAATGTCCCTTTATGCTAAGAGTTTTAAGAAATCCCTGCTTCTAAAGGTCAACTGACATGCAGCTCTAGTACTCCCGATGCTACGTGGAATAGGAAGTAAAAAAATCACCTTGCTCTCGACGTCATGAAGCAATATCGATACCCTTATATTCACCGGCTTAAATTATACCCAACGTTTTAAAGACCGGTCACGAATAGCAGACACATGAGTGTGACAATGTCCTAGCTAGCAAGTGACGCTGACAATGCCCTAACTAGCAGGACAATGTCCTAGAGACTGACCATAAGGTTTAAAGGCTTTAAAGACCGTTCATGAATGGCAGAGACAAGAGAGTAATAATGCCCTAGCTAGCAGGACAATGTTCTAGAGACTGATCATAAGGTTTAAAGGGTTTAAAGGCCACTCATGAATGGCAGAGGCAAGAGACAGTGGCAATGCCCTAGCTAGTAGGACAATGACCTAGAGACTGACCATAAGGTTTAAAGACTTTAAATTCTGGTCACAAATGGCAGAGACAAGAGTGTGACAATGCCCAAGCTAGCATGAAAATGACCTAGAGACTAACCATAAGGTTTAAAGGCTTTAAAGGCCCCTCATGAATGGCAAAGGCAAGCGACACTGACAATGTCTAGCTAGCATGAAAATGACCTAGAGACTAACCATAAGGTTTAAAGGCTTTAAAGGCAGCTCATGAATGGCAGAGGCAAGAGACTGTGGCAATGCCTTAGGTAGCAGGTCAATTTCGTAAAGACTCACCACTAGGTTTAAAGGTTTTGAAGGCCAGCCATGAATGATAGCAGAAAGTGACAGTGACAATGCCCTAGCCAGCGGGACAATGTCCTAGAGACTAACCATATACTGTATATACATATGATCAGCACCCAAGCCCCCTCTCCACCAAAGCTAGGACCAGGGAGACCAAGGAAATGGCTGCTGACGACTCATCAGGTAGACCTATAAGCGCCCCCACGGATGATGAGGTTGCAGTCACTACATGAAACTATTGAGCTTCAGCTGTACTCGAACTCAGCCCAGTATATCGCTATGCAGGGACGTTTCCAATAGACCACCACAACCCCTAAGGCAGAATCTATTTGCTCCTCTTTATTCGATAGACTCTATTCTATTCAAGACCATCCCTGGAAAAATTCTACATTTAAATTCAGATCGCTCCCGCTCAGCATTTACATATAACAATGGTCCATAAAAGAAAAGCATTGTGATAAAAAATTCAACCATATCGTGTTCTTAACTACGTCTTGTTGAAAACACGAAAGGGTTAATGATGGCAGTTACATAACTGAACTGTTCCAAGACTCCACAGGAGCCTTAGGATTCATACGCAGTTGTATTTTCTGTTCACAAAAAACGCTTACTTATTTTTTTTTTCTTTTAGTCTTTAGATGGAAAACGAAGAATGACAAGACTTGTGAATAGATTAATCAACAAATTTAAGGAATGGAATATATATATATATATATATATATATATATATATATATATATATATATATATTATATATATATATATATATATATATATATATATATTACTGCATATAATCATCATCAGCATCAACCACTAGTAGTTCACTATATGAAAAAGGCCTCAGACAACTTCCACTTGCATCCGTTTATGGTCTTTCAAAGCCAGTTCAATCCCGCAAATTTGCTTAGTTTGTCAATGCATCGTCTTATAAATTTATTCATATACATACAAATACATACATACATACATACATATAAATACATACATACATACATACATATATATATACATAAATTTTAGTATGTATATATGTAGAGAGAGAGAGAGAGAGAGAGAGAGAGAGAGAGAGAGAGAGAGAGAGAGAGAGAGAGAGAGAGAAGACTTATTCCTTTAGTAACGCCTAATGCGTTGAACGGAGTCGTAAAAGGGATCTGCATCCGCTAACTCTGAAAAGATGAATAACTTTACTTCTTCTATAGAATTGCTTAGAAGGTTTTAGTACTTCCTCATCCTTTGACTATGAAATATGCGACACCGACTAGAGAGGACGACGCGTCTGAAAGGTAAACTGTTTGTTCTTTTGGTTAGATATGGGTAGACAAATATGGGACTCCAATACTAAATGGCTATGACCTCGGACACTTTAATCGTTTTGATTTTATTAAACTATACGTTTTTATTTATGTAGAAATCTCTAAATATTGTTCACTTCATAGTTGAACAAGCAGCTTTGTATACCATCATTTAAAAGTCTAGATTTATCTTTCTTTAAGTATAGCATTTAGAGATTCATAGTCTATGCTAATTAAAAAAAAAAAAAGGCTTTGTAATACTATGGCTGTCGATTGCAAATTCATATTTGACCTGTAATCTGCATGGCCTTGAACTCCCTCTGCACACCAGGTTATTAAATAGGAATATTCATATCAAATAAAAGACTGTAAGATGGACTTATCGCCGGCCGGATTGACGAACAGTGACAAAACAGGCCGAACAAACCAACTGATAAATACGTTTAAAGGTTTAAAGGCCACTAATGAGTGGCAGAGGAGGACAATGACCTAGAGACTCATATATACATACGATCAGCTAGCAAGCCCACTCTCAACCCATGCTAGGAACAAGGAGGGTCAGGTAATGGCTGCTGATGACTCAGCAGGTAGACCAATAGGCTCCCCCAAACCCACACCAATAGCTCACAAGGATGGTGAGATTGCAGACACGAAAAGAAAATATCGAGCTTGAGCGGGACTCCAACCCTTTCCAGCAGATCAGAAAGCAGGGACGTTTCCAATAGGCCACCACAACCCCAGAAGAACGAACCAGCTCTGACAAAGCCATAACAAACAGATTTATAAAGCAGGTCGGATCGATAGACAGACATACGAGAAGATCGATGGACAGACATACAATGGGATTGATAGTCAGACATACAACAGGATTGATAGACAGACATACAACAGGATCGATAGAAAGGCATATATGAGGATCGACAGAGACATACAACAGGATCGATAGACAGATATGCAAGAGGATTGATTGACAGGCATACGAAGGGATCGATAGACAGACATACAAGTGGATTGATAGACAGGGATACAACAGGTTCGATAGACAGACATACAACAGGATCGATAGACAGGCATACAAGAAGATCAAAAGACAGACATACAACTGGATCGAGAAGCAGTCATATAACAGGATCTATAGACAGAAATACAAGATGATCAATATACAGACATACAACTGGATCGATAGTCAGACATACAACAGGATCAATAGACAGACATATAATAGGATCAATAGACAGACATATAATAGGATCGATAGACGGACATACAACATGATCGATAGACAAACATATAACAGGTTGTACAAAGAATGACTAAACTACCCATTACTTTAAATGGAAGACAGTCAAGCCTACCTTGCCCTCTTGGACTCTTGCTGTAAATAAAGAAGCACACGTAGCCCCCAAACAACGCAGAGGTCACGTGACGTGAACCCTAAATGTCATTACCAAACGTCCATAAAGACAAAGAAAGCAATAAAAGACAAAGAAAACATTAAAAGACACAACTTTAATAAAATATAGAAAAAAACAGACTTTTGTATCGCTAATAGAAGTGTGTCTCAGGCCATACCTAAGTGGTGCGAGTCACGTCTAGAGACTGGAAGTTATTCAGGGCACGATGGGTGAATAAATTGAGTTTCCCACAGCTACCCCAGAGATTACTATAGGTTGCTAATGCTACTACCTCTACTACTGCGCTACGATGGGTTCTCCTACGAGAATGCCGTAGCTATTCAAGGAAAGGAACCGCATACGGAATGAAAAACAAGATGTAAATGCAAAGGACCTCAACAATGTTAATCAACAACAACAACAAATGCAGGCGTTTCTATTCCACCGCAGGATAAAGGCTGAATCAGACATGTCCTTTTTCATGTCTGGCATTTAGCCATTTCTTCACCACACTGACCACTGCGGATTGGTGATGGTGGTAGAGTTTAGTCTGATCGATCACAGCATACCTATCTAGTAGGGGTGGCCCTGACTAGTACAGCTTTGCTGGTCATGGCGATACACAAACCCATTCACAACGTATCCCCACTCAGAAAGATATTGATATATATATACATATATATATATATATATATATATATATATATATATAATATATATATATATATATACACAGTATATATGCGTGTATGTTTACATATGTACACTATATATATATATATATATATATATATATATATATATATATATATATATATATATATTCATTCATTTATTTATTCGTGACTGTGGTTTGGCCATTTCATCACCGCCCTGACCACTGCGGATTAGTGATGGTAGGAGAGTTTAATCTGATCGATCACAGCATACCAATCTAGTAGGGGTGACCCTGACTAGTACAGCTTTGCTGGTCATGGCGATGTATAAACCCTTTCACCACGTTAAGGTATCCCCACTTTATGTCTCTTAAATATTAAGAAACGAAATATTCTCTACCGAAAATAACGATAAATATGAACAGACTAAATGATGTGGAGTTTATTAACATAATTGTGGAATTGTATAATTTCAAGGGAGCCAATCACTTAGTTTTATAAGTTAATCAAATTAGATTCGACGATATGATTCTAAAGTCTTGTAATTTCTTCCATAAAGTTTCAAAACCTATTCACTATATGAGAACATTCAAAGAATTTCTTGAGCCAATTCATCATAAACCTCCCATATAATTTCTTAAGACATTCTAGGACACCACCAAATTCAGCAGTTCTGCTCTATCTATAATGATGTAACTTTATTCTATAAGATAGTTAATTTAACTTTTGATTACATCATGAGGTCAAACTTAAAAAATATCTAACCAAAAAAATTTTTAGTTGAAAGAGATGAAAGAGACTTGAAAAAAACTGTCTAAGTAATCACAGTGTCACTTTACTTTAACCCATAATAAACTTATAACGATACTTATTACCAACTTCACAGATCTAAATTAGTGAATTCACATCGTATTTGTTTTTCTATGATAATTATTTTCTCTGAGCATATACTTGGTAAAATAACCGTCAGTGTAAAACTGCAGTGATAATAATCGATATAACATTAAGGCGAAGGATGACATGGAGAGAAGAGATTTGGTGAAAGAGGCTGCCTTTGATAGAAGGCATTGGAGAGGGCAAATCAGGCAACCGACCCCTTATTGTAGGGTTCACGGTGGGGAAGAAGAAAGAAGAAAGATTTTTAATATTAATATTAATACTACTAATAACATTTCTACATGAATACTGACGGATGTTGCCTTTTGCATCAATAACGCCAGTTCAAACTGTTTTAACAGCTGGGAATTATTATCATCATTATTATTATTATTATTATTATTACTTGCTAAGCTACAACCCTAGTTGGAAAAGCAGAATGCTATAAGCCCTAGGCTCCAACAGGGAATATAGCCCCGTGAGGAAAGGAAATAAGGACATTACAGAAGAAGTAATAAACAATTAAAATATATGGTAACGTCCCTGACTGGTGAACGCAAGACTGGGGTTCGAGTCTCGCTCAAATTCGTTAGTTTCTTTAGTCGCTGCAAGCTCATTATCCTTATAAGGTAAGGATGGGAAGGGGGGGGGGTTGAGGGAGCCTATAGGTCTATCTTCTGAGGCATCAGCAGCCATTGCCTGGTCCTCCCTGGTCCTAGCTTGGATGGAGAGGGGGCATGGACGCTGATCATATATATACCTGTATATGGTCCGTCAATAGGGCATTGTCCTGCTTGATAGGGCAATGTCAATGCCATTCATGAGCGGCATTTAAATCTTTAAACAGCATCAACATTAAAATAGCCGTTGAGATACTACCGCTAGAGAGTTGTGGGGTCCTTTGACTAGCCAGACAGTACTACGTTGGATCCTTCTCTCTGGTTATGGTTCATTTTCCCCCTCACCTACACATACACCGAATAGGCTGGCCTATTCTTTACATACTGTATTCTCCTCAGTCCTCATACACCTGACAACACTGAGATTGCCAAACAATTCTTCTTCCCCCAAGGGGTTAACTACGGCACTGTAATTGTTCAGTAGCTACTTTTCTCTTGGTAAGGGTAGAAGAGACTGTTTAGCTATGGCAAGCATCTCTTTTAGGAGGACACTACAAAATCAAACCATTGTTCTCTAGTCTTGGGTAGTGCCATAACCTCTGTTCTATGTTCTTCCACTGTCTTGGGTTAGAGTTCTCTTGCTTGAGGTACTCTCTGGCACACTATTCTATCTAATTTCTTTTCCTCTTATTTTGTTATTAAAGTTTTTATAGTTTATATAGGAAGTATTATTTTAATCTTGTTACTGTTCTTAAAACATTTTATTTTTTCTTGTTTCCTTTCCTCACTGGGCTATTTTCCCTGTTGGGGCCCCTGGGCTTAAAGCATCCCGCTTTTCCAACTAGGGTTATAGCTTCGCAAGTAATAATAATAATAATAATAATAATAATAATAATAATAATATACAAACTATAAAAACGAAACAAACTTCCAACCAACTTCCTCTTTAGGAAGTAATGCATAAAAACTAAATACCGCTTGGGTGTTGCCTTTCAACTGTGCTCGCAAGAAAATGAGAAATTGGCAGCGATGAAGACTACAAATTATTTCCACCTTTCGATAAATCAAGTCCACACTCCTTCTGACTGAGCATCTTATCTCGCGTTTCAATCTTGGCCAGAAAATATCCAAAAGAAATTTCTTATTTGTTAATTATTCATGTGTTGTTGTTGTTGTTGGTGTTGTTGTTGTAGATACTGTTGATGTAGTTGTTGTTGTTTATAATTCATGTGTTGTTGTTGTTGTTGTTGTTAACCATTCATTGGTTGTTGTTGTTAATCATTTATGTGTCTTTGTTGTTGTTGTTGTTGTTGCTAATCATTCATGTGTTGTTGTTAATCATTCATGTGTTGATGTTGTTGTTAATCATTCCTGTGTTGTTGTTGTTGTTGTTTTTGTTGTTGTTAGTAGTAGTAGTAGTAGTAGTAGTAGTAGTAGTAGAAGCTAGGGAATAACCCTCGTTGGAAAAGCAAAATGCTATAAGGCCAAGATTCCAACAGGGAAAAATAGCCCAGTGAGGAAAGGGAACAAGGAAGTAAATAAAATACAAAAGAAGTAATGAAC
>NC_090742.1:14349081-14356639 GCF_036898095.1 Palaemon carinicauda
TTGCTATCAATAAATCAGCTCAAATATAATACCCAAAAGAGACTCTTTAGCTATGGTAAGCAGCTCTTCAAGGAAAAGGACACTCACAAATCAAACCATTGTTCTCTAGTCTTGGTTAGTGTCACAGCCTCTGTACCATGGTCTTCCACTCTCTTGGGTATAGTTCTCTTGCTTGAGGGTGCACTCGGGCACACTATTCTATTTTATTTCACTTCCTCTTGTTTTGGAAAGTATTTATAGTTATATATGAAATGTTTATTTTAATGTTGTTACTGTTCTTAAAACATTTCATTTTTCCTTGTTTCCGTTCTTCACTAGGCTAATTTCCCTGTTGGAGCCCCTGGGTCTTATAGCATCCAGCTTTTCTAACTAGAGTTGTAGCTTAACAAGTAATAATAATAATAATAATCATAATAATAATAATAATTATTAAAATAATAATAATAATAATAATCTCCCTCTACTGAGAAAATATGACAGGCAAAAGTAAAAACTACATATGCTTGCTCAGACCGAAACGCGATACAGAAATACAATCACCTTTAAAATGTTATTGAGCAAGAACACTAACCCAATTTCTATCAATATATCAAATTATCTCTAAAACTTTGAAGTTTTACGATAAAAAAAATCTTAAGTAAATGTATAGAAATTTTGTACATCGATCATAAATTAAAAGTTACATAATATCATTGTGATAACTAACCTATCTTATTGATGCTGATATAATCAAATATGGCTTCAAGAAATATATTACACAAATTGCAACTCTTCTAATTGGGATATGAGAATAATTTTACGATTCCTTAAAATTCAAAGCAATTCGTAGCCAATTTTTATTAAAAAAAAAAAAAAAAAAAAAGTATAATTGATGTAGTTATGAAGAACCGACCACTATCCCATGAAGAAAACAATATAACACTTAGAAAATATAATCATATAGGATAATGTTAAATTTCGAAGTAATTCACACCACCAATTAAAAAAAAAGTCATAAATACAATTGTTGTAATTATAAATCACAGACCGCTAACCCATGAAATAAACAATACAATAATTATAAAATGCAATCAGATAAGATACATTATGCTAACAATGCTTCAAGGTAATTAGGCGAGGTAAATCTGCATGCCAAATGCGATTACATTTTGCAAGGCTTCGTCGGTGCTGTTCCTTTGCAGTGTCAAATCCGATTAATGAATGTAAATCCAAAATGTATTACTGCATATCTATTTGTTATGAATTAAATACCATATGGTTTATATGATAGAACGATTTCATTATTACTGTTAGGATGAAACATGATGAATACAATGGATATAATAATTCGTGTTTAGTTTAATGAATATTTAGGTATTTCCCGACTACATTATGTATGTTTATATATATATATATATATATATATATATATATATATATACATATATATATATATATATATATATATATATATATATATATATATATGAACATATATCACAAGCACACGTGATTTTAATTAATGTAAATATCACCCACGAATGGCATTTAATACCGAATTCTATCTTGGGCATATATATCCACTTGGAATTCATTTTATGGTAACAGCTTCTGGCCGGGTGGGGATTCGAACCACCACCTGTTCGGCTGGAGACTATGCCTGCAGTGACCATGCCGACTGAGCTATCAAGAGAGTCTCTCTTGCCGTATGGTAACAGCTTCTGGCCGGGTGGGGATTCGAACCACCACCTGTTCGGCTGGAGACTATGCCTGCAGTGACCATGCCGACTGAGCTATCAAGAGAGTCTCTCTTGCCGACTGAGCTATCAAGAGAGTCTCTCTTGATAGCTCAGTCGTCATGGTCACTGCAGGCATAGTCTCCAGCCCGAACAGGTGGTGGTTCGAATCCCCACCCGGCCAGAAGCTGTTACCATAAAATGAATTCCAAGTGGATATATATGCCCAAGATAGAATTCGGTATTAAATGCCATTCGTGGGTGATATTTACATATATATATATATATATATATATATATATATATATATATATATATATATATATATACACATGGAGATATACTTATACACACATATATACATACATATTTATATATATGCACATATATATATATATATATATATATATATACGTATATAAATGTATGTATATATAAATATATACATATATGTACACACATATATATATATATATATATATATATAAGAGAGAGAGAGAGAGAGAGAGAGAGAGAGAGAGAGAGAGAGAGAGAGAGAGAGTGTGTTTGTGTATGTGTGTGTGTGTGTTGGAGCGCAGACACATGCATATTTATATCAAAAAGTATTTTCGTAACCACGTACATAATACCATCATTATAAATAACAAGAAAACATTTTTTTTTTAACTTAATAGCTTTCTCAAATCCTGAAATACAAAAAAGAAAAATAAATAAATAAATAAACTGCTCTAATAAAACACGAAACATGATTCCCGAGATTCAGATCTCATCTTGAGTACATTTCTATGCAAAACACAAAAGTGCCCATAAAAAGCGAAAACTGAGGTCCCATATTTTTTTTATATCTCTTATTATGAAATACACATTTACAATCTTACAATTTATACCATATATACATCATAGTATATTTACATAAAAAAAATTTTCATTTTACATATAGTGTATTTACAATTGAAATTTTTACTATTTGTCTAAAAAAAATTTTAATAAAAAATATAATGACTCGCGAATACTTTTTTAAATATTTTTTTTATTTTACATATAGTGTATTTACAAGTGAAATTTTTACTATTTCCCTAAATATATTTCTGAATAAAAAATATAATGACTCGCGAATACTTTAAATAATTTTCTATTTTACATATAGTGTATTTACAATTGAAATTTTTACTATTTATCTAAATATATTTCTAAATAAAAAAATATAATGACTCGCGAATACTTTTTTAACAGAAATCTTAATTCTATTTTCGAAAGTCCGCCTACAATCCACGCCTTCCCATATACAGTGGATCCTTCCACTTAAACTGAGGCTCTTCTATGATACCTTATTACCATATTTTACCCTATAGACCCAAATCTACAGTTCCTCTTCTCGTAGTCCTGAGGGTATGTATATAGAGACGGACGCCCGTGCCCATATAAACCGCCCATTAGGGTACGTCCCATGCGGTGTACGTATGAAGATAAGCCTTCGTGCCCACTAAACAAATATGGGAGAGAGATCACTTTATAAAACTATGATCTGTGATTTAAGAGATGATCCAAAGGTCTTTCTGCATTAAAAGGGTTACATCTCTCCTCTCCTCTTCTCTCTCTTCTCTCTCTCTCTCTCTCTCTCTCTCTCTCCTCTCATCCTCTCTCTCCTCATCTCTCTCTCAATTTTTCTGTATATAATCTACTTTGTAATGTAATAGAATAAACCTTTTATAATGAAATAGTTTTGATTCTCTCTCTCTCTCTCTCTCTCTCTCTTTCTCCCTCTCTCTCTCTCTCTCTCTCTCTCTCCTCTCCTCTCTCTCTCTCTCTCTCTTTTATGTAATTGATTTATACTGTAATGTAGCAGAATAACCCTTTCATAATGGGATAAAGTTTTGACTCTCTCTCTCTCTCTCTCCTCTCTCTCTCTCTCTCTCTCTCTCTCTCTCTCTCTCTCTCTCTCCTCTCTCTCTCTCTCTCTCAATTCTTCTGTAATTGATTTATAGTCTTATGTAGCAGAATAATCCTTTTATAATGGCACAAAGTTTTGAATCTCTCTCTCTCTCTCTCTCTCTCTCTCTCTCTCTCTCTCTCTCTCTCAGTTGAAAGGTTAGCATGTCTTTCTTTATAGTTTATTTATGAAGTATATATTTTAATGTTGTTAATTTTCTTAAAATATGTTATTTTAATTGTTCATTACTTCTCTTGTAGTTTATGTATATCCTTATGTCCTTTTCTCACTAAGCCATTTTCCCCTGTTGGAACCATTGGGCTTATAGCATCCTGTTTTCTTACTAGGGTTGTAGCTTGGCTAATAATAATAATAATAATAATAATAATAATAATAATATAGTAATAATCATAATAATAACAATAATAATCATAATAATAACAATAATAATAATAACAACAACAACAACAACAATATAATAATAATAATAATAATAATAATAATAATAAAAATAATAATAATAATAACTCAAAAGAAATGCTAATTTGGTCGATATTCTTTGATAAATTTCTGCTTCTTAGAATGGATTTCTGTTCAGCTTAATTTTTAACATTGAAAGCATTAGGGCGGAGGAAGGACGCAATGGGGGTGGGGGAGATGATGCAGTTGAGAAGATGGTGGAGCTATTTGCTTGAGGGTCACCGAATTGAAAACTAATAAATCAATAATGTATTTCTGCAGTGTTATTATTATTATCATTATTATTATTATTATTATTGTTGTTGTTTGTCATTGTCGCTGTTGTTGTTGTTGTTGTTGTTCTTGCTAGACTCGTGACAATCTGCATTTACAATTAAGTAGCAATTTATTACTATAATTTTGAGTATCAAATATCCACAGTTCTATATCGTTGCATATTTAAAAAACACATTAGATTTCGCACTTTTTTTCAAAGTGCTAAAAATATACTATATAGAACAGTGGTTTTTTAATACCACCTTGGACACGGTATGGTATTTTCTTCGAATTATAATTTTATCAATATTATTATTATTTCCACGAAGTTTTTAATCAGGGAGTTTGGTACACCTTGCAAAATCTTGCTCGGTTATTACTAAATAATATTCAAAATGACGTATTTTCTTTACAATAGTATTTCTTGAAATCATGCTTATACTGCTCTCGCTCATATTTAAGACTTTTTTTTAAGAGAGCATCATGTACAAAGATTAAATTAATTTTCTTTAAAAGAAGAATAACGAAAAACTTATCTCATTTCCTTATCAACAAGCGTTTTTTAATTTCACATTTGACATGGCAGGATAATAATTTCCACGAAAAAAAAATTAAGTAAAAATAACTGCAAAAAAAATCATAAATAAAAAAAATATTAATAAAAAATTAATTAGAATAATTGACCAAGTTAGTTACATGGACAAGCGTATATAGAGAGAAAAAAATAACTGTGTTATAATCACTTAATGAAATTTTAAATTTACTTTGTATAAGCTTTTGGAAAATTATGGGAACCTCTAAAAAAGTGTGACCCGCTGACAAGAAAAGACGTTGACGCTGACGTAGACGTTGACGCAATGCAGACGACGACCAAGACGCAGACACAAGCATTTCAATTTAATGCTTGTAGGAATATTCGATCCGGTGAAGTAGGAAAAAGCAAACTGTAAAGATTCGTCTCTTTTTCTGGTAAGACAAATTCCGGGAAATGAGGAGGAGGAGGAGGAGGAGGAGGAGGGGGGGGGGGAGAGGGAGAGCGAGAGCAAGAGCAAGAGAGGGAAGAGTAGGAGGAGAAAGACAGAGGAAGAGAGGAAGAGGAAGAAAAATAAGGAGGGAAGAAGAGGAGGAGAAAGAACGGGAAGAGGAGGAAGAGCAAGGAAAGAGAGGGAGAAAGAGGAGGATTAGAGAGGGAGAAGGAAAGAGAATTAGAAAGAGAGGGAGGAGATGGTGGATGAGAAAGGGCAAGAGCAGGAGCAAGTTCTCTTGCTTGAGGGTACACTCGGGTACATTATCCTATCTTATTTCTTTATAAGTTTTGATAGTTTATACATGAAAGATCTATTTCGGCTACTGTTCCTCAAATAATTTTTTTCAATTGTTCATTACTTCTCCTGTAGAAGGTAGGTTATCTGTTTCCATGTTTCCTTTCCTCACTGGGCTATTTTTCCCTGTTGGAGCCCTTGAGCTTATAGCATCCTGCTTTTTCCAACTGGGGGTTCTAACTCAGCTAATAATAATAATAATAATAATAATAATAATAATAATAATAATAATAATTATTATTATTATTATTATTATTATTATTATTATTATCATTATTATTATTATCATTATCATTATCATTATTATTATTATTATTATTATTATTATTATTATTATTATTATTATAATAATAATAATAACAACAACAACAACAACAACAAATCATAATAATAATAATAACAACAATAACAAAAATAATAATGGTAATAATAATAATAATAATAATAATAATAATAATAATAAAGAGTAAATGAACGACGAGGGTAATGGTGGTAGACGAGAAAGGAGGAGAAAGAGCAGGAGGTAGTCTTAAGTAGAGAGGAAAACTCCTCCCTGAGGAGACTGAGCAGTTTGACTTTAAGTGAAGTAAAAGCGGCTTTAAACATTACTTATTATCTCATCCCAGGATACATTTTCCGGTTACTGAAATTTCCTTTTCTCTAGAGTAGATGACAAGACCCAAGAGACGGAGATCAGAGGTTTCTTTGGACCCCAGCGGAACAACGCTTTTGGAGGGAGGGACGGCCTGAACAAGGTCGGGAAATGAGAGAGAGAGAGAGAGAGAGAGAGAGAGGAGAGAGAGAGGAGAGAGAGAGAGAGAGAGAGAGAGAGAGAACAACATCTTTGGAGGGGGAGAGTTCAACATCAGGATATAACACATGGAGGAGAGAGAGAGGAGAGAGAGAGAGAGAGAGAGAGAGAGGAGAGAGAGAGAGAAGAGGAGAACAACATTTTTGGATGGAGACAGTTCAACAACGTCAGAAATGACACATGGAGAGAGAGAGAGAGAGAGAGAGAGAGAGAGAGAGAGAAAGAGGAGAACAACATTTTTGGATGGAGACAGTTCAACAACGTCAGAAATGACACATGGAGAGAGAGAGAGAGAGAGAGAGAGATGGAGAGAGAGAGAGAGAGAGAGATCAACTCTCAAATTTGCAGACTTATCCAATACATAAGCAAGTAAAGTCACAGCATAATAACAGATAATGAACAAAATTATATAATTTTAGACACAGATGGTAGGTAAAGCAAGATAAATTATAATAATGAACAAGAAAAAATAGATGATATATGAAAGAATCTATAATGAGAGAATGAAATACATGTAGAAGAGTATAATGAAACAAGGAAAGTCATGGTTTCTGGTTTTGATTGACATCTATACAAAATGACACTATCGCTCAGATATTGAATAAGGCTACTGAAAGCAGGCAAATTACCGATGGAATATTCTCCATAATAATATTACACAGGGAACACAGCAAACTCTGCTAGAAATGGTAACAGAAATTGTGATATTCTGTGAGGCGGAAAACTCATTAATAGTCTTGCAATAAACTTTCTTCCATAACGAGAACGTGTCAAAATTTTAATTGAATATCCAAGAGTCCGTGAAAAGAAAAATGTATAAATATATTTAAAGCTAAAAAGGATAGTCGGTGACTATGATATCATGTGTTCGAAAAAAATATATATGACAGTTTTCAAATGTCAACAGAGTATTGCAAGGACCAAATTTTGGTCAATATTCCTCCTCTTTCCGCAACAGGGACAGACCGATATCACATGTGATGTATTGGATTCCAATAGCTCTCTCTCTCTCTTCTACTCTCTTCTACTCTCTCTCTCTTCTATT
>NC_090742.1:14362139-14364639 GCF_036898095.1 Palaemon carinicauda
TTACCATAACTAAAGAGTCTCCTCTACCCTTACCAAGAGGAAAGTACCCACTGAACAATTACAGTGCAGTAGTCAACCCCTTGAACAAAGAAGAATTGTTTGGTAATCTCAGTGTTGTCAGGTCTATGAGGATAGAAAGAATGTAGAAAGAATATGCCAGACTATACGGTGTATGTGTAGGCAAAGACAAAATGAGCCGTAACCGGAGAGAGGGCTCCAATGTAGTATTGCCTGGCCGGTCAAATGACCCAAAAAGTCTCTAGCGATAGTATTTCAAAGGATGGCTGGTGCCCTGGACAATCAACTATCTATAGCTGTTAACTAACGTTATATTATCACTTTTTTTTGGTTGAAAAACACAAAAAGGGAGGCCTGGAATTACGTAACACGGGTAATTTCTGTAACAGTTTAAGCTATACAACTCTTCTGTTTGTACATTTTGATAAACAATAGCTTAAACATTCTACCCAATTTTGTCACACAGGACTCCTAGTTCAAATCACGATTTAGGAATAAAATTTCACACCTAAAATTGAGAAAGCTCAGAATTTAAACACTTCATTTACACAATACTGCCAACAGAATTTCAATTTATAATTAAACTTAAACAATGTCACAAAGAGGATTCTGGGTTATATAGTATCGATTAAACATGCTATTGCAAAGAAGAGGCCAAGTCATATCAGTAAGCTTACACACAACGTTGCAAAAAATGGAGTCATATCATTAAGGCTGCAGACAATGTTACAAAAAGAAGTTACATCATTCAACTTAAACAAAATACAGTATTGCAAAATGAATTAGAGTCATATTAGCAAGCTTACACACAATGTTGTAAAAATAAGTAGACTTGTATCATTAAGTTTAAACAAAATGTTGCAAAAAAAAATTATACCATTCACCTGAAATCGCGATGTTGCAAAAATAAATCAAGATATACAATTCAGGTTATACACGATGTTGGATATGAAGCCAATATATATCACTTTGTTTAAAAACGATATTGCAAAAAGAAGTTGAGTCACAAGATTAAACACGAAGTTGCAAAAATGAATTAAGATATATCATTCAGTTTAAAGACGATGTTGCAAAAAGAAGTTGAGTCATAAGATTAAATACAATGTTGCATAAATGAATCGAGATTTATCATTCAGTTCAAAGACGATCTTGCAAAAAGAAGTTGAGTCATAAGATTAAACACAATGTTGCAAAAATAAATCGAGATATATCATTGAGTTTAAAGATGATGTTGCAAAAAGAAGTTGAGTCACGTCATAAAGATTAAACACAATGTTGCAAACAAAGCTCGAGTCCTACCATTAGTTTGCAGGGAGGGAAAACCACCTAAAGGAATTGGACATTTAGTTTTGGAGATAAGCCAAGGGATTGCAGAGGGGATGGGACAGCAACAAATGACCATGGACATATTCATTAGAATTAGAGAGAGAGAGAGAGAGAGAGAGAGAGAGAGAGAGAGAGAGAGAGAGAGAGAGAGTCTAAGCATACATGAGAGAGAGATAGGACTCTAAGCATACATGAAAGAGAGATAGGCGTCTAAGCATATATGAGAGAGAGAGAGAGAGAGAGAGAGAGAGAGAGAGAGAGAGAGAGAGAAAGTCTAAGCATACATGAGAGAGAGATAGGACTAAGCATACATGAAAGAGAGATAGGCGTCTAAGCATATATGAGAGAGAGAGAGAGAGAGAGAGAGAGAGAGAGAGAGAGAGAGCGAGAGAGAGAGAGAGAGATATTAATCAAATCCCGTCTAAAGTCTTATGGATCTTTGGAGTAGAGAGTATGGGGGGGGGGGGAGAGCGGGAGCCTGGAAAACTGGAACCATCGCAGTAATCAGGATTTTTCCGAAATAACTTGATTGATAAAGGCCTGGAAACTGATGAATTACTTGATTACAGGCTTCTGGAAATTCCAGCCTTAGATTCGTACCCGGATATAACAACAACAACAACAACAAATGCAACAGTTTCTAGTCCACTGCAGGAAAAAGGCCTCAGATATGTCAGCTCACGTCTGAGATTGGCTAGTTTTCATCACCAAGCTGGCTAGTGAGGATTGGTGATGGTGGGAGATTTTCGTTTGATCGCTTACAGAAAACCAACCTAGTATGGGTGGTCCTGACTAGTACACAAACCTTTTCACCACGTTAAGGTATCCCCACTCGGAAAGAGATATAAACATTAATAATTATATCTAGAAAATTGTTCTATACTGTATACGTATAGATATTTTTATCACGACTTATACAGAAATATGAAATTCTCTCTGATTGCGGTTGAGGCGCCCTCTCTCTCTCTCTCTCTCTCTCTCTCTCTCTCTCTCTCTCTCTCTCTCTCTCTCTCTCTCTCTCTCTCTGTTGAAATTATTAATATCAGCGTCAGCGTATGTTCCACCAATTGGTAAAATGGTTACTTTTAGCAAAATTTGAAAAAAAAAAAACAGTATTGAACCATCAATCATTACTGACCACAAACATATCAACACC
>NC_090742.1:14369639-14386524 GCF_036898095.1 Palaemon carinicauda
CCACTTCTTTTGAATTTCCGTACATTGAATAAGTCTTTTAAATTTCCGTGATGTTATCTCTCTTTGGTCTTGTCACTCTTTTAAATTTCCGTATTTTTGTCACTCTTTTGTCTTGTCACTCTTAAACTTCTGTAATTTTTGTCACTCTTTTGTCTTGTCACTCTTTTGAATTTCTGTAATTTTTGTCACTCTTTTGTCTTGTCACTCTTAAATTTCTGTAATTTTTGTCACTCTTTTGTCTTGTGACTCTTTTGAATTTCTGTAATTTTTGTCACTCTTTTGTCTTGTGACTCTTTTGAATTTCTGTAATTTTTGTCACTCTTTAGTCTTGTCACTCTTTTGAATTTCTGCAATTTTTGTCACTCTTTTGTCTTGTCACTCTTTAGAATTTCTGTAATTTTTGTCACTCTTTTGAATTTCTGTAATTTTTGTCACTCTTTCGTCTTGTCACTCTTTTGAATTTCTGTAATTTTTGTCACTCTTTAGTCTTGTCACACTTTTGAATTTCTGTAATTTTTGTCACTCTTTTGTCTCGTCACTCTTTTGAATTTCTGTAATTTTTGTCACTCTTTTGTCTCGTCACTCTTTTGAATTTCTGTAATTTTTGTCACTCTTTCGTCTTGTCACTCTTTTGAATTTCTGTAATTTTTGTCACTCTTTAGTCTTGTCACACTTTTGAATTTCTGTAATTTTTGTCACTCTTTTGTCTCGTCACTCTTTTGAATTTCTGTAATTTTTGTCACTCTTTCGTCTTGTCACTCTTGAATTTCTGTAATTTTTGTCACTCTTTAGTCTTGTCACACTTTTGAATTTCTGTAATTTTTGTCACTCTTTCGTCTTGTAACTCTTTTGAATTTCTGTAATTTTTGTCACTCTTTCGTCTTGTCACACTTTTGAATTTCTGTAATTTTTGTCACTTTTGAATTTCAGTAATTTTTGTCACTCTTTCGTCTTGTCACTCTTTTGAATTTCTGTAATTTTTGTCACATTCGTCTTATCAATCTTTTGATAATAACCAATATATATATATATATATATATATATATATATATATATATATATATATATACATACATATATATATATATATATATATATATATATATATATATATACATACATATATATATATATATATGTGTGTGTGTGTGTGTTTGTGTATATATATATTTTTGGTCTCAAGCCATGTCGTCCTGATGGAAGTTCCTATTGGGTAGCTTCCTAGGGTATATTACAACTACGGCGATATTCCCAGAGAATTTACCTTAAGGTACCAGAATTCTAACTCCTGGAGTGAATATCCCTCGTGAAAGGGATATCGCGACATATCAAAGGACGTATTCTTGACACGCCACATGGCAATCTGCACCCCGAACAGAGATTACGTATCGCAGGGGTCAATTGGCAAGAAACGAAATCGGGAAAGAAAAAGGGGGAGCCGCTCCC
This sequence comes from Palaemon carinicauda, assembly GCF_036898095.1. Taxonomy (NCBI): domain Eukaryota; kingdom Metazoa; phylum Arthropoda; class Malacostraca; order Decapoda; family Palaemonidae; genus Palaemon; species Palaemon carinicauda. The sequence goes on from NC_090742.1 coordinate 14,371,086, forward strand.
AAGGCTCCCTATCTCCCGTTTCGTAAGCGTGCCTGGCGCCAATCCTGGCGCCATCTGTATTCCGTTTTGCGTAGCTTAACAACTCGGTGTTTTTTCCTGTGTTTCTCGCAAATCTTGGATTTATTCAGCTTTTCATGGCTTCTCCAACTTCGTCGGCCTCTGATAAGTTGAGTACCATTTCTTTTATGTATAAATGTAGGCTCTTGGTAAATTTTTAAGTGATTAATAGGATTAATCTTTGTTACAAGAGCCGTAGCCTACCGGAGGCGTCATGGACGCTGTCGCTCGCTAGGTATAAGTTTAGTTAGCCAGAGCGACATTCCCGGTTGTTTTGCTTTAATAAATTTTAGCTATTTAGCGTTACATAGGATTTCCTTTCGTGCTTTAGTATTATTTTGGCGAAGTATTCGCCAATTCTGGCCTACGCTAGGCCATGTAGCCTAGTCGTTTGGTCCTAGTACTTTCTGCATGCTTTGGTTTTCCGAGTGTATTAAAATTTTATTGAAGCTTTAGGCTGTTTTTTATACATTTAAGATTATGTTGAATATTTCCAAGATAGTATACGAGTGAGTTTCGGTGATTTAGGTAATCAATTCTCTTGGTGCCTAGGCTAAGTTGCTTATGGTGCCTTAGTATACTTTCTCATACTCCCCGGTTGCTTTCCTTTCTTCGGAAAAGTTATGCAATCCCTTTCCCTCTGTTTAAGCCTTGGGCTTATCCCTAAGTGGTTTATCTGAATTAACTTTCGATAAAACTATACTGGGGTGTTACTGTACCTTCCTGTTCCAGTAAGTCTGGTTTCAGAGTGGGACAGAACAACAGAGTTTTTAGTCTGAGTCTGTGTTCGTCTGGCTTGGGGTAGAGTCTCCCTCGCTGGCCTGACACAAACATAGGAGGCTTAGCCTCCTTAGGTCACTACCGAAGGTTTCTGTACGAGATGATCCCTTCTTTTGTGATCTAGCAGACTAGTCCTTGTTGCTGTTCTCGGTGGGAGGATAAGTTTCTTTTCCTGGGAGCAGCAACACCTTCCTTGCTTTGGTTCGCTGGGAGCTGGCAAGTATTGCTGGCCTGATACCTCGGTATCTTAAATCCCTCCTTGGATCTCCCTTAGGCTAAGATGAGCTTTCTTGGGTGCGGGTGATCCTTCACTAAAGCAAGGTTGATAGGACCCTCTTTTGTCCCTTCCCCCTCTATCTCCGTAATGGCCTAGCCATTACAGTACTGTACGTCATTCTACATCTGGACCTAGGATAGGTTAGGATGTGGAATTGACTCAGTCCCTTGCCGGCCGGCAAGGATCTTCTGCTTTGAGTGCTGCCCGGACCTCCCTTGGTCCCTCATCCATGCCTGCCTGTAGAACAGACGGCATTGGTCAGGAAGCCTGAATTAGATTCTCCCCTTCCTTATATGCACTCTTTCGGATTGCCGGGCTTGGAGGTAGTGTACGCTCTTATCCCGGCATCCATTCTGTTTTCTTCTAGTGCTGTACCCGACCCGGCTGCCGGCCTCATAGGCCGGCAGCCGGGCAGTCGTAGTCCTCTGGTTCTTTTGCTGCTGGCTGGCATCGGTTGTGTACCTTTGCCGGCCGGCTAATGTCAGCCCTTGTCTGCCGGTCGCCAAGAGTGTGGCCGGCAGCCGGGTACTACCTTGTGTAGTTGCTGGCCGGCAGTCATTGCCGGCCGACCTTGGCTGTTGCCGGCCGGCAGTTACTGCCGGCCGTACATGCATTTGAACCAGCGTTCTTCCACCTTATAGCTGTTAAGTAGTATACTTTAAAGCTAGTTATGGTGTGCCGGCCGGCCTTTGCCGGCCGGCACATAACCTTCTATACTGTACCAGTATTCTTCAGTATAACATATACTGTAAGAAGAAAACTATAGTAAAAGTTTTGGTACAGCACTGTGTGTTCTAACACTTTTGTGTTATCTTGCACAGACCTTTGCTGTTGCCTTACAGATAAGAAAGTGAGTTCTTTCTTGTCTATTATCCAGGATTTTAAAATCATTGCTTAGGTGTGAGCTCCACCTGTTTCCTCTGGAAACTTTGCATTGGTTTCTCTAGAAGAGATTAACCATTCGATTTTATTATCTGGAAGGCTGCAACAATTGGTTGTGAAGGAAACACAAGTGTGTGTCTTTCCTTTCTGAATTGTTATGCTATACTATGCATATCCAGTGATACATAGTTCACTTGATACTCATGGAAATTTCTTCTCTTTACAGAAGGACCCTCCGAAGTGCGGAAGTGTCTTCTGCAACGTCCGCAGCAAGAACCTCTGCGGACATGAGTTTGGTAGGAGACACGCAGCATGCGCTGTCTCCAAGGGTGATCTCTGGTATTGGGACCCTCAGGTATGTACTGTGTGCACTAACCTAATTACGGAGGCCTTTGATTCCCCTAGGTTGGCGGAATCAAGGGATATAGCAAGGGAGAAGCTTCGTACTTGGGTAAGGGGCTTCCAGAAGAACACCTCTGGACCTTATCTTCCAAGTGAGAAGATGAGGGCGTATCTTTTCCCTAAGGCATCAGCTGATGCAGTGATTCCCCAGCCTCAAGAGGAGATCCCCCAAGTTCAGATCCAGGTGGATGCTGAAGTCTCGGTGGCTATGCAAGACATCCAGTTAGATGACAGGATGTCTGACGTGGACGAGCGTCTGGAGGAAGACCTCCTGGTAGAAGCCCAGGGTGAAGTTCAAGCCCCAGACGTTGTAGAGGAAGAGGTCGACGAGGTGTCGGCTACTCCGGTTCAGATCCCGGAGCCTATTCCATCAACATCGGCCGGTCTCCCAGTAGAGCTGGGACAGGCCCTCTCCTCCATTGTTGGAATGATCCAACAAATGCAGAAGGAGAATCAGGAGAAGGCGGCTGCAATGGAACTGCGGATGCAGAGCCTTGCAGAATCACATGGGCCCCAGAAAAGGCTCAATGTGAAAGACCTTCCCTTGTGCTCAGATGCTAAACCATGGTCATATCCGGACTGTTATGTCCGGCTGAGGAAGGAACCAGCATCAAAGGAGGAGACAGAGCTGAAGGAGGTCATAGTGATGGACCATACTAAGGCTCAAGCTCTGCTTTCATCCTCGTTGAAAGAGAGGGGCTTCTCTAACTCAAAGGTAGCTGCATTGAGCAAGAAGCTCCCTTCCTTTGTGTCCTCTCCTGCTAGAGCCTTCCCCTTTTTACAGAAAGGGTTTGCGGCTGTACTAAAAGCAGTCGAGGCCGGCAAGCCTTGCCCCTCCCTGGAGGAGTGTAAACCCTTGTCGCTGGCCCTGCCTATGGACCACAAAGACTGGAAGGACGTCCATCTTACGTTCTCAGTTGGGAAGTTGGAGGCTGATATCGCCGGACGTCAGTTCGGCGAGGACCTCCCTAAGCTGTCTGACTTTCTCTTGCAGAGAGAGTTCGAGACAAAAGAAAGACTGGCTGCCTCAATGTCTCTTCAGACTACTCTTGAGACGATGGCAAGTGACCCCAAGGTCCATGAAATGTTCATGGTGGTGGCCAAGACTCATCTGGCCACAGTGACGAAGGACCTTTATGGCTTCGTCAAGGCGAGGAGAGCTTGTAGGGAGTTCGTGTTCACCTCGGCTACGGTGAGGCACGAGCCAAGGAAACTAATCTCCTCCAACATTTGGGGCAAAGACCTTTTCCCTACCGATTTGGTCAAAGAAGTAGTTGATAAGGCCGCCTTGGAGAATAGAAACCTTCTCCAGAAGTGGGGCCTGGCTATCAAAAGAAAGTCTTCCCCGGATGAAGGTCCTCAACCAAAGAGGAAGACTATGAGGACTAGGCTACCGTCTCGGCCAGCCAAGCCTCTTAGACAGCAACAGCAACTGCAATTGCCATTGCCTCCAGTGCCCCAGATCGTGGCACAAACCCCGACGACTTTTCAGTGGGTACCCCAGGCCGTGTCGACACAGTCCACGGCATTCACCCCATCGTTCGAAGGGCAGTCTACTTCCTTTCGAGCAAAGCCTAGAGGAGCAGCCAGAGGCTCGTCTGGGCGCCCCTCAAGGGGAAGGGGATTCAGGGGTGGTCGTGGTCAGGGAGGCAAGACCTCAGGACGGCAGTCCAAGTGGGATGATACCGGTAGGAGGGAGACTTCTGAAATTTCGGGATCGGTGGACCTTCGATCCCTGGGCCCACAGCCTACTCAAGAATGGATTGGGCTGGAGCTGGTACAGCACTCCACCCCCGTGCCTTCGGGTTTTCCAACACTCCACCCCCGTTCTGGAGGAGTACGTTCAAGAACTGTTGGAGAAAAATGTGATCCGAAAGGTGAAGTCCATCAAATTCCAAGGGAGGCTGTTTTGTGTTCCCAAGAAAGACTCGGAAAAGCTCAGAGTCATTCTGGACTTGTCGCCACTCAACAAGTTCATAGTGTATTGCAAATTCAAGATGCTAACACTGCAACACATAAGGACCTTACTGCCCAAGAGGGCATATTCCGTCTCTATAGACTTGTCAGACGCCTATTGGCACATTCCAATCAACCGTCGACTCTCCCCCTACCTAGGGTTCAGGCTACAACGAAGACTATACGCCTTCAGAGCCATGCCATTCGGGCTAAACATAGCCCCAAGGATTTTTACGAAGCTTGCGAGCGTAGCTCTCAAACAATTACGCCTAATGGGAATTCAGGTGGTAGCCTACCTGGACGACTGGTTGGTGTGGGCAGCATCCGAGACAGAATGCTTGCAAGCTTCCAGTCAAGTGATCCAGTTCCTAGAGTACCTAGGTTTCAAGATCAACAGAAAAAAGTCTCGACTTTCTCCATCTCAAAAGTTCCAGTGGCTGGGAATCCACTGGGACCTTTTGTCACACCGTTTCTCCATCCCGGCGAAGAAAAGGAAGGAGATAGCGGGTTCTGTCAAGAGACTTCTAGATTCCGAAAGGATATCAAGACGCGAACAGGAGAGGGTACTGGGCTCTCTCCAGTTTGCTTCGTTGACAGACCCAGTGCTAAGAGCACAGCTAAAGGATGCAACCGGAGTTTGGAGAAGTTATGCATCAAACGCGCGAAGAGATCTGAGAAGACCAGTTCCGCTTCGGCTACGTACTCTTCTCAGGCCTTGGTCCCAAGCCAGACATCTAAAGAAGTCGGTTCTTCTTCAGCCACCTCCCCCGTCGGTGACGATTCACTCAGACGCCTCGAAGGAGGGATGGGGAGGTCACTCTCATCGGAAAAAAGTCCAGGGGACTTGGTCCAAGCTATTCAAGACCTTTCACATAAACTTTCTAGAAGCTATGGCAGTGCTCCTTACCTTAAAGAAAGTTTCCCCGCGTCACTCGATCCACATAAGGTTGGAGATGGACAGCGAGGTAGTTGTGAGATGCTTGAATCTACAAGGATCGAGGTCACCACCTCTCGACCTGGTGATGTTGGCCATCTTCCGATTGGCGGAAAAGAAGAAGTGGTACCTGTCGGCAGTTCACCTTCAAGGAGTCCGCAATGTGACAGCGGACGCTCTATCCAGGTTCACACCGATAGAGTCGGAATGGTCCTTAGACGCAGGATCATTCTCTTTCATTCTGAATCAAGTCCCAGAACTGCAGATAGACCTCTTTGTGACGAAAGACAACAAGAAGTTGCCCCTGTACGTGTCCCCGTACGAGGACCCCTTAGCGGAAGCAGTGGACGCGATGTCCCTCGACTGGAACAGATGGTCCAGGATTTATCTGTTCCCTCCTCACAACCTTCTGTTGAGGGTCCTCAACAAACTGAGATCCTTCAAGGGGGTAGCGGCAATAGTGGCCCACAAGTGGCCGAACAGCGTGTGGTTCCCCCTGGCATTGGAACTACAGCTGAAGTTTGTACCGCTACCAGATCCAGTTCTGACCCAGCGAGTCCAGAAGTCGACTGTCTGCGCTTCATTACAGAAAACCCGGACCCTGCAGCTCATGATTTTCTCTCCCTAGCGGTGAGAAAGCGTTTCGGGATTTCGAAAGCCAGCATAGACTTCCTAGAGGAATATAAGTGCAAATCTACTAGAAGGCAATGAGTCATCTTGGAGAAAATGGGTGGCCTTTGTCAAGGCGAAGAATCCGCAGGAGATCTCGACAGACTTCTGCTTATCTTTCTTCATCCACCTCCATGGTCAAGGATTGGCAGCTAACACAATTTCAGCGTGTAAGTCTGCTTTGACAAGACCCATTCTATATGCCTTCCAGGTCGACCTAGGTAACGAGATCTTTAATAAAGTTCCGAAAGCCTGCGCTAGGCTCAGACCTTCAGCACCTCCAAAGGCCATTTCATGGTCTTTAGACAAAGTTCTTCATTTCGCTTCTCTGTTGAGCAATAAAGAGTGTGCGTTAAAGGATTTGACACAAAAAGTTATTTTCCTATTTGCACTCGCGTCCGGGGCCAGGGTTAGTGAGATTGTAGCCCTCTCGAGAGAGGCAGGTCGTGTTCAGTTCCTGGATGGGGGAGAACTGAACCTGTTTCCGGATCCTACGTTTCTCGCCAAGAATGAGTTACCCACCAACAGGTGGGGTCCCTGGAGAATCTGCCCTCTGAAAGGAGATGCATCTCTATGTCCAGTAGAATGCCTAAAGGTCTATCTTCAGAGAACTTCAGACTTCAAGGGTGGTCAACTATTCAGGGGAGAAACATCAAGCTCAAATTTATCTCTGAATCAACTCAGAGCGAAAATCACATATTTTATTCGCAGAGCGGATCCTGACAGTACACCCGCAGGTCATGATCCGAGGAAAGTTGCCTCATCCTTAAATTTCTTTAATTGTATGGATTTTGAACATCTCCGTTCATACACTGGCTGGAAGTCTTCCAGAGTGTTCTTTCGCCACTATGCGAAGCAAGTAGAGGAACTAAAGAGATCTGTGGTAGCAGTGGGTCGCGTCGTTAACCCTACTGTTTAACTCTGCGAGGAACAGTGGTTTTAATTGGGACGATTAATTCCAGGGTGAGTGTGTAGTTACATACTGTACTACAAACTAAGTGAGGGCACTGAGTTGCCCATGTAGACTGTTCCATTTCCAAAGGTGAACCTAGCATAAGTGCAGACATGTGTGCCGAGCGTTTCTAACGCTAATGTCATTGATTTGTAATACAGACGTTTATGACTTTGATACCTCGGTATCTTAAAAGTGGCATTTAATGTTTTTTTCTTTCAGATAAACAAGTTCTGTTTACTATCATACTTATGCTTAAAGTTTTGGGTTATCCTCTTCTTATATATATATATATATATATATATATATATATATATATATATATATATATATATATATATATAATTGTGGTTAACCTGTCTGTTTATTGTCTGTCAATGAACTTGTTCTTGAGAACCTTGCGTCTCCTTCACCTGTGTCAATTTATTGGTATAATTGAGCATTCATTCTATGTACCTTATCTGGGATAATTCTAATAGAATTGTTCCTTTATGCAAGCTATGTTGCATTGGTTTATGCTTTCCCTTAACGGGAGGACCCCGTCCCATAAGGGGACGATGGCGGTTTTACTAGTTTCCTCCTATGCGGATATAAACCTTTGTCCAATACAAGTATTGTGCGGAGAACTGGTCGATATTTCATATTGACGCAGTGGTTCTTTACAAACTATGCTTTGCTTAATATAGGGTGAGACCACTATATTAGCTTGCCTGGTATTCATACATAGGTATATGTACTCTTCGAGACTTTTCCAGAGTCTAGTAGGACTCTTCCCTGTAGGGGGCAGGAAGCTCTAACATGGTTTATAGTTAGTTGAAAAGATGTATAACGGTAACATCTTAGGTCTCTAGGTCTAGTCGACCGGGAAAAATTACCTCCGGGGAGTACGGCACATTCTGAGAATCCACAGATACAGTAATGCTCTGGTATACTTCCATCAGGACGACATGGCTTGAGCCCAAAAAACGGATTTTGAGCGAAGCGAAAAATCTATTTTTGGGTGAGATGGCCATGTCGTCCTGATGGACCCGCCCTTCCCTTTCTAAGAAAGGGCTGTAGGACCCCTCCCTACATACAGTATCTGTAGCACCTCGTGTACGCTACAAGGAATACAGATGGCGCCAGGATTGGCGCCAGGCACGCTTACGAAACGGGAGATAGGGAGCCTTGGGAGCGGCTCCCCCTTTTTCTTTCCCGATTTCGTTTCTTGCCAATTGACCCCTGCGATACGTAATCTCTGTTCGGGGTGCAGATTGCCATGTGGCGTGTCAAGAATACGTCCTCTGATATGTCGCGATATCCCTTTCACGAGGGATATTCGCTCCAGGAGTTAGAATTCTGGTACCTTAAGGTAAATTCTCTGGGAATATCGCCGTAGTTGTAATATACCCTAGGAAGCTACCCAATAGGAACTTCCATCAGGACGACATGGCCATCTCACCCAAAAATAGATTTTTCGCTTCGCTCAAAATCCGTTATATATATATATATATATATACATATATATATATAATATATATATATATACATATGTATATTTATTTATAAATATCTATATGTATATGTACATAATATATATATATATATATATATATATAAATATCTATATATATGTATATATAAAAAATATATATATATATACATATATACATACATATATATATATATATATATATATATATATATATATATATATAAACAACTTTCCAAATCAATACTCATCTACCCTACACCAATCTCATCCGTCAAAGTTATTTTACGCAATACTAAGACGACAACAGATCCCGAGATTTGCACCGTGGGGGTTAACTCAATAAAGTGAGAAGTTATGGAGTCCCAAACGAGGCTGGGCAGCGCAAGTTTCTCCTTGGAGGATTGTTACGAGATCCCTAGACGGAGGCGAATAGTTTGTTAGGCTATTTTTTTCTACCTTTACGGACTTGTTCTCGTTAGGCAAACGGGCATACTATGGGTTATGTCAGGATAATGATGCCTTTTTTATGTTTGTTTAATTAATGAGGAATCGTTTGTTATTGAAAGGGAGATGAATGAAGTCTCTATGGAATATGTGGAAGGGTTAGGAAAGTATGGATTTCTCTCTCTTTTCTCTCTCTCTCTCTCTCTCTCTCTCTCTCTCTCTCTCTCTCTCTCTCTGCATAAAAGACCTAAAATATAACTTTAAACGGAAAAAACCGAAGTTTATGGAACATAAGGAAGGTTTAGAAAAGTGTAGATTTTCTCTCTCTCTCTCTCTCTCTCTCTCTCTCTCTCTCTCTCTCTCTCTCTCTCTCTCTCTCTGCATGAAAGACATGAAATACGACTTGAAATGGAAATAACTGGTCTGTGGAACATAGAAGGGTTAGAAAAGTATCGATTTCTCTCTCTCTCTCTCTCTGAAAGACAAAATACGACTTGAAAGGGAAAAAACTGAAGTCTATGGAATATATGGATGGTTTAAAAAAGTATAGCTCTCTCTCTCTCTCTCTCTCTCTCTCTCTCTCTCTCCTCTCTCTCTCTCTCTCTCTCTCTCTCCATAAAAGACAAAATACGACTTGAAAGAGAAAGAACTGAAGTCTATGGAACATATGAATGGGTTAGAGGAGTATAGAATATTCTCTCTCTCTCTCTCTCTCTCTCTCTCTCTCTCTCTCTCTCTCTCTCTCTCTCTCTCTCTCTCTCTCTCTCTCTGCATAGAAGACATAAAATACGACAAGAATTAAAAGAAAAACTCTGAGCTGCTAGAAAACCGAGCTGGAGAGGGGGAAAGAGAAAGTGTCTCCTCACCGTTAAATCCAGTTTTTTCTTAAATAGAAAGAGAAATGAAAAAAGAATTACTGTAAAAAGAATAACTAAAAAAAGGATAACAAAGTTTGCATTGCAAATGAGGAGTCCAGAATTAGTGAAAATTCTAAGCAATTGCTAATCTAATGAAAAAAAGATAAATAAAAGAAAATCAATATAGAAGTGAATTACGCTATATGCCAGGTGAAGGAGAGAATGCAAAATTTAATAAAAAAAAAATTGAGGAGTCCAGCATTAGTGAAAATACTAAGCAAATGCTAATCAAATGACAAGGATAAATAAAATATAATTAACATACAAGTAAATTAGCTATATGCAAGGCGAATGAGAATAAGAAATGTTATAAAAAAATGTTAGCAATGGGCACTGGATCATCTGGAATGGTTGTAAATGCTAATAAAAAGAAAAAGAGAAATAACAGACACTAACATAAAAGTAAATTACCTATATAAAAAAGAAAATGCAGAATGTATTAAAAAAAAAAGTCTGCTATGGTCACTGGGCCTTTTAGAATGGTTATAAATACTAATAAAAAAGAAAATGAGAAATAAAAAAAACTAATATAGAAGTAAATAACCTATATACCTGCTATGGGTACTGGATCCTCTAGAATGGTTATAAATACTAATAAAAAAGAGAAATAAAATACATAAAAGTAAATTACCTATATACAAAAGAAAATGCATAATGTATTAAAAAAAAGTCTGCTATGGTCACTGGGCCTTCTAGAATGGTTATAAATACTACTAAAAAAGAAAAGAGAGAAATAAAGAACACTACTATAAAAGTAAATTACCAATATACAAAAGAAAATGCATAATGTTATAAAAAAAAAAGGTCAGCAATGGGCATTGAACCTTCTAGAATTGTTATAAATGCTAATAAAAAGAAAAAGATAAATATAAAACACTAACATGAAAGTAAATTACCTATATACAAGAGGGAATGCAAAATGTTATAAAAAATCGTCTACAATGGTCACTAGACCTTCTAGAATGGTTGTAAATACTAATAAAAAAAATACATAAAAGAAAATTACCTACATGAAAGGTGAATAAATGAAAAAAAATTATAAAAAAAGAAAAAAAAAAAAGCATGGAATGGTCACTGGACCTTCGTATTCATTTGCTATCCACCTGAAAACTGCAGATCCTCAACGCCAGCGTTGAACTCGACGGATCTAAGCCGAAATATAAACACGGAATTTCAAAAAGGTATTCTCCACTGGCGCTATCTCAAACCGGCGTTGTGTCGCCAAAGGAAATTGAAGATAGAGAGGCAGAAAAAAATATCTTTTATATGTTTCGAATGATTTCACAACCATGCCATGAAGATTATTTGGATGATGGGAACCACTATCCCCTTTTTGATGACATGCAATTGTTTTGTCGGAGAAATTGACATTGATTTTCTTCTTTCTTTGTTTTTCTCTCTACCCTAGCAAATATCTGCAACGATTTACTAACGAATAAGCACCTAATTTACTGCTTAGATGAATAGAGACATTATCAATTTATAGGAAAATGCCTATTTGTTTCCGCTCGTCCGGTCAGAAACCCGAAGGCTGGAGAGGACGCAACAGGCAACCGACCCCTTAATGTAGGGATAACGGTGGGGGAGAGAGAGAGAGATCTTGCATAGTGTTATCAAGTACAAAAGGAAAAATCGCATGTTAAAGACAATTAATACGTTACAAAATTACAAAACTTCAGTTACTATGGGAACATTTTATCTTCAATTCTAAAGAATGAATGTCCCCTATATGATAAAAAACAAGTGTCTGGCTATATATGTATATATATATATATATATATATGTATATATATATATATACATATATTTTATATATAAATCTACTCGATCTCCCGCGCGCCTCCACCCCATCACTCAAGTAGGCAAGAAAGGGAGTAGTCATAGTCTGGCGAGAGAGGTTACTACAAGATGAACAATGCGTATTTTGAGCGTTGAATATCTAAATATTTAGCCGTCATTTTTGACGGGTCGCGTACACTAGTTCCATAACGAAGAAAAATCGGCAAGCCAAAAACGCTGATTTTTCCGTTACCTAAATATCTATCTATAGATCTGTCTATCTATCTATCTATCAATTAATCTATCTATCAAGCTATCGATCAATCTATCTATCTATCAATCTATTGATCAATCTATCTATCTATCTATCTATCCATCATAATGAGTAAAGAGAAATGCAGACACTAAATTTCAAGTCAATTAAAAACATGTGAATTGAAGGCAAAGGTAAAACTAAACTTCAAAAGTTGGATATAAAAGCAATCCAGACTCTTTGGGATCTTATGATTGGACAACTCGAATAATATTGCTCATCGAAACTCGTCTGAAACTTTGACAGGATGCTAGAGGGGCTCCAAAATATACTCTTACTTGGAACGTAAATTTGGTGTACATAGATACATATGAAACCTCTATACATACACAGATATGCATATACTATACTATATATATATATATATATATATATATATATATATATATATATATACACATTTATATAAATATATGTATATATATATATACATATATACATATATAGATAAATATATATATACATATATATATGTATATACACACGCATATATATATATATATAAATATATATATATATATATATATATATATATAAATATATATATATATATTATATATATATTACATGTATGTATAAATATATTTATATATATATATATATATATATATATATATATATATATATATATATATATTACATGTATGTATAAATATATTTACATATATATATATATATATATTTATTTATATATATATATATATATATATATATTATATATATATATATACATCTATATACACAGTATATATATATAGATAGATAGCTGGATATATAATGGGGAATGAGGTTATTATTGCAATAAATTCCCCCCTCTCCTCTCTCTCTCTCTCTCTCTCTCTCTCTCTCTCTCTCTCTCTCTCTCTCCTTTATGTCACATTATATCAATGGACGTTCTGGGTTCGAATCTCGAAGTGGACAAGGACAAAATTGGGAGCTTTCCCACAAACCTAGATTCCTTTAGTATCAAATACTGATTTAGGTGCCTAGTTTTCATTAAGCTGTTGTGGGGTCGCAGTTGAGAGAGAGAGAGAGAGAGAGAGAGAGAGAGAGAGAGAGAGAGAGAGAGAGAGAAAATATGGTTGCTCTATTTTTTCATAATAATTATATAACATCAAATTGGCTCAGATAAAATGATCCTCACCCAACCGGAGTGAACAGTAATAAGAAATTCTCTCTCTCTCTCTCTCTCTCTCTCTCTCTCTCTCTCTCTCTCACTCTGTGCTCAAACACATGGAAAATGACGAGGCCATTATTTACTCGCATGACATAACGTTCGGTAAATCTCGAGTGGTTTCTCCATTCAGGGAAATTACCAAAGCAACGTGTGTTTGTGCGAGCGATTCCTGAATGGGGGAGAAGCCGAGAGAGAGAGAGAGAGAGAGAGAGAGAGAGAGAGAGAGAGAGAGAGAGAGAGAGAGAGAGGCGATGCTGGCTGTGGGTAGGAGCGTAGGAGCGGCAAATACCGACGTCACCACTAGGGGTTGCAGGAGTGGTAAGTGCCCAAGGACTCTCTCTCTCACCCGCTTTGCCCACATCCTCCTCCACCCAACCGCCCAACCGCCCACCTTAAAAAACCACACGCTGCCACCCACTCCTGTTTCTGGCAGCCTCGCCACCCCCTTTAACAAACACAGTCATGCTGTGGTCAGGATTCTGACCTCGAGTATGGCTTATTATTAAATAACTTTATTATATATGATAATTTTGGGAACTTTTTATTAAATAACTTTATTAGATATAATAATGTTTACGGAACTTTTTATTGAATAACTTTATTAGATATAATAAAATTTTCGGAACTTTTTATTAATTTCATTTTGTTTTTGTTTGTCTTTTTTTATATTTTGTGGTTTGTAATATTTGTAATAAAAGTTTATTTTTTTTTAATTATCCTGTTATGTTCGTTTAAAAATGTCATTAAATCAATTAATCTTTTGCAATTGTCGCAAAACATTATTAATAATATATAATAATAATAATAATAAATAATAATAATAATAATAATAATTATTATTATATTATTATTATCATTATTATTATTATCAATGTTATTATTATTATTATTATTATTATTGTTATTATTATTATTATTATTATCAACAACAACAACAATAACAATAAAAAACTTATGATTTTCCCAGCCTGTTGACGGCTGAAGAATTTAATTTTAAACCCCTCCATCTCACACATACATATTTAATCATCCTTCCCTCCGTTCTTCCTCACTCCTCACCTCGCATCCCTTCCTCAGTCCTCACCTCTTCCTCCTCAACCACTACCACCACATCATCACAACACTCTCTCTCTCTCTCTCTCTCTCTCTCTCTCTCTCTCTCTCTCTCTCTCTCTTTAGAAATGCTACATCTGAGCACATCTTCAGTCTGGGCAAATGCGATCCCCTAATGAACTTACGAAACTAAAAAGCATCTTGGGAATGGAGGTCCTTGGGTCCTTATAGCGGGGTCGTAGCGCTACGTTCACAGCATCTTGGGTTGTTGACTTGGTGCCTCAGCTGGAGCCCCGATGTTAGAGAACTCGCTTCCACATGGGATGCAAGCGTTCAACATTTACAAGACTTATTTGAACGCAGGATATTTAAAAGGACATATTCAAATCTTTTAGTTCTATAGGCAAATTAGTGGCCAGGTTATTGATGTTTTCATATTTTTTTTTCAATATAACTTTCTAATAATTGAACTCTTGCCGAGAAATAACTTGAACATATGAAGATTTATTGGACAATATGAACGCAGAATTTAGAGGAGACATCTTTTAATATTTTATTTCCCTAGGCAAGTTAGTGGCCATATCATTTATGATGATGTTTTCATTTCTATATAACTTGCTAATATTTGAACTAGTGCCAAAATATAACCTGAACACACCAAGATCTATATAAAGAAAAATATCTCATACTTTCCTTTTCCGAAATATTCACTTCCGTTAATAGCCATTACTTGCAAAAATATCCACATAATCTCCCTTCTTACGCCAAACTTGCACACATTTAAATTGCAGACGTCAACCTTCTTACGCAAAAATTGCCCACATTTAAATTGCAAAACTCTCCTTCTTACGCAAAAATTGCCCACATTTAAATTGCAAAACTCTCCTTTCTTACGCAAAAATTGCCCACATTTAAATTGCAGAACTCGCCTTCCTTGCGCAAAAATTGCCCACATTTAAATTGCAGAATTTATGCTTCTCACGCAATACTTGCCCACATTTAAATTCCAGAATTCACTCTTCTTACGCAAAATTTTCCCACATTTAAATTGCAACTATCACCGAAACTGCGTAAACCATAATCACCACTGACCCCTTTTACAAAATATCCTTCTCATAAACAGCTATAGGCGTGGCACATAAAAGGATACGAAATTCAAAGCGTAAATTTCCCGGTAATAACTAGGCATAGCAACTCATCCACATCTAAACGGTCAAATGCACAACGTGCGGTCAAAGGTCACGCGAGACTCCTATGCTAATTGAAAAAGATTCTACACAGAATCTCCTTTTTCAGGTGTGCATAATAGCAATGCACAACGTGGGGTCAAATGTCAAGGATGCTAAAAAAAGATTACACAGAATCTCCTTTTT
>NC_090742.1:14392024-14407024 GCF_036898095.1 Palaemon carinicauda
GTGTTTGTATTCATTATCAATAATTACCAATCACAACATCGACAGATAGATTATGAAATATTGTCAATAACTTACCCTAACAATAAATAATAGGCTCCGTATATCAATCAAATCCCCATTCCTAAAAGAAGTTTTGCCATAAGTAAAAACTAAATGTGAAAATTTAATATACTACTTACCATAAACAACCGTAAACCCCTCTCTCTCTCTCTCTCTCTCTCTCTCTCTCTCTCTCTCTCTCTCTCTCTCTCTCTCTCTCTCTCTCTCTCTCATCAGGTCAATAGTATTAAAAGGATATCTGAGTTGAGTGTTGGGGAGTCTCCATGCTGCAAGGGCTCTACCGGCTGGGCCTCCGCCGACCACGTCTGTAAGGAAACAAAGATAGAAGACATCATTATAAATAATATATCTAGTTATCTATCTATAGGTATATATAAATATATGTATATATACATATATTTATTTATAATATATATATATATATAAAATTTATTATAACCTGGCTACAAATGCATATGTATTTACAAATATACATACATACATATTTGTGTGTACGAATGTGCGTGTGTGTGTGTATATATATATATATATATATATATATATGTGTGTGTGTGTGTGTGTGTGTCTGTTTGTATGTATTTATATATAAACATATATAAATACATACACATATATTTGAATATATATATACACACACACATATATATATATATATATATATATATATATATATATATATATATATATACACATATGTATGTATGTGTGTAAAGACAATCCCATAAGCATAATAAAATGACTATTTTTTGTCATACCCGCAAATAAATAATTTCTTAAAATATATACAAAGAAAATACTTGCAAAATAAATGCTAAATATCCTCTTCAAGAAATAACATCAGTAATAAAAAAAAAATCTCAATTATCAAACCTCAACTTTCTGAGCTTATTCACCTATTAAGTACATTTTAGACATTTCGCCTTTTCGTGGACAAACCTTTCAGAATTAACTATTGTCGCAAAAGGAAAACTATAGTCAATTTTTTTTAGTGAGGCAGATTTGCACCGACTCATAGGGGTGCCCTTTTAGCTCGGAAAAGTCTCCTGATCGCTGATTGGTTGGAGAAGATAACTCTAACCAATCAGAGAGCAGGAAACTTTTCCGAGCTAAAAGGGCACCGCTGCGAGTCAGTGCAAGTGCGCCTCATTAAAAAAAATTGAGTATAGTATAGACTAGAAATTAAAGTTGTGGTGACATTGTAAACGTTCTTGCCTGGCGATCTGCCGGACTGGGGTTCGAGAAACGCTCAAGCTCTATAGTTTCGTGTAGTATCTGTAACCTCACTATCCTTGTGAGCTTTAAGGATGGGACTTTGGGGGAGCCTATACGTCTATTTACTGAGTCATAAGCAGCCATTTTCTGGCACTCCCTGGTCCTAACTTGGGCGGAGAGGGGTATTGGGTGATGATCTTATGTATATATGGTCAGTCTCTATGGCACTGTCCTGTCTCTGGGATCTGCCATTCATGAGCAAATGTTAAACCATTTTAAACTCTGTGGAATATTTCAAATGTTAGAGAGCAGTCTATGGATAATCCTATGGATAATCCCATACAACGATGACATAACCTCACTAGGATGCATCAAGTCCTTCACCTTTAAAGATACTCTCCCGTGAGAATTTTAAGCCATTTTAAACTCGGTGGAACATTTCGAATGTTAAAAAGCAGGCTAAGGATAATCCTATGGATAATCCCATACAATGATTACATAACCTCCCTAGGATGGATCGAGTCCTTCACCTTTAAGTATACTCTTCCCGTCTTCCTGATTTCTGCCGTCTGGGCCTTACGTGAATAAATTTTTTTCCGAGTAACCGACGTTCATTTCAAGAACCTGACAGATAGTCATATGTTCTATTCTCTTGGGGTAGAGTTCTCTTATTTGAGGGTACATTCAGGCACGATATTCTATCATATTTCTCACCTTATTTTTTTTTTTTTTTTGAAGTTTATATGTGAAAGATCTATATTAATATTGTTATTGTCCTTAAAATATTTTCATTTCTATTGTTTATTACATCTCTTATTTATTCAGTTTCATATTTCCTTTCTTCACTGGGCTATTTTCCCTGTTGGAGCCTCTAGGCTTATACCATCCAGCTTTTCCAACTAGGGTTGTAGCTTGGTTTATAATAATAATAATAATAATAATAATCCATATTGTCTTCCTTGACCTAAGCAGAGCATTTTTGTACCTAGTTATCAGATGAACTTTTTGTTTAGCGTGAGAGAGAGAGAGAGAGAGAGAGAGAGAGAGAGAGAGAGAGAGAGAGAGAGAGAATACACCATAAAAATGGGAATATTTCGACGATGTATCCTGGCCCAAAAAGAGGATGGAACTATTAATAATATGTCCATTGAAATAAGATATTCAAAATAAATTCTCTGACGCACTATCCCTTAAAAAAATCAAGCCGTTAATGCATTTCACGTGGCGCACTGTAAGCATTACTACCGGGTCTTTGCAGTGATCTAAGTACCCTACCTACCCCCACTTTTTTATCAAATTCCTTTATTTCGTCTTTCTGTCCAGAATCTTTTAACTGTTAATTTCCTGTAAAACTTAAGGCTACTCCTCTATTAGGACCTCGGTGTGGAATGGTCTCCCCAGGCCCTTCACCTTGCCCTATATGCCAAAATTCTATCAAGTGAAACCAGTTCAATTATTATTATTATTATTATTATTATTATCATTATTATTATTATTAGCTAATCTACAACCCTAGTTAGAGAAGCAAGATGCTAAAAGCCCAAGGGCTACAACAGAGAAAATAGCCCAGTGAGGAAAGGAAATAAGGAAATAAACTATATATAAGCTATAAGAAATAATGAATAACAACATAAAACATCTCAAGACCAGCAACAATGTAAACAATGAAACTGCTCTCCATCCAGCCTTTCCATATTTCCAGAAGCAGCTGGTCACTTGTGATTCTGAATGCGGCAGACTGTAGGCAATTTCCAGCCAAGCACAGACAAAGCGAATGGACTCAGAGGCGCCAGAAGTCTACGGACAATAAAACGGAACAATCATTTCCTTCCGACTTGGTTTTAAATCAAAGAGGAAGGGACGCCATTAACCAACATCACACTTGGAGTGAGTCATTGCATCATGAAAGTGACGAAGTAAGTTTTTTTTTTTTTTTTTTTTTTTTTGAAAAAATTAATAATGGGAACATCAAAGATAGTGTGGAACATCTTTGCAGACAATGAGATTCAGTCGTGGTGCTTTAACTAATATGCCTGCAGCAACTCCAGAGGGAATATTAGTAACATGGTTGATTTTTTCTTCTTTTACCTGTAAAAATTTATATATATATATATATATATATATATATATATATATATATATATATATATATATATATATATATATATATAAAACTTTTGCATATGGGCAAAATATATATACAGCATATATGTGTATATATATATTTTTCCATGTTTATGTGTAAATATACAGTATACAGTTTTTATACATGAATATATAAATACATATATATATGATATATATATATATATATATATATATATATATATATATATATATATATATATATATATATAGTGTATATCGACTGTTCCAGTATATGACACATTTCAACTGCAATGGTACATACATACATACATATACCATGGCACTTCCCCCAATTTTGGAGGGTAGCCGACATCAACAAAGAAACAAAAACAAAAAGGGGACCTCTACTCTCTACGTTCCTCCCAGCCTAACAAGGGACTCAACCGAGTTCAGCTGGTACTGCTAGGGTGTCACAGCCCACCCTCCCACATTATCCACCACAGATGAATCTTCATAATGCTGAATCCCCTACTGCTGCTACCTCCGCGGTCATCTAAGGCATCGGAGGCAGCAGCAGGGCCTACCGGAACTGCGTCACAATCGCTCGCCATTCATTCCTATTTCTAGCACGCTCTCTTGCCTCGCTCACATCTATCCTCCTATCACCCAGAGCTTCCTTCACTCCATCCATCCACCCAAACCTTGGCCTTCCTCTAGTACTTCTCCCATCAACTTTTGCATTCATCACCTTCTTTAACAGACAGCCATTTTCCATTCTCTCAACATGGCCAAACCACCTCAACACATTCATATCCACTCTAGCTGCTAACTCATTTCTTACACCCGTTCTCACTCTCACCACTCTAGTCGAAAAAAACAGGATGCTTTTGCCAAAGGGCTCTAACGTGGGAAAGTAGCCCAGTGAGGAAAGGAAATAAAGAAACTACACGAGAACTAATGAAAAATTAAAATAAAACACATTAAGAACAGTAACAACATTAAAATAGATATTCCATAAAAGATCTATAAAAAGAGACTCAGGTAAAAGCGTTCCCTGCAAGTTTGAACTTTTGCAAGAGGAAAAACATAATAGAACTTTATATAATTAGTAATTCTGGTATGAGTGATAAATTATAATGATGATTACAAGGTGTTTAGTGCAAATATAATAATTCTTCTATTTACAAGAAAGTAAGACATAAATGAAAGTTCTAAAGAAAGCAGAAATTATTACTAAACATATAATTGAGGATATTGAAAAAAAGAAAATGGATCTCACAAAACAAATAAGAATGCATAAATTCAAATTTAATGGAATTTTCACCCCCCCCCCCCAAAAAAATAGCCATAACATTACTCATCATAATTTCAAAAATGTTCAAAAGCGTATTATTATTATTATTATTATTATTATTATTATTATTATTATTACTTGCTAAGCTATAACCCTAGTTGGAAAAGAGGGATGCTATGCTCCCAGGGGCTCCAACAGGGAAAATGGCCCAGTGAGGAAAGAACGCAAGGAAATAAGAGAAGTAATTAACAATTAAAATGAAATATTTTAAGGACAGTAACACTGAAATAAATATTTCATATATACACTCTAAAATCTTTAACAAAACAACAAGAAGAGAAACAAGAAAGAACAAGATGAAAAAGAAATATAAATAATTAGAAAAGCAAAAAAAAAATAAAATGAAAAAATATAAGATATAAAATATAAAATACATGATGTAAAATAACAACACAAAAAACGTAAAAAAAAAAAATGCAAAATAATACCGAATTACATCAACGTTCAAAATCATATTGAAGTTTGAATCATTAGAAAACTAATATAAAATATGATGAAAAAATATGAAATATAAAATACAAAATGTAAAATAGAAAAACCAAAACGTAAAATATAAAAATAGAATAGATTAAGAGGATATATGATATAAAATATAAAACACATTATGTTAAATAGAAAAACCAAAACGTAAAGCATAAAAATAAAAAGGAAAATAAAAGAAAATATGAAAATAAAAATAAAATAAAATATAAAAAGAAAAGGTAAAATAAAAGAAAACAATATATGAAAATAAATTGCAAAATAAAAGAAAAGAAAAGAAAAAAAGAAATAGAAAAATAACAAAATAAAAAGCAAAATAAAAGGAAATAAAATATAAAAACAAAAAATAAAATAAAATGAAATACAAAAATAAAAAGCAAAATAAAATACAAAAATAAAATGAAGAAAAAATACAAAAATAAAATGCAAAAAAAGAAATGAAATACAAAAATAAAAAGACAAAACAACAAAAGAGAATAAAATATAAAAAAATAAAAGCCAACAATAACAAGACCACCTCATTCATCACGCGTATTACAGAAAACGTATTGCTCTGGACACCAGCATCATCTTGCAGATGCATTATGCAGAATGTCATCACGGGGCAAGAGACCGCAATGCACATCACGCAAATTCGAGATTTCCCTGTCTCCTTCTAAGTCCTTAATAAGCATATATAGCCAGAGGAGACGTGATCCTACAAAGGGGGTTTACATGGTGTGAATAGTTGTTCACTGAGATGTTCACTGAGACTGGTATGAAGATGACCGCAGACTATTTGCATTTGTTATACCTGTATTTGTGCAGTCTGTTTATCTGTTTGGGTATCTATGTATTTATCAGTCTATCAGTTTATATATAAATACTATATACATATACACACACGCATATATATATATATATATATATACACACATACTATATACGTATATATACAGACATACACACACACATATATATATAAAGATATATATACATATATATACATAATATATATATATATGTATATAAATATATATATATATATATATATATATATATATATATATATATATATATATATATATATACATATATATATATATATATATATATATATATATATATACATTCTGGGTGGGGATAATTTCACGCGGTGAGAGGGTTTGTGTATCCCTCATAACCAGCAAAACTATTCTAGTCTGGGCCACCAATACTAAGCTACAACCCTAGTTGGAAAAGCAAGATGTTATAAGTCCAAGGGCTTCAACAGGGAAAAAATAGCCCAGTGAGGAAAGGAAATAAGGAAATAAATAAA
The DNA here is from genome assembly GCF_036898095.1 of Palaemon carinicauda. Taxonomy (NCBI): domain Eukaryota; kingdom Metazoa; phylum Arthropoda; class Malacostraca; order Decapoda; family Palaemonidae; genus Palaemon; species Palaemon carinicauda. The sequence continues at coordinate 14,398,516 of NC_090742.1, forward strand.
CGATATGAGAAATAATGAACAATCAAAATAAAATATTTTAAAAAACAGTAACAACATCAAAACAGAGACTTACGTCGGCCTGTTCAACATAAAAACCTATGTGGCAAGTTTAAACTTTTGAAGTTCTACCGATTCAACTACCCGATTAGGAAGATCCTATACACTATAGGCTGGTTTCCACAGTGCATTTATCAGTACAGACCACCTCTACTGTACTACAATCAATTCAGCTTTATATAAAAATCTATAATTTACTATGATTCATTCATCAGTACAAATGATATGATAAAATGCACTATTGATTCATCTATGTGTATATATTTACACACACACACACACACACATATATATATATATATATATATATATATATATATATATATATATATATATATACATGTGTGTATATATATATGTATATATACATATACATATATATGTGTGTATGTATATATAAATACACATATATAAATATATATATATATATATATATATATATATATATATATATACATACATACATACATATATATATATATATATATATATATATATATATATATATATATATAATATGTTTGTGTGTATCCCATTCATATTATTACCTCACGTCATTCGTCCTACTATTCACTCATCGGCAACAAATACTACGATCTATTCATGAACAATACTAAATACATCACCTTTAACTCCCGAAGGCAAACATCAGAGAGGACCTCAGTTAATCCAGTAACAACAATCCACTCACAAAGAGTTTCGTGTTCTATGTTTTCCTTAAAATATCAGGTGATAAAAGTAAAGGTTACTCTCAAGAGGCCACTTGTATGTCTATCTATCTATTTACTAAGGCACTTCCACCAACTTGAGGGGGGGGGGGGGGTTTAGCCAACATCAAACAAAGGAACAAAAGGGGACCTTTCCCCTCTCCGTTACTCCCAGCCTGACGAGGGATTCAGCCGAGTTTGGCTGGTACTGCTATGTAATAAGTAATTGTGATACAGTGTTAAAAAAATGTTGGAAACTTAATTCGCTGTTTAACCTTATAAAGTTCTATTTCCTCAAACCTCATTAACTGCTCAAAATTGGTTTTTCACTCTTTCCTCATTTTGAGAAAAGTAAATCTGATCATCAAACAGTTCGTTGCGTTTTCTACAAGCCGACATGTCATTCTTTCCTGCCTCCTCTTCTTGAGATCTTAAATGTTTAATTAACTAATTTTATACCTTTAAAAGATTAAAGCTCACTCATGAATGGCAGTGGTAAGGGACAGTGACATAATCAGCGTCAAAGCACCTTCACCTCCCAAGCTAGGACTAGGGAAGGTCAGGCAATGGCTCTTGGTGACTCAGCTGGTAGACCTATGGGCGTCAAAGCACCTTCACCACCCAAGCTAGGATAGGGAAGGCCAGACAATGGCAGCTGACGACTTCAGTAAGTAGACCTATAGGCTCCCAAAATACCTAAACCTTAGGTCACAAGGATGGTGAGGTTGCAGACACTACGAGAAACTACCGAGCTTGAGCGGGTCTCGAACCCCACTCCACAGATCGCCAAGCAGGGACGTTTCCAATAGGCTACCACAACCCTTAATCCAATATATCAAATTTCTAACCCATTTTTAATACTAATGGACGTATTTATCTTACAAGTTTCAGTACATTTTTCATATATCAAGTCTTTAATTACTTTATTTTTTTTTTCATATGCAATTCAAATTCATTGTTTGGTGCTATTTTAATTCATATAACGTTGTTCACACCAAGGAATATACTTCAGCCTTTGTTCTCACTTAGAAAGTTCTAGATTTCACAATATTCTTTACGGTTTTATAACATTAATTCCACTTATACTCATGAGAGTTCAGACATGAGTCTCAATAGAATAATTTTAATATATTTAATATATCTAATTTATTTAATATATTCCGTAATTACATTCAAAACATTGATATAAACTCACATAAACACACATATTACACATATGTTACGTAGACATACATAGTGCTAATCGAATGTAAGTGTGTATGTATATTACAACAATTAAATACATCACAATAAACACACAAAATACACAGACATACTTAGTAACTATGAAATACAAGTGCATGTGTATAGTAAAATAACTTTCTTTCATTTGAAACTCTTTGAATCTTCCTCCCTGTAATAATCAATTTTTACAGAATTAAAGTTTTATCTTATTGATTTTCGATTAATCTGCGTTTTCCGATTATAAAACCAAAACTTCACTTCTATCCCAGATGAATCACAATGAAAACATACTATGAACATAATGTACACATACTAAGAACATGATGAATCCATACTATGAACATAATGAATACATACTATGAACATAATGTACACATACTATGAACAAAATTAACGCATACTATGAACATCATGAACACATACTATGAACATAATAAACATATACTATGAATATACTGAATACTGTACATACTATGAACATAATGAATACATACAGTACTATGAAAATAAGGAACACATACTATGAACATAATGAACCCCTACTACGAAATTTACAGGTAATAATTGTGAATGAAACATATAAATATGCATGAGTGTGTAGATGAGGTGTGGTCAGGAATGTGGATTGATTAATCCTAGGAGGATTGAGCCTTTATTTTTTCCTCCAAGGATTAATCCCTCTCCTTCTACCCCCCCCCCCACCAAGTCAGTGCCAAACACCCCCCCCCCCCCACACCCCCACACCCCCACCAAGGAATTTCCTGTCCCAGTCCTCTTCTCCTTGGACCTCATCAATATTCAAATCACGAATTCGAGTCCACTTTTTCAACTTGGCACATTCATTCGCACTGCCGCAATTTAGCTCTTAAAAAAAAAGAAGAGCGAAGTGGCTCCCATTTCGTATTGCTCGACAAAAAAAAAAAAAAATCTTTTCTTGTAATACTTTTGATTAAATTACTTAACTTTCAATATTTTGAGATATACTAAAAAAACATCAATCTTGTCTTATAGTACTTTTGATTTAATTGCTTATCGTAACTTTCAAGATCTTGAAATTTATTTCAGGTATTTGTACTATTTATTTCAATTTTTATTTGTATGGCCAGTACGTTGTTGGTGTTTTTAAGGTAACTTATAAGTTACCTTAAAAACATCATGATTTTTTAATTTATATATATTATATATATATATGCATATATATACATATATATATGCATATATATACATATATATATGTATACATACATATGTATATATATATATTATATGTATATATATTATATATATTATATATATACATATATATGTATATATACACATATATATATATATATATATATATATTTATGTGTATATATATACATATATATATGTATATACATATATATATATACATATATATATGTATATATATACATATATATATGTATATATATATTATATGTATATGTATTATATATATTATATATATATACATATATATGTATATATACAGACATATATATATAATTATGTGTATATATATATATATATATATATATATATATATATATATATATATATATATATTCATATATATATATACATATATATATGTATATACATATATATATATATATATATATATATATATATATAATTTCTAAACTCTTCTCTTGTGAATGACTCTGCTAGGCCCTATAATCAAAATGGATTTGGGATTTGGAGGAATCTAAAATAAAATAAAAATATATTTTGCGGAAATAATCACGATTTACGTTTTCGCCAATTGTAAAACTCATTCGTATACGAGTAAACTCAAACTGAAATATTGAAAATGAAGGTACTGAAACATGCTGTAATAGCAAAAGTTGTGACTGATGTGCAAATTTATGAGCATTGAGGCATTTTGCGTAATGTTTTTATGAAAGAAATAATAATCTGGAGAAGATATATACACACTTTTACATATATATATATATATATATATATATATATATATATATATATATATATGTATATATATACATACTGTATATATGTATATATATATATATATATATATATATATATATATATATATATATGTGTGTGTGTGTGTGTGTGCTTGTGTTTATGTATGCATGTATATCTACTATTTCAATCTTTAAATGAGAAAATTTGTTAAAAAAAAAAGCTGACAAACCACAAGAATTTGTTAAAAAAAATATCTTGACAAACCACAAGAATTTGTTTAAAAAGAATTATTTTGACAGCCCACAAGAATTTGTTAAAAAATCATTTTGACAAACCACACGAATTAAAAATGATGTTGACAAACCATAAGAATTGGTTAAAAAAACTATGTTGATGAACCACAAGAATTGGTTAAAAAAATGTTGACAAACCATAAAAATTGGTTAAAAAAAAACGATGTTGATGAACCACAAGAATTGGTTAAAAAATGTTGACAAACCATAAAAATTGGTTAAAAAAAAACGATGCCGAAGAACCACAAGAATTGGTTAAAAAATGTTGACAAACCATAAAAATTGGTTAAAAAAAAAACGATGCTGATGAACCACAAGAATTGGTTAAAAAAAATGTTGACAAACCATAAAAATTGGTTATAAAAACGAAGTTAAAGCCCAGAGTAAAAACATTAAATCTAAGCTATGCAAACTCAATGAAAGTTTTTAAATCAGAAAGCTCAGAATTAAGTTAATTATTCAAACGTGATATGCAAACGCCATTGATTGATTGACTTGAGGTTTTCTGGCATCCTGATATATAAGGTCATTGACGCCGAAGCATAAGTGGTTTCCTTTTTCCCCAAGTCGAAACTCAGAATTAGGCCACAAACTCAAACATTACAGTATATGCAAACAGAAAGGTTTCAATTCAATATATCAAAGGTTAACGTAAAGTCACAAACCCAAACAACAAGAGCAAACACAAAGAAAAAGGTCTCAATCGTATAAGTCAAAGCAAAAAATCAAGCAACTTATGCAAACTCTTAAGAAAGCTTCAATTTCGTAGTTCAACTCAAATATATTAATGGCCATATAAAAATAACAAAAGACAAATGACGATAAACGTATAAACGAGCAACGCAATGAAAAGTAAGAACTACAATAATTTTCCTTTCCAAATATTTCATGATTTATAAAGAAAACCTTTAAGAACATACTCAAATGAAAAATTGTAAAATTCTTTGAATATTTTGACGAAAAGAGCATACAGTACTCATATAAAAAGCTTTCTAGAGTAAAATTCTTTGCAAGTTTTCACGAAAATAGCATACAGTACTCAAATAAAAAGCTCTCTAGAGTACAATTCTTTGCCTATTTTGACGAAATATTACTGTGAACATCAATCTGGTCTTCTTGTTCCATATGAAGCAACAGACAAATGAAAAGTTTCAAATCAAAACTTCTTCCATTACCTCAAAGAGACTGTAGTTACTAGCACCGGCCTCAGTGACGTAATTACCAGCCCCATCCTCGGTGAAGCTCCTCCTCCTGCTGAGGCACTCGAAGGAGAGAGCCCTCCTACGTCTCCTTCTACCGCTCCTCCTCTTTCTCCTGGTCCCATCGGAGTCTTTGGTTAGCGCCGTGGGCATGATAGTAGTAGTAGCGATGGACTTTAACCTTTGTAACGGTTCGTCTCACGCCGGACCGCATGGCGTTTAACGGTCTTTAAACTGAAGGTATTCGTATTTCCTTAACGGTAAAAAAAAAGATGACTTCAAATACAGATACGAAAAACATATTGATATATACCATATATGTTTAACTCATATTCACTCGCTTCAAATGTCTTGTTCTGTCTGGATTAAAATTTCAGCGTCAAAATAAAGTTCAAAGCACATGGAAACAGAACGGGCACATGGTAGAGCGCATACCTTCGCCAACGACACTTTTGTCACCAAGAACGCTGATAATGCCTTTTTACGTAGATATGTTGGATAATAAAGAGCGTAATGACAAAACTCGCACTCTCTGCAAGTTCATTGACCTTTGACCCCCCCCCCCCCCGCTAACATGGGTAATGGTATCACTATATCATATTATGTATCACAAGGTAGGTAATTGGGATATGCACATTTTGGCACTAGTTTCAAGCAAATCAGATAAAAATTGACCATGTAAAGCAAAACGACGTTTTATACCTTGACCTTTAATTCAATCACTTGCAAATCACAAGATATGCAATTGAATTATGCACATTCTGGCACTAGTTTCATGTAAATCGGATAAAAATGGACCATGATATAGCAAAAAGAAAAAAAAAAGACATTTATGACCTTTTCGTTACCTTGACCTTTGACCCAATCACTCTCAAATTCTAATCTAATAGTCCATGGACCATGGCCAATTATCCCACCAAATTTCATGATATTCGGTCAAATAGTTTTTGAGTTAAGCGAACCACAAACACACAGACAGACATAAAAGTTACACATCTATCAAGACATAACCTTCGCAACGAAGTTGGCGAAGGTAATAAGCAAGTATTGGTCTACAATGTGTTATTGGATGAAGGGGAATTTTTAAAACTTTGAAAGCAGAGGGCCAAATAAATACAAACATACATACATACGTACATGTGTATGTGTGAATGTGTATGGGTGTAAGTGCACACACACACACACACATATATATATAATATATATATATATATATATATATATATATATATATATATATATATATATATATATATATATATATATATATATATACACAGTAGGTTGGCCAGGGCACCAGCCACACGTTGAGATACTACTGCTAGAGAGTTATGGGGTCTCTTGACTGGCCAGATGGTACTACATTAGATCCTTCTCTATGGTTACGGTTCATTTTCCCTTTGCCTACATACATCCACACTGAATAGTCTGGCCTATTCTTTACATATTCTCCTCTGAGCTCATACACCTGACAACATAGATTACCAAACAATTCTTCCTCTCCCAAGCGGTTAACTACTGCACTGTAATTGTTCAGTGGCCACTTTCCTCTTGGTAAGGGTAGAAGAGACTCCTTAACTATGGTAAGCAGCTCTTCTAGGAGAAGGACATTCCAAAATCAAATCATTGTTTTCTAGTCTTGGGTAGTGCCATAGCCTCTGTACCATGGTCTTCCACTGTTCTATCTTATTTCTTTTCCTCTTGCTTTGATAAAGTTTTTACAGTTTATATAGGAGATATTTACTTTAATGTTGTTACTCAAATCAAAATACTCTATTTTCCATTTTTCCTTTCCTCACTGGGCTATTTTCCCTGTTGGACCCTCTGGGCTTAAAGCATCTTCCTTTTCCAACTAGGATTGTAGCTTAGCTAGTAGTAGTAATAATAATAATGATGATAATAATAATAATAATAATAATAATAATAATAATAATAATAATAATATATGTATGTGTCGATTTGTAAATATATATACAAAATTGCCCTAGTATTAATTGTTGATACAACAATCTACTCAGACACTCACAAACGTAGAGACAAACTGCATGACCACACACACACAAAAAAAAAAAGAATTACAAAAAAAAAAAAAACATTTCATCGTGTTTCAAAACCAATATACTGCAGTAATCCTATTTCAACATTTAGCGCATAAACACCACTATAAAATATACGGTAATTATATAATTAGCCTTCTTCAACAACTAATTCCTTTCAGAATCATGAGGAATTTTCTCTTTGTATTCTACGTTGCATGTTGCAGATGGTCAGGAAATAAAAGAAAACGGAATTCTTCACACGACATACCATTTTCTATCATGATTAGCATCACTAACTATTGTATATTGTTCTATCACTGCCTTAACGATTGTTTTTAAAAGTATATAAATTCCCAGAACTACTTGACATTTTTTACACATAACAAATACATCAATATCTTGCGAATGGAAAAAAATTAAATAAATCAGTAGGTTTTTTTTAATTCTTGCCTTCAAAGAAAAGTCTTAATACTTGCATCAATATATATCAAAATCAAATTGATATGGATATGTATGGACTTATTTCTTTGCACGAAAATAGCATATGATTTATTTTTTAATGAACCACAATAGCGCTACTACATATCAAAACATATTCTTGGAAAAATCTAAAGCTGGGTATATGCATGTTGGAAATTTTACGAGTTTGGCGATAATTCTTCTTCAATTTTCAAAAGCCTGATATCTCCTCTCGCTCCAGTGTATATAGATCACTGATTAAAAAGACCATTACTAATGCATATATATATATATATATATATATATATATGTATATATAATTATATATATGTATATATAATTATATATATATATATGTATATATATATACTGTATATATATATATATATAGAGAGAGAGAGAGAGAGAGAGAGAGAGAGAGAGAGAGAGAGAGAGAGAGAGAGAGAGAGAGAGAGAGAGAGAGAGAGAGAGCAACATGGATACAATAGGAGACTAACAACATTTAAGAAAGAGAAATGGACATGCGCTGGAGATAAGATGAGAATGACAGTTAATAGACAATAGATAAAAGAAGCAGTTTGAAGAAAAAAAATTTC
>NC_090742.1:14414524-14419524 GCF_036898095.1 Palaemon carinicauda
ATTAACATGGTTGAGCTTGTGACGTGTAATTTGATCTCTAATTTAATGATGCACAACTCTATATTTAACAACTTGACAACTCTGTATGTAATAAATCAAAATATATTTACATGATTGACCTTGTAGGACGTAATGTGCTACCTAAATTAATTATATAATTTGAAAATTCTGTATCCAATATAACAAAATAAATTAACATGGTTGATCTTGTGTGACACAATTTTGCTCTCTAATTTAATTAACTTGACAATTTTGTATCTAATAAATCAAAATAAATTAACATGGTTGAACTTGTATGACGTAATGTGCTGCCTAATTGAATTATATAACTTGACAACTCTGTTAGAAGAAAAAAAAATGTGAAACGTCAAAAATAAAGAAATAAAAATTTTCAGACACTTGGATTCCCACGGCTGTCTTGAAACACTATTCGCGAATCCAAATTTTTCAATATATTGCAAGGTCTCCATGCTATATTGTGTTACCACCGAGACAGGAATTCGGTCTAAATTCGGCCTAAAGGAGGCCAATTCTACCTACAAATACCGACCGTCTGTTCCTTGACCATTATCATGCAGACACAAACGAGACAGAAGTCATAAGACCGAACACATGTGGGTTAAAACGGTTGAACTATATATAATCGTTTATGGCGGTGGTGGTGTTCGGCATTTTCGACCAGCATTGGTCCTAATAGAATTAATATTAATAACTGTTCGTTGTTTCTCTTGTAGTTTATTTATTACCTTATTTGCTTTCCTCACTAGGCTATTTTTTTCTTGTTGGAGCCCTTGGCCTTATAGCATCCTGCTTTACTAGCTGGGGTTGTAGCATAGCTAGTAATAATAATAATAATAATAATAATAATAATAATAATAAAATAATAATAATATAATTAATAACAATAATAAATATATCATCAATGGTACAATCAATATCTTTATCAATTATAATAACAACAACAACAACTGCAACTGCAATAATAATAATAATAATAATGATAATAATAATAATAATAATAATAATAATAATAATAATTATTATTATAATAATAATAATAATAATCAAGTCGCTACAAGGTTATTTTTAAATGTCCTATTTTACAAATGTGTGTCAAATACCATCCCCTTTCGTTTCTATTTCATTCCCCACCCCCCCAAAAAAATAGGTCTCAAACTATCCAAGGAGAGAAAACGTCTTATCTTACTACAGATAAGCAAAAGAGGGAAAAACGTTTTTATGCTGAAATGAATGTCGGATGTTGTACTGTCTGGCCCAGTTAAAGGATCCAATGACTCTCTAGCGGTAGTATCTCAACGGTTGGTGATGCCCTACCCAACTTACACCCTACTACAGTGCAGTAGTTGATCCCTTGAAAGAAGGAAAATTTATACAGTGGAACGAACTCTCGAGTTTGTTAAACTTAACTATACTCAATTTTTTTTTAATGAAGCGCATTTGCACTGACTCGCAGGGGGGTGCCCTTTTAGTTCGGAAAAAGTTTCCTGCTATCTGATTGGTTCGAATTATCTTCTCCAACCAATCAGCGATCAGGAAACTTTTCCGAGCCAAAAGGGCACCCCCTGCGAGTCGGTGCAAATCTGCCTCACTAAAAAGAATTGACTATAGGGTTTCTAATGCTTCAGGACACCTTCGCTTAACATACACGAATGTTTTTTATGAGAAAACAAAAGAAAATAGATACCGTTTTGACGGATGTTTCAACAGCCTTATCCCTTAGTCGAGCGATATCCCAGCTGGGATTTTTTTTTCTTTTTTTTTTTTTCTTATCTCGTGGTGTGATAAAAACAGAGGGTTTTATGACAGATATTAAAAAAGTCTAAGATAATTCAGTCAAAATCGGATATAACTGTACGACGTTTTCCTGACATTTGATTCGAATAAAAGAATACATTATTTTCTTTTTGCAGTTATTAAAAGTCTCACAAAAATTTAGTGAAATCATGCATAACAACTGTACGTTACCCAGAAATTTGATTTAATTAAAAAAAAAAATTCGTTATTAAAAGACTCAGAATTCAGTCAAAACATGCATAACAATTTTACAAAATTGCACTGACATTTAATAATAAAAAAAAAGAAAAAAAAATTGGAATTTATTAAAATAATCTCAGAGAATTCAGTCAAATCAGACATAATAACTGTACGATGATACCCTGACATTTAATTCAATTAAAAAAAAAAAAACTTTATTGGCGTTATTAAAATAGACTCAGAGAATTCAGTCATATCAGACATTATAACTGTACGACGTTACCCTAACACTTGATTCAATTAAAAAAAAAAAAAAAAAAAAAAAAAAAAACTTTTTTGGGGTTATTAAAATAGACTCAGAGAATTCAGTCATATCAGACATTATAACTGTACGACGTTACCCTAACACTTGATTAAAAAAAAAAAAAAAAGAAAAAAAAAAAAAAACTTTCATTGGATGAATATATATTAAACACAGAAGGTCATTGGGGGAATATAAATGATATAAACGGGGTGCAGCAGCAAACAAAAATAATATTGTGTGTAAACCTCTGAGCCCTTTTCCTACACACAGCCATGACGTAACAACCTTGACGTCAGATACTTTTGAAGTACCCCTTTTCCTAAAATATTTCTCAGTATTTTCAAAAGCTCTTCTGGCACATCTCAAAAATGTTTATAATTGGATTGGCAATCTCAGGACAAGATCTTAGCACACAATGGAGATTCAATCTATCATCATCATCATTATTATTATTATAGTAGTAGTAGTAGTAGTAGTAGTAGTAGTAGTAGTAGTAGTAGTAGTAGTAGTAGTAGTAGTATAAGCTAAGCTACAACTCTAGTTGGAAAAGCAGGATGCTATAAGCCCAAGGGCTCCAATATGGAAAAATAGCGGCTGAGAGTATTTCTGTTGTCCTCACAATTTGATGTCGCAAATAAAAAAAAGGGATAGAATACATTAATGTTAATTAATATATTCATTATAACACATTAATGTGATATTACCAACACATTCTATCTTTTCATCATGATTAAACTACGAAGTATTTTTCGAAATTCATCAAGAAATACACTGTTAAAAAAATCCGTAATTCTAATCGCAAATTCTCCGTAAAGATATTTTGTTCTCAGCCGTATTTCAGTAAAATACATGCTACAATAATTTTCACCCTATTTTGTTATTATCTTTTACGAGTTGGTGACCGTAATATCACTCATTTACGTAAATTTATCCATTTTTAAACGGTAAATGTCTGGCAACATTTATTCCAGGATTTTTACCATTTTTTTACGGCAAATTTTCAACAGTGTACCTAACACTATTTTGATATTGTAAATTCGAAATTCACCCCAGTAATTGGTAACATTATTTTGAGATTGTAAATTCGAAATTCACCCCAGTAATTGGTAACATTATTTTGAGATTGTAAATTCGAAATTCACCCCAGTAATTGGTAACATTATTTTGAGATTGTAAATTCGAAATTCATCCCAAAAATTGGTAACATTACTTTGGGTCTGTAAATTCGAAATTCATCCCAAAAATTGGTAACATTACTTTGGGTCTGTAAATTTGATATTCATCCCAAAAACTGGTAACATCAATCTGTGTCTGTTAATAGTATGTAGACCCTCATTGCAGTGTTGCCAAGCAAAATTTCAATCTTAGGAAAATTCCCTACGGCTGGTAACACTGCTAGATACTACCAATCTATATGAATACAATACTGTTTTTCAAATGGACTTAAAAAGAAATAAGTATGTCCTGATTTCAATTTTCAATAATTCTATAAAAGTTATTTTCATCTTTTTTCGGGAAAATAAAAGTCGAACTACATATCTTCAATCGATTGTAAATAAACAGTAAATAAACATTCAACCGATCACATAAAGAAAATAAATTTCAAATATGCTTTAACTTCCCCAGAAGTGTAACTGAAACGATAATCTTTCTTATCAATTTATTGCAAATTGATTGATCGATATATTTTCACTGTCTACATATCTCTTCCCCTGAAGTATAATTAAAACGATAAGCTATCTTATCAGTTTATTGCAAACTGATTGATTGATGGAATTCCACTGTCAACATATCTCTTCCCCAGAAGTATAATAAAAAAGATAATCTTTCTTATCAGTTTATTGCAAATTGATTGAGCGATATATTTTCACTGTCAACATATCTCTTCCCCAGAAGTACAATTAAAACGATAAGTTATCTTATCAGTTTATTGCAAATTGATCGATTGATTTTGAGCTTTCTGGCATCCCGACATTGAAGATCTCCGATATCACATTAAACGCAGTAGATACAAGTTAGTAGTTAACCCAGTGGAACAAATACTAACAATTTCACAACTGTTAGACTGAGTGAGCTAACCTACTTTATTCACGATGCTCGTGTCCTATATAAAGCTACGATAATTTGCCCAAATTATCGTCAAGAATTGGTGGTACTCTTACCGTCTTCGACACCATTGAGATTTTTCGTCTTTTCTTTTTAATAATAATAATAATAATAATAATAATAATAACAATAATAATAATAATAATAATAATAATAATAATAATAATAATAACAATAATAATAATAACGATGATAATAACAATAATAAGAAGAATTATGATAATGATAATAATAATAATAATAATAATAATAATAATAATAATAATAATAATAATGATGATCTCAACCAATTTAATCTTTATCATCATCATCTCCTCCTACGCCTATTGACGCAAAGGGCCTCGGTTAGATTTCGCCAGTCATCTCTATCTTGAGCTTTTAATTCAATACTTCTCCAAATAATTTTAATAACATTATTTATTTCATTAATAATAATAATTCTAATAAAAGTTGCCGGTTGATTTACGCGAAGTGAAATGAATCCTATCATTGGTCTTATCCATCGGTAATAAATTAATGATACTTGATGGATATGCAAATAAAATCAGAAAGTAACAAAGACACGTTTATGTTAATGATGTGTACGAAAATATAC
>NC_090742.1:14422024-14432024 GCF_036898095.1 Palaemon carinicauda
AAAAGCTATGTCGGTGGGAGTAACTTGAAATGAACAAATACTTTTTATATTGCAAGGATGAAAAACTTTATCGGTAGGAGTAACTTGAAATGAACAAATACTTTTTATATTGCAAGGATGAAAAACTTTACCGGTAGGAGTAACTTGAAATGAACAAATACTTTTTATATTGCAAGGATGAAAAACTTTACCGGTAGGAGTAACTTGAAATGAACAAATACTTTTTATATTGCAAGGATGAAAAACTTTATCGGTAGGAGTAACTTGAAATGAACAAATACTTTTTATATTGCAAGGATGAAAAACTTTACCGGTAGGAGTAACTTGAAATTAACAAATACTTTTTATATTGCAAGGATGAAAAACTTTATCGGTAGGAGTAACTTGAAATGAACAAATACTTTTTATATTGCAAGGATGAAAAACTTTATCGGTAGGAGTAACTTGAAATGAACAAATACTTTTTATATTGCAAGGATGAAAAACTTTATCGGTAGGAGTAACTTGAAATGAACAAATACTTTTTATATTGCAAGGATGAAAAACTTTATCGGTAGGAGTAACTTGAAATGAACAAATACTTTTTATATTGCAAGGATGAAAAACTTTACCGGTAGGAGTAACTTGAAATGAACAAATACTTTATATTACATAGATGAAAAAGCTATGTCGGTGGGAGTAACTTGAAATGAACAAATACTTTTTATATTGCAAGGATGAAAAACTTTATCGGTAGGAGTAACTTGAAATGAACAAATACTTTTTATATTGCAAGGATGAAAAACTTTACCGGTAGGAGTAACTTGAAATGAACAAATACTTTTTATATTGCAAGGATGAAAAACTTTACCGGTAGGAGTAACTTGAAATGAACAAATACTTTTTATATTGCAAGGATGAAAAACTTTACCGGTAGGAGTAACTTGAAATGAACAAATACTTTTTATATTGCAAGGATGAAAAACTTTACCGGTAGGAGTAACTTGAAATGAACAAATACTTTTTATATTGCAAGGATGAAAAACTTTATCGGTAGGAGTAACTTGAAATGAACAAATACTTTTTATATTGCAAGGATGAAAAACTTTACCGGTAGGAGTAACTTGAAATTAACAAATACTTTTTATATTGCAAGGATGAAAAACTTTATCGGTAGGAGTAACTTGAAATGAACAAATACTTTTTATATTGCAAGGATGAAAAACTTTATCGGTAGGAGTAACTTGAAATGAACAAATACTTTTTATATTGCAAGGATGAAAAACTTTACCGGTAGGAGTAACTTGAAATTAACAAATACTTTTTATATTGCAAGGATGAAAAACTTTATCGGTAGGAGTAACTTGAAATGAACAAATACTTTTTATATTGCAAGGATGAAAAACTTTACCGGTAGGAGTAACTTGAAATGAACAAATACTTTTTATATTGCAAGGATGAAAAACTTTATCGGTAGGAGTAACTTGAAATGAACAAATACTTTTTATATTGCAAGGATGAAAAACTTTATCGGTAGGAGTAACTTGAAATGAACAAATACTTTTTATATTGCAAGGATGAAAAACTTTACCGGTAGGAGTAACTTGAAATGAACAAATACTTTTTATATTGCAAGGATGAAAAACTTTATCGGTAGGAGTAACTTGAAATTAACAAATACTTTATATTACATAGATGAAAAAACTATGTCGGTGGGAGTAACTTCAAATGAACAAATACTTTACATTACAAAGATGAGAAAACTTTGCCGATGGGAGTAACTTAAAAATGAACAAATACCTTCACATCAGTTCTACTCTTATCGATATCTACGCCACACGTTTTTATTAGTAGATTTTCTTTAGGAAAGATAAGTAACACAAGAATGTAGGTAGTCAGTTAGCTAAAAGAATAGTTTAGAAAGTTAAATATAAATTGAAGTGTTATGCCACTAATTATCCGTAAAACTGAATGAATTGTTGATCTTCAATTTCCAATTATTATAAATGAGCTGACGACTTTCATATCAAATTTCAATAAAAAAAATCATATTTCTTTATCAATGAGTATTCGAACATCACAATAGCGCCAGTGACCTTGATAAAAGTAACGCGAGAGGCTTAAGAAGCAATCAATGAATTTTAACTTCATTCTCAATATTCTTATCAAGTATTAGAGTATCGTTACGAAGCATCTACTGTATGTCACAGACATGCGGGGGTAACAACTTGGCTTTGGTTGATTGCATTATTATTATTATTATTATTATTATTAATTGCCAAGCTACAACCATAGTTGGAAAGCAGAATGCTATAAGCCCAGGGGCTCCAACATGGAAAATAGCCCAGTGAGGAAAGGAAACAAGGAAAAATAAAATATTTTAAGAACAGTAACATTAAAATAAACATCTCCTTTATAAACTATAAAAACTTTAACAAAATAAGAGGAATAGAAATAAGATAGAATAGTGTGCCCGAGTGTACCCTCAAGTAAGAGAACTCTAACCCAAGACAGTGGTAGGCCATGGTACAGAGGCTATGGCACTACCCAAGACTAGAGAAAATTGGTTTGATTTTGGAGTGTCCTCCTAGAAGAGCTGGTCACCATAGCTAAAGAGTCTCTTCTACCCATACCAAGAGGAAAGTGGCCACTGAACAATTACAGTGGAGTAGTTAACCCCTTGATAGAAGAATTGTCTGGCAATCTCAGTGTTGCCAGGTGTATGAGTACAGAGGAGAATATGGAAAGAAGAGGCCAGTCTATTCGGTGTATGTGTAGGCAAAGGGAAAATGAACAGTAACCAGAGAGAAGGATCCAATGTAATACTGTCTAGCCAGTTGATTTATGGGTGTAAGGGAGTGACCCTTCTTCAGTTGTCACTCGTGGAGAGGTTGAATACAAGTCGAATTAAGCCTGCAAGCCTGACTAATATGAGGCCAGTCTCCTTATTCAGTCGTGTTAGAAAGAAAAACGCCTGAGTCACAGGAAATCTTAAGACTTACTCACTGTGGTCATTTCTTAGATTCTAAATCTAGTTCAAGTCATGTCGGGTTCAGTATCAATTTGGTAAAATAAGAAAGCTGGAGATTAATGAATAGGGAAACTGAATATTTATAATATCGACTAGAATCCCAACTTTTGATAAATTATATTGGCAAAATAATCTATTTACTCTATAATATTATCACGAATATATATACATATATATATATATATATATATATATATATATATATAAGTATATATATAAACATATATATATATATATATATATATATATATATATGTACGAGTGTGTATATATACATATACATATATATATATATATATATATATATATATATATATATATATATATATATATAGTGTAAATACATACATAAACATACATATACAGTATGTGTGTGGGCGTGTGTGAACACTTTTCTCTGAATAGAACGATTCCACTGACTCAACATTTAAAGTTTTTCAGCAATCTAAGGTGACAAATCAGTAAATAGAATATGTGTTCATACCCATAATAAAACGTTTAATGATACATTAAATAAGAATATAGATAAAACAACAAGTTAAAGCGTCTAATGAAACGGGAAAAACAAATAACGCATGACTCGAAAAAAAAAATTAAGTGCTGTATTCTTACGAATTCATAATGTGTCTACTTCGCATAAATATGACGCACCAATCAGATCCTAGAAATGTGTACCCGTGACTGTGTTTTGCCCCTGGCAGTGTATTGTTCTGACCTGAATGGTAATGTCTCTGCCAGGTGATTGTCAAACGGGGGTTCGAGTCCCACTCAGACTCGTTAGTTTCTTTAGTGTCTGCAACCTTACCATCCTTGTGAGCTTAGAATGGAGGGTTTGGGGGAGCCTATAGGTCTATCTGCTGAGTCATCACCAACCATTGCCTAGCACTCCCTGATCCTAGCTTGGGTGGAGAGGGGGCTTGGGCGCTGATCATATGATTCTTCAGCAGTCATTGCCTGGCACACCCTGATCCTACCTTGGGTGGAGAGAGGGCTTGGGCGCTGATCATATAAGTCATCAGCAGCCATTGCCTGGCCCTCCCTGATCCTAGCTTGGGTGTAGAGGGGGCTTGGGCGATGATCATATGAGTCATCAACAGTCATTGCCTGGCCCTCCTTGATCCTAGCTTAGGTGAAGAGGGGGCTTGGGCGCTGATCATATAAGTCATCAGCAGCCATTGCCTGGCCCTCCCTGATCCTAGCTTGGGTGGAGAGGGGGCTTGGGCGCTGATCATATGATATATGGTCAGTCTCTAGGGCTTTGTCAGGCTTGTTAGGGCAATGTTATTGTCCCTTGCTTCTGCCATTCATGAGCGACCTTTAAACCTTTAAGCATGTTGTGCCCCTGGCACTCTATTGTGGCACTAGAGGCAGTGGTATGAAGGGCTGAGCCTTGGCAAGATGATGGCAAGTTAGTGCAATTCATCAAATTGGCAACATCTAAGAAGGTACTTGTGCAATATGTTCACCTGCCAAAAGAATGCACCCCCCCCCCCCTAAAAAAAGAAAACGATGTTTTTGTTTATGTCTATTCGTATTCTAAGAGATTTAAGGATATGTTGTTAACATTGGTAACTTATTCTACTTTAAAATAAAAAATAAATCTTTATTTTATATATACTGTATATTACATATACACACATATATATATATATATATATATATATATATATATATATATATATATATATATATATATGGGTGCGTGTGTGTGCATGTTAAATTTCATGATTTATTTTTGGTTTTCTATCTTTTATACGATACATGTATGATCATTCGTATAGTTTCTCACCTTGAAGTATCAACAACTAATAAGAATAATAATAATAACAATAATAATAATAATCAATAAAAACTATCTTCTGTAACTTTCAAAACTACTACTAATAACAGTAATAACAATAATAATTACAATCAAAACTATCCAACTTTCACTATTACCCATAACAACGTTGACTACTTAGCTTTCCAATCAAACGTTTTTCAAATGGCCTTAGAGACGAAAGTCTCCACGTTTCGAATTGACGATCAACTCTCATGCCAAAACTAATTCACTTGAAGTTGGGTTCATGATTCTTTACGTATGATCATTAAAACGATGAAATAGAAGGTTAATGTCATTAACTGAAAGAGAATTTTTCATATCTGTCTGATTTACATGGCCACTTGCCAAACAAGGGTGAAGGATTAGTGATTCGTCATTATGTATGTATGTATATATATATATATATATATATATATATATATATATATATATATATATATATATATATATATATATATATATTCCCTATATAATAAATAGCAAGTGCCTGGCCATATATATATATATATATATATATATATATATATATATATATATATATATATATATGTATATATATATTCCCTATATAATAAATAGCAAGTGCCTGGCTATATATATATATATATATATATATATATGTATATATATTTATATATATATACCCTATATAATAAATAGCAAATGCCTGGCTATATAAATATATATATATATATATATATATATATATATATATATATATATATTTCTTTTTGGTCACGCTAACCTCTCCCCGTCCCTCGGGGGAGGGAGAGAGGAAATAGTCATACCTTGGTGAGAGAGGGTGCACGGTCATACCTGCCTATCTAAATATTTAGCCGTCATTTTTGACGAGTCACGTACACTAGCATATCATACACATAAAGCCACGATTGAAAATTTAAAATGATTTGCATAGTCAAACTCAAAATGAAAATATCAACAAAAATGCTACGTATGTATACAGAAAATGTGTTTTATTTTGATGTAAATAAAACACAAACAAACATTTGATCGCCACGATGTCAGTTTTTATCACCCCACAAAATAAACCGCAATTCTAATCAAAAATTCTCCGTAAAAATATACTGTTCTCAACCGTATTTCAGTAAAATACAGGCAACCGTAATTTTTACCATACTTTGCTATTATCTTTTATGCGTTGGTGACCGTAATATCACCCCTTTTCAAAGCGGTAAGTGTCTGGCAACATTTATTCCAGGATTTTTACCGTATTTTACGGCAAATTTTTAACAGTGCAGATAACTCGAATTTAAGAAACAAGAATAATACAGGATTGCTGGAAGACAGACCATTTCTTTACAGAGAGGAAACGGATGGACCATTACTGAAGTCATTCTTGCTTGATAATTCGTGAGTAGTACAGTTGGCTTCATTAATACCGGTACACAAACGTCTCTTTATCTTTCCATGAAGTGTACCGGAATTAATGAAGCCAACTGTACAAGCCTTCCTACAATAAGTAGGGTCAGAAGGGAAATATCAAACAGCAATGTGTACAATACATGTAAAACCACAAGTTGCATTGAGTGTAATTACCTACGTGTCTCCTACGACTATATTTTTACATTAATGGATATGAATTTTACTAGGGGCACCTAATACATAATTATCATTATCATTACTTACTAAGCTACAACCCCAATTGAAATAGCAGGATGCTATAAGCCCAGCGGCTCCAACAGGGAAAATAGCCCAGAGGGGAGAGGAAACAAGGAAAGATAAAATATTTTAAGAAGAGTAACAACATTAAAATAAATATCTCATATATAAACCATAAAAACTTTAAAAAAACAAGATGAAGTGATATAAAATAGAATATTGTACCCACGTGTACCCTCAAGCAAGAGAACTATAACCCAAGACAGTGGAAGACCATGGTACAGAGACTATGGCACTATCCAAGACTAGAGAACAATGGTTTGATTTTGGAGTGTCCTTCTAGAAGAGCTACTTACCATAGTTAAAAAGTCTCCTCTACCCTTACCAAGAGGAAAGTGACCACTGAACAATTACAGTGCATTAAATAAAGTATATTACACATCATGAATTTTTAAGCTACTGTTGCAATTTTAAATTTTCGGGCCTTTTTTTGGGGGGGGGGGGGCGGTTGGCCCTAGAGTCGTTTAGGGATCCACGGTGCTGTTTTCAAACTTAGCACCCTACTCCCGAGTCCCTATTTTAGTACAAAGTCTTTCAGTCATTTTCATACTTGCCTTGACCATTGTACAGTAGCCTGAGTTCAAATGAAAGACAGCCCGGCGAGAGAGAGTAGGTCACTTAGAAAAAAAAATCTGCGTCAGAGATTAGCTTAGGTTAAGTTAGATTAGGTTGAATGGTACTATTACATTACTTTAAGGGCTGCTCATGAAGGACACAGGCAAGAAGCAGTGACATTGCCCTGTCAAGCAAGACAATGCCCTAGAGACTGACCATATATACATACAATCAACGCCCAAATGCCCTCTACACCCAAGCTAGGACCAAGGCCGTCCAGGCAATGGCTGTTGATGACTCAGCAGATAGACCTATAGACTCTCCAAATCACTCATCCATAATTCACAAGAATGGCGAGGTTGCAGCGAGGAAAGAAACTAACAAGTTTGAGCAGGACTCGAACCCCAGTCTGACGTTCACCAATCAGGGACGTTACCACACTACAGGACCTTTCGTAATTCATTTTATCATGTGCATTCCAAGGCATTCAGTATTTCGTTTATTGTCAAATCCACATTATCGAAGGAATAAGAAAACAAGAATGTCTTCAGTTTCCTCTTCAAAACCTTAATATCTTTAGTCTTTCGAATGTCTAGTAAAGCTTATTACATGGTCTTGAGACCTCATATTTGAAAGCTCTAGAACCTATAGTAGACATCCTGATTCCAATAATTTGAAACCATCAGTACCTATTCCCGTATCAACACAATTTTGGGGCTGCACAATATGTAGCAATTCTCTTAAGACATTTTTGTGCGTCCGGTTTTGATAACTTGATGGGATTTTGTACATATTTTAAACACAATTCTTGCCTTAATAGACAGTTACGAGGGAGATGTTCTCTTACAATTGAACGAAAGACAGCGAGGAGTTTCATATGTTAGCTGTGGTTAGCTTTTAATTGAATTATACACATATGGGCAATGTCATCTTAGGTAGAACGAGAGGCAGTGAGATGTCAGAGGTTAATATAGTTTATGTTAGATGGAGATGGTTTGGTCATGCTCTTCGCACTCCGCAAGAGAGATTGATTCACCAAACTTTCAACTGGGCTCCACAAGGCACTAGCAGAGATGGAACATCCAAGCCTACATGGTTGGGGACTATGAAGCGTGAAGTAGATGACGATGAGTGGAAAAGTATTGATTTAAAAGCTCAAGATTGAGACAACTGGCGAAATCTAATTGTGGCCCTTTGCGTCAATAGGCGTAAGAGGAAATGATGATGATGATGATGATGATGATGATGATGTTATATTACGTTAGTTTAGGATGAATGGCAAACAGCCATATGAAAGAAGTATGGTTAGGTTGGACAATAAACATAACTTTAATCGGAAATTCTCCGTTAAAAGTATAGAGTTCTCAGCCGTATTTCAGTAGAATATAGGCGACCGTAATTTTTACCCTACTTTGTTATTATCTTTCATGGGTTGGTGACCGTAATATCACTTCTTTACGTCAATATATCCGTTTTAAAAACGGCAAATGCCTATCAACATTTATTCCAGAATTTTTACCTTTTATTTTACGGCAAAATTTGAACGGTGTAGGTTAGGTTAAAAAAGATACCCACACCGGAAAAAAGAACACAACAGAAATATCCCAATTCATCTATTCCATTTCTCTCCCACAGAAAAGTCACCGACCAACTTCAGGTCTTCAAAAAATGTTTCCCAAATATTACGAGCTTCCTTTACTGCTGCTTATGGTGGAATTGCCAACGATCGTCCGTATGGAGAAACTAGATCCCTGGGAGTTTAGAGGTAAGGTTGGAACTCGTCATTCTAATTTCTTCAGGCCAAGAAGTTGTTATTATTATTATTATTATTATTATTATTATTATTATTATTGCTTGAGGGTACACTGGCAAAATTCTATCTTATTTCTTTTCCTCTTGTTTTGTTAAAGACTTTATAGTTTATACAGGAGATATTTATCTTAAATGTTGTTTACGCTTCTTGAAATATAATAATAATAATAATAATAATAATAATAATAATAATAATAATAATAATAATAATAATAATATTATCATTATCATTAATATAAGCCAAGCTACAACCCTAGTTGGAAAAGCAAGATGCTATAAGCCCAGGGGCTCCAACAGGGAAAAATAGCCTAGTGAGGAAAGGAAACAAGGAAGTAAATAAACAACCAGAGAAGTAATAAACAATCAAAATAGAATATTTCAAGAACAGTAGCAACAATAGATTAAATAAACAATTTAAATAAAACATTTTAGGAACAATAACAGCACTAAATTAGATCTTTCATATATAAACTATAATAACTTTTTTTTTTTAAATTACATCAATACATTATTTTCCAGATTGTCCGTTCAAAGCCTCGGCGAACGCCATGCCCATATCAACCTATACTCCACGTCTACTAAACCTAAAAAAATTGGGTAATCTACAGGCGAAGACGTGGATAATGTTCTCAGGCACTGTATCCTACAAAAATCAGGTCGGTCTCACTGCAGGCTACCTATATTCCGTGACCAAACAGAACCCCAAGGACAGCTCGGACAAAAGTTACACCTTCACACGAGACGGCACGTCTCACGTCTATCCGGCCGAGCTCCTGGAGTTAGACCAGCTATCTTATGGATTCGTCTCCTGTGGAGCAGGTAATTCAAGTGGCAGAAAAGATTCCGGGCAAAATAAGCTCCGCCCACTGATGACGTCATAGATATAACCATTTTATAATGGAATAAAGTTTTGACTTAAACTTTGTCAACGGTCATACAGTAATACACCCCCTTACAAATTTCAAACTATACTAGCTTATAATGTGTTATGACCACTGTTAACGCGGGAAACAACATGATTGGCTATGACGTCATCAATGGGTGGAGCTTATTTCGACTGGAATCTCTGCGGCGATTATAGTGATCTGTTTTCGGGTTTTTTAATATTTTTTCTTATTATA
>NC_090742.1:14434524-14454524 GCF_036898095.1 Palaemon carinicauda
CTGAACCTTGCTTCCAGATAAAAAATCTTACACCGTTAAGAAAAGTCATACACAGATAGAGGCATTCAGTATAATTAAAAAAACTAACGTAACACTTCGAATCATATTGCAGAAACCGAGTATATACAAAATATCTCTTCCCTATATGAAGGTAATTTTAAATAAAAGAATAAATTCGTAAAATTAAAACTGTCAACTGCATAGGTGTGCTTATATATATATATATATATATATATATATATATATATATATATATATATATATATATATATATATATATATATATATATATATATATTTAATGTCAGGACGAAGGATGTAGTGAGGCTGAAGTTGAGAATAGTATAAAAGCAGCCAGAGGAAAGTGGAGGGAGGTAACAAACGATATAAGATAAGAAAATGCCCATCAAGCTAAAAACCAAGATCTATAGCACAGTAATGAGACCAATGTTAACGCATGGCTCAGAAAAGTGGACTCTAGACGAAAAGATGAAGCAAAGCTTGATAGAACAGAGATAAACATGCTAAGATGGATTATGGGAATATCGCTGTTTGAAAGATTGGAAAATTATGAAATACAAAGTATGGCAGGCATAGTAAAGATTACACAGGTGATAACTGTCACGACTGAGATGGTGAGTGCACATGTTGAGCATGGATTGTGAGAAAGGGGTGGGGAGGGCTTGGGTGAAACCTGTTGAGGGGAGAAGATCGAGAGGTAGGCAAAGAATTAGATGGCGAGATAAGGCGAAGGATGATATGGAGAGAAGAGGTTTAATGCAGGCAACTCAGCCCTTAAGGTAAGAACAACCGTGTGAAAGAATAAAATATAATCAATACCAGGTTTAAGTACGCTTGATGAAACATGAAAGCTATTAACACATACGTGTTATCATCACCAATAACTTTTGCAAAATAAAGATAAATAAAGATAGTTTTTCTCACAACAAAGTATTTTCAATATCCTCGTTTGAGATAACTAATATTTCATGGAAGAATATCGTGGCTTGTCCTTATAAACTTTCTGTTTAACTCTTAGGTATTAAACAAGTAAAGTCAAAACAATTGCATGTGCTTAATATTTCATAAGTACAACACAATTATAAATTTAAGTCATTATTGATGTCATTTCAATTTAATCTAATTTAGTCTCCTTAAAACGGCAGTGCCTTCAGTGCGCCACCAGGAATCCATTGTAGTTATTACTAGAGAGTCTTTGCAGCCTTCTCTAGGCCTCTTTGTGCGCCTAATATTTCGCTTTCTTCTTTTCATCCATTCCCACATTATTTTTTTCCATGCTGCTTTCAATCCTCTTTCTCACAGTTGCACCTGATTGGTCTTCCGGGCACCATCGCTAGGCCATGCAGCCCGAATTCCAAAAATCAAATCCAACCCGTGTGATTAACGTTTCTTTATTCTCCACAGATGAAGCCAAAGCCATTGAAGAAGCAGATAAATGGTGGCGAACGTGTCCTTACTCTACCATAACAATTGTCCTGATAGCCCTAGGAGCTCTCTTCGTCCTGGTGGTTATCGTGTCCATCACTATCTGTGTCATCAGGAGACGCCGGGCGAGAAGGAACGCCAATCTCTTCCCCTTGTCCAAGCGCATGAGACCTAAGAGAGGGGACAACCTCTATGTGTGATTTGAGAAACTTAGTCCGTCCTTGTGGAGTGATGCTCAAATTGCCACTGGTCCTACAGAGAAGGCCAGGTTGAAAAACGAACTAAAGTTCATGAAATGAACTGAAAGATGGGATTGAAGTGGTCCTAAAGAGTGGAGCAAGTTTAGTGCGAAACAGACCAAAGTTCACGAAATGAACCGAAAGATGGTGTGGGAGTGGTTCTAAATAGTGGAGCAAGTTAGTGCAAAACTGCACGAAGACAAAAGTAGTAGGAAAAGGATGAAACCACATACTTCCACTGATACTTACTTTTAGATTGTTTTACCTTATGTAAAATATAACAATCTTAAAGTATTAGTGAAATATAGGTCTGAGCATTCAAGCATTTAAAGGAATGAGATTCTTTTTGGACTTGCATACTTTATACTCGAGTGGAAAGTAAAAACAACCAAGAGCCAAAGATAACCTTAGTCTTTCGGAGTCTTATATGGGTCAAACACATAGAGAATAACATCGATACTATATTCTCTTCCTTACTATCACCCTCTTGCAAGCGGATCTTGCTCCTAGCACTTCGTACTTTTGGGACATGATGGTAATACTACCGCAGCAATGAAAGTAGCTGTAATTTTTAAAGTATTACTAGATACCTGCTGTGATACCCGGTAATCATAAAATCGTTATTAAGAGAACAATTTTTAATATGAAAAGCATGTATATATCTAGTTATAATAAAAATTATTTTTTTTCCAGCGGATTTCTACACATCAGAATATCTAAGACTAGATTGTTTGAACTACGATGCAATCAAGTTTTAGTCTAATATTCATGAATGTACAATAGCAGTATTTATCTCATGTATATATTCAATATGCTCATCTACGCATTTAAATATAAAAAATATACTTTCATATTGTTACCAAGTATATAATTTACTGTATATTAGCTCTAATAAACATTTTCTTTTACGATTGCTTATCTTTTTCAGGTTTTGGCTTTTAGCTAAGGAAAAATTTATAAGTTTTCAGATAAATAACCAAATTTTATAGGCATACTAAGAATTTCAATATATCTATCTACCTATCCATCTCTCTATACATATATAAATTTCTTTATAAACATTCACTCACATTAATGCTTTTGTTGGTACCGGTTAGGGAACGATGGTTTAGATCTGTAGCTCCTTCCTAGTGATCAAAAACATCTCACCAGTGTACCTGGTATAGATGGCAAGTTTGGTAATCCAAAGCGAAGCCCTTCATATACAGCTATAAGCTGTGTATATCAACTATCACGACAAAAGACTCAATCATTATATTACAAACACCATCAATGAAAGAGTTATCATGTCAGAATGTTCAAGGATACACCAATAACAAAAAATGTAGTGATTTCTGGACCACTACAGGATAAAAGCCTCAGACGTGTCTTTATTCATGTTTGGGGTTTGGCCAGTTTTCATCATCACGTTGGCCAGTGCGGATTGGTGATGCTCACGGATTTTCGTTGATCACTCATAGCAAACTAACTTAGTATAGGTGTCCCTGATTAATACAGCTTTGCTGATCATGGCGATACATACACCCTTTCATCACGTTGAAGTATCCCCACTCCAAAAAGGGTTCAAGGATACAGCATCTAATATACACTTCCCAAAACCAGTCTGATGGCTTCAGCAGTGTATCTGTTTGAATATAACTTCAAAAACATCTTTCAATACAATGTCCCCTTATATAGATTATTCCTTCAGTTGGCCAATGAACTCCACAGGCAACAGGAACAAATTGCATTTTATAATATACACCATTAACTATAGGAAAGACGCTGGTGAGTGGTACAATACATGAACATACGCTACCGCGGTCTAAAGCGAAGTAAGGCAGGGCCGCCAATCGGGACTACGATCTACCCCATAGCCAAAGCAAAGTCCTTCAAAAAGAAGGCAACCATGCTTACCCTATACAAAAAATTGGAAATAAGCACGTTAATAGAAGAAGAAATATAATATAGAGGTTAGAGCAAATGTCCGGAATGACTTCTGAGTTACAATGAGAATCCAGAGACTGTAGAATTTTAAGTGTCATAATATAGCCAAATTCATAATCCGCAGACATTTGAATGTTAACATTTCCATCCAGACCCAAATATACACAGTTTTCCCTTCTTAAGCTTGCCGCACACTGAGCCCGAACGGAACCGCCCGATCAGAACCGAAACGTCTGATAGAAATCGAAAGCATGCATTCTTACCTGGCTGCGCACATTGGGCCAGAACAGAACGGAACTGACGCGCCAGAACATAACGGAACTGACACAGTATTCTTTGAAAGAAATTTTTTCTGAAGCGTCGGTAGCGTCAGACAGGCTACGCATGCGCAGAACGACTGCAGCGATAGTTTTGGAGAGGGTAGGGATGGTTGCTGTATTCGGAGGTTAGTGTGATAGCAACCATTGAAGCAGACGGTGCTGGGTTTATGTTGTCCCATTTTAAATGTGGGAATAACGTTTTATATTCCGCTTCTCCTTCCCTTGATTGGCATATATTATGTATCCACATTGATTTTCTTGCTTCTTTCCCTTCTTCCTCCTCCTCTTCAGCCTTTACTACTAGACATAGCACTAGCACTTCTTCATCGCTGCTGAGCAGTGAGTCACTCATAATTTGTCGATTATAATGCAGAACACACGACCTTCTACTACCACATGTAAACAGTTAATGCAGAACACATGACCTTCCGTTCTGTGGCTTCTGGCTCAGTGTGCGCGCTGGACGTCGTTTCTGATCTGTTCTGAGGCTTCGGTGGTTTCGGCGGCAGTTCCGTTCGGGCTCAATGTGCGGCAAGCTTTAGTGGAAATTGGACGTTATTATGGATATAAGCATCCTTATCATCATTCATAAACATGATTTTATTACCTGATGTTTTAGCTATTTCATTCTACTACCTACAAGTCCTAATTGAGAAAGCCCTAAAACTCTAAAGATAGTAGTAAGGCAATTAGACCTTCCTCGCTCAGTTTTAACATTAAGAATTTCAATCTCAATTTTTGGATTCACTGTGGGAAATTGTGTGCTTCCGTTACCAAATCCATGCTCATCAGATAAACACACCCTTTAGAGAAGCACTTGTTCTTAGCAGACCCTTCATAAAATGAAATGTAACTTGGCATCCCTCTCTTTTTCTCCTGAAAATTTTAATAGTGTGGTTGCAAAAAGTACCTCAACCCTGTTAATATATCTACAAAACCACAGAAACCAATGCGACATCTTCAAAAATGCAAAGATGTAAGTAACCTAAGATCTCAAGTAGAATTCCCCAAGACCATATACTATAAATCAAAGCAATTGCAATGTTACAATATATAGTCATTCTTTTAGCCTTTCCCAGATGAGTTATGCCTTAAAAACGGGAAATATCCTGTTGAATCTCCACCATTATACCAACCATAAGTTGAATAATTATGAGGCACTGTTGTGTTCCTTCTCAATGCAATTTCCATCTGTCCACAGATGAGGTCAAAATGACAGACTAAATTACTTCAGTGGAGTCAACTTAGTAGTCTTGAGTCACTACTCGGGGCTGAATAAAAGTTGTGCTTATTGTTCGCTAAGAATAGGCTTGGCAGGCGTAATTGAAGAGGTAAGCAACGAACGCGCAAGCCCTTGGATTCTTCTGTTGATTGATTGATTGATTTAAAGTTTTCAGGCATGATTCTTCTGTTGCAGTGATCTTGACACCATACTTACAAAAGCAACCAGGAATTTTGTATACAATAGTACCGCATCCGATTTTGCGTCAGCATGAATGACTGAGAATGCAAATGTGTTTTACATTCTACACATACTGAGTTATTATTAAATCATTAGCCTTTACGTTTTATAACCAACACTTGATGAAGTTTCAACACTATTCATTATTATTGCTATTACTAGCTAAGCTACAACCCTAGTTGAATGCTCCAAGGCCACGGGCTCCAACAGGGATAATAGCTAAATGAGGAAAGGAAATAAGGAAACAGAGAGCTCTAACCAAAGACAGTGCAAGACCATGGTTCAGAGACTATAGCATTACCCAAGTCTAGAGAACAATAGTCTGATTTTGTAGCATCCTTCTCCTAGAAAAGCTGCTTACCATAACTAAAGTCTCTTCTGCCCTTACCAAGTGGAAAGTAGCCACTGAACAATACAATGCAATAGTTAACCCCTTGAGTGAGGAAGAATTTTCCAGTAATTTTAAGTGTTGTCAGGTGTATGAATAAAGAGGAGAATATGTAAAGAATAAGCCAGGAAAGATGAACTGTAATCAGAAGAATCCAATGTAGTACTATCAGGCCAAAGGACCTAATAACTCATGGGCGGCTTGGTGCCTTGGTCCACCAACTACCTTTTATATGCAGATGTAACTGCCATTTATCTTGAAATTTACACAGTAACCTATGAAACCGAAAGATAGAAAATTGAAATCAACTTTTTACCAACGCAAAATATTTGCAGAAATTATAGACTGACTCGTCCCTATCATGGTTCTTTCGGGGTATTTCTCTTAGCTGTTCATCAACCGCTGAATTTCTCTTTGATAAACTAGAAGCAGACATGTGAACGGGGTTAAGTTTTTCTACCAGGTCGAAAATAATTTGGTACCTTATTGGATACGTCTCTGCCTAGCGATCTGCCGGACTGGGGTTTGAGATCTGTTCAAACTCGATAGTTTCTTGTAGCGTCTGCAACCTCACCATACTTGTGAGCTACGGGTTTGTGGGAGCCTACAGGTCCATCTGCTAAGTCATCAGCAGCCATGGTCCTAGCTTAGGTGGATAGGGGGCTTGGGCGATGATCATAATAATAGTATATTATGGTCAGTCTCTCTGCCACTCATGAGCGACCTTCACAAGGTAGGCTGTTCTTGACACAGAACTTATTCTTTTGCACTAATCAGCAACACTTTTTCTCAAAGTCCTCCAATTACATACTTTAACAGGTAAAAGGTCAAGACTTCTACATTTTTACCGTTTAAGCGCTACTGCGGTTATACTTTCACTTTGAGGAATTGTTATTCATTTCCAATTGACTCAATTTTATAAACTACATAATCAATGATTTTGGTTATCTTAATGCATGGTAATTTGCTTAACATTTCTATTAAAATTTCATACTGATATGTAGTAATTGAAACTCATTCATCACTGTTTGCCAAGATTGGTCTTTCTTCATATATGCACACAAATAAGAACAATTAATGTAATTATGGTAGCATGCTCATCTGTTAACTGTTTACTGCCCTTGACAATGTTCTACACTAAGCAATCTGGTTTCTGAGGTCTACCAAGATATACACATATGTTTAAGAAAAAAACAAATTCAGGAATGGATAATGTCTTCATATAAAAATATAATATATTTCATATCTAAAATACTGAAAAGTAAATAGAAATTCCTTGCGATATCGTTCCGTGACTCGGAAGGCTTTGCTAAAATAATTTGTAAATTTAGCTGTATTCCTGTATTCAATAACGGGTTCTATTTGATAGAATTGTTAACGTGGTGATCGGCAGAGCTATACTAGTCAGAGCGACACATACTAGGTTGGTTTGTTGTGAGCGATCAGATGAAAATCTCCCACCATCACCAATTCAAATTGGCCATAATGGTAATGAAAATGGGCCAAACCCAAGACATGAATAAAGGCATGTCCGAGGCCTCTGTACTGGACTAGAAAAAACCTCCATTTGTTGTTGTTGTTGTTGTTGCGTGTGTGTGTGTGTATATATATATATATATATATATATATATGTGTGTGTATATATATATATATATATATATATATATATATATATATATGTGTGTGTGTATATATATATATATATATATATATATATATATATATATATATATTATGGATAAATAGATATATATGCATATCTACATACATGTAAAACACATATGTATATATAAATATAAATATATAAATGTATATACATATATATATATATATATATATATAGTGTATATTTATATATATACATATATATATATATATATATATATATATATATATATGTGTGTGTGTGTGTGTGTGAAACAATAAGACTAATGCAGTTCTTCCTGTAGACAAGATTATAATACCAAAACAGAATCAGAGTCCAATTCAACATAACTTTATTATACATAACCCGTTAACGCATTCATACAAAATAAGTCATTAAAATGAACTTCTTTCCTTTGTCTTCACCTCATCCATATCAAACACTACCGAGATCACCATCAACAGAAAAATATGAAATATTGTTATCTTTATTATCATTATCAGGCAAACTCAGAACCTAACTAAAATGAGCTGCATATTGCAAGACAAAAGGAAAGGATATCGCCTTGATCTTGTTCCAATCATTCCAATATATAATTCTTAAAAGGAATATGAGCAACTCAGTAAATAAAAAAAAAATAAAAAAAGAGGAATGGTTTGTCTGGTAAGTCGTGACAAACCTAAGACAGCCAAGGACACGCGATAGAAGGACGCTGGAGCTATTATGTAAGTTAACCATCCATGAAT
Organism: Palaemon carinicauda; assembly: GCF_036898095.1. Classification (NCBI taxonomy): domain Eukaryota; kingdom Metazoa; phylum Arthropoda; class Malacostraca; order Decapoda; family Palaemonidae; genus Palaemon; species Palaemon carinicauda. The sequence goes on from NC_090742.1 coordinate 14,442,697, forward strand.
ACGACACAAATATTTTCGTAAACTTCGCTTGGTTAATGTAAATTAACAAATGGTATTTTACGCTATGGTATTACTTGAATTAAAAACGCACATACATACATACATACATACATACATGCATATATATATATATATATATATATATATATATATATATATATATATATATATAGTATATGGCCTTCTCTCTATTTATATATATATATATATATATATATATATATATATATATATGTGTGTGTGTGTGTGTGTGTATAAATTAATTGACCCAATCGTAAATATCTAGCAAGCGTAGGAGGATAAGGTTATCTACTAAATATTAAGAGAAGAATAATATATAAAAAAGCTAATACTGTATCTGACGCCAACTTAAGGTAGTAGGTTGGCTAGGGCACCAGCCACCCGTTGAGATACTACCACTAGAGAGGTATTGGATCCTTAGACTGGCCAGACAGTAATGCATTGGATCCCTCTCTCTGGTCACGGCTTATATTTTCTTTGCCTATACTTACACAGAATAGTTTGGCCTATTCTTTACATATTCTCGTCTTTCCTCATACACCTGACAACAATGAGATACTAAACACTTCTTCACCCAAGGGGTTAATTACTGTACTGCAATTTGTTCAGTGTACTTTCCTCTTGGTAAGGATAGAAGAGACCTTTAGCTGTGGTAAGCAGCTCTTCTAGGAGAAGGACACTCCAAAATTAAACCACTGTTCTCTAGTCTTGGGTAGTGCCATAGCCTCTGTACCATGGTCTTCCACTGTCTTGGGTTGGAGTTCTCTTGCTTGAGGGTACACTCAGGCACACTATTCTATCTTATTTTTTTTTCTTCCTCTTGTTTTTTTGGGCAGGCTTAATAGAAGGGCCATGGATGCCTGGTGGTTTATCAAGAGGTTGTCTTTTTCTTTTTCTGGTATCTTTTTCTTCTCAAAACCATCCTTACTGTCCTCCCTTCAGTTGAAGTGGCTATCCTGGAGGGTATTTAGCCTTGCATGGTGTATCGGCTCCTCCATGTTGACCAGTTTTTCCGACTTTTTACTATAGTCTATGGGTATCATCAATCACTTTGTTTATAATTCTGTACGTATTGTTTTTGTTATAATTCTTGTTAATCTAGTTTTTAAGTATGATGTCTCTTTTTTTATTTCTATTAATTCTTATGCTGTCTGGAGACATTGAGCGAAGTCCGGGACCAGTACGTCCTAGATTTCGTCAATGTCGTCTTCTGTATTGCAATATTCGTGGTCTTCATGCAAATATCCAAGACCTTACAGTTGCGTCCAGACAGTATGATATTCTTTTGTGCTCAGAAACTTTGGTTTCTAATATGAGGCACTCATCTGAGCTCCGTATAACTGGTTTTAATAAGACAATAATGTTGAAACGTGATGCCATCCCTAGGCCCAGGGGAATGGCGGTGTATATTAGGACCGAGTACCCTGCTTCTCATAAGTCCTGCTATCAATGTGGATGTCATGAGATTCAGGTAATAAAAGTTTGTGGCAGGCATAACAACTTTTATTTGTGTTCGATCTACCGGAATCCAGACATGGATGATTCTATCTTCGATTGTCTTCTTACCATTATGGCTAAGATACAAGAAGATGATAGAAAGGCTTCTTTTGTCTTTGTTGGTGATTTTAATGCTCACCATAGGGAGTGGTTAACTTCTATCTCCCCTACCGATCGCCATGGCTTAAGAGCTTTAGACTTTGCCACTGAATCAGGCTGTGAGCAAATCATAAATGAAGCTACTCACAGGTCTGGTAATTGCTTGGACCTCGTATACACTGACTCCCCTGGCGTTATAACTAGTAAGGTTGGTTCTCCAGTCGGGACATCTGATCATGCCTTGATTTCATTATTAGTGAAGACTGAGCAGCCTGTCCCTGATATATCATATTCTTGTAAAATTTATATGAAATCCCAAGCAGACTGGAATGGGATTTTACATGATCTTTTGTGCTTGAATTGGTCACAATTATATAATAGTGTAGATCCTGTTGTCCCTTTGAATGAGAATCTAGTCAACATAATTGATAGGCGTATCCCTTCTCGTGTGCTAAGGTACCGAGTGAAGGACAAACCGTGGTTCAATGATGATTGTAGACGTGCTTATTTGGAGAAACAGGCGGCCTATCATCTTTGGAAGGGTAAGAGATCAGATTTGACCTGGAACAACTATACTCAGCTTCGAGCTTTTGCTCAGAGAGTTTATGCCTCAACTGAAAAGGATTACAATTTAACCATAAAAGAAACACTTTCTGGTACAACTCAGGAACATAAATGGTGGTCTACCCTCAAATCTGCACTCTTTGGTGTAGATGCAACTGTTCCTCCTTTACTTAAACCAGATGGCTCAGTCACTCACTGTCCAAAAGAAAAGGCAACCCTTTTGGCTGATGTTTTTGACAGTAAACAGAGTAATGAAAAACTTGAACTTCCTCATTCCTGTTTTCCTGAGGCTAAACTAACTAGTTTAGCTTTTCGATCTCGTGACATTAAAGCTCTGTTGGTGGACCTTGATGCTTATGGAGGTGTAGACCCAAATGGTATTTTTCCTTTGTTTTTTATAAAGACAGCAGATTTCTTAGCTCCAAAGTTATCTGTTATTTTGTGCAAGTTAGCAAGAAGAGGAGCTTTTAGCACTAGTTGGAGAATTGGTAATGTTACTCCTCTATGTAAATGTGTTTGTGGTAGCTCAAGTCCCACTGATTACCGCCCAATTTCCATAACTCCCATTTTATCTAAAGTTTTTGCTGAAGGTAATCATCTACTCCCTAGTTTGCAATTTGGTTTTCGTAAAGGCCTTGGAGCATGTGATGCCCTTCTTACAATCTCCAATGCTGTACAGAAATCCCTTGATTGTGGTCGGGAAGTTCGTATGATTGGCCTTGATTTTAGTGCTGCCTTTGACCGTGTTAATCATGAGGCCCTTGTTTTCAAACTCAAACAGTTGGGAGTGGGTGGGTCGTTCCTTAGCATTATTATTGATTTTTTAAGTAATAGATCTCAAAGAGTTGTTGTTGATGGGCACCATAGTGATTATAGGAATGTGATATCCGGTGTTCCACAGGGTAGTGTTCTTGGCCCATTAGTTTTCATACTATATACACATAACATGTGGTTTGGCCTAGAAAACAAGCTTGTTGCATATGCAGATGATGCTACTCTCTTTGCATCAATTCCATCCCCTGAATGTAGATCTAGGGTTGGTGAATCCCTTAATAGAGATTTAGCTAGAATTAGTGCATGGTGCAAATTATGGGGTATGAAGTTGAATCCTAACAAAACTCAAAGTATGATTGTAAGTAGTTCAAGGACGGTGGCTCCTCAACATCCGGATCTCAGTATTGATAATGTTTCTTTAAATATCTATGACTCTTTCAAAATTTTAGGTGTGATTCTCGACAGTAAATTTACTTTTGAGAAACATATAAGGTCTGTGTCTTCTTCAATTGCACAAAAAATAGGCTTATTGAGAAAGTCTTTCAAGATTTTCGGTGATCAATCTATTCTGAAGAAGTGTTTTAATTCTTTCATTCTACCTTGTTTTGAGTATTGTTCTCCTGTCTGGTCTTCAGCTGCTGATTCTCATCTTAATTTGTTGGACAGAAACTTACGGTCTATTAAATTTCTTATTCCTGATCTAGATATTAATCTCTGACACCGTCGTTCAATTAGTTCATTATGCATGTTGCATAAGATTTTTCATAACTCTGACCATCCTTCACATTCAGATCTCCCTGGACAATTCTATCCTGTTCGTAATAATAGGCAGGCAGTTAATTCTAATAGCCAGGCCTTCTCCATCACGAGGCTCAATACTACGCAGTACTCTAGAAGTTTTATTCCAGCTGTTACCAAGTTGTGGAATGATCTTCCTAATCGGGTGGTTGAATCAGTAAAACTTCAAAAGTTCAAAGTTGGAGCAAATGCTTTTTTGTTGACCAGGCGGACATGAGTCTTTTTATAGTTTATTTATGACATATTTGTTTTTGATGTTAATAGTTTATATATGACATGTCTGTTTTGACGTTGTTACTTATTTTAGAATGATTTATTGTTAATTTGTTCTCTTCATTTATTTATTTCCTTATTTCCTTTCCTCACTGGGCTATTTTTCCCTGTTGGAGCCCCTGGGCTTATAGCATCTTGCTTTTCCAACTAGGGTTGTAGCTTAGATAGTAGTAATAATAATAATAATAATAATACCATCATACTGTGTAGCAAATGAAATATAAGAACAGCATACTTAAATCATACACTAAATAAATCTAAACAGATAATTAACGACATACCTGGCTCAAAGCTTACGACTGAGAATGGTAAACTCACGATTGATTGATTGATTGATTTAGAATTCTTTGGGATCCAGACATCGAAGGTCATCGACGCTGACATTGTTTGTTTAAAGTTTTAAAGGCTGCTCGTGAATGGCAGAAGTAAGGGACAGTGGCATTGTCTTATCAAGCAGAACAATGCCCTAGAGACTGACCATATACTCATATGATCAGCGCCTGAGCCCCCTCTCATCACCCTACCTAGGACCAAGGAGGGACAGGCAATGGCTGCTGATGACTCAGCAGATAGATCTATAGGCTCCCTCAAAACCACATCCTTACCTCAAAAGGATGGTGAGGTTGCAGCGACCAAAGAAACTAACAAGTTTGAGAGGCACTCGAACCCCAGTCTGGTGTTCACCAGTCAAGGACGTTACCACAAAGGCCACCACAACCCTTTACTAAGAATAAAAAAGTATCTAATTTAAAACGGTAAAAGCGAAGATGTCCTTATATTATTTAAATAGCTTTCAGAAGACCTGCTTCAAAAGGTAAACTTATGAGAGAAATTATATATTTTTTTTCCTGAACGAATGTTTTTTTTTTTTTTTCTAAGTCGAATTATATTCCCTCCTCGTCCGGCTCTAGGAAACAGGAAAGGACATTATCATAGTACATGCGCTTCAACGACCTTTCATAAAAGCCATCTCTCTCTCTCTCTCTCTCTCTCTCTCTCTCTCTCTCTCTCTCTCTCTCTCTCTCTCTCTCTATCTATCTCTCTCTCTCTCTCTCTCTCTCTCTCTCTCTCTCTCTCTCTCTTTATATATGTATATATATATATATATATATATATATATATATATATATACATATATATATATATATATATATATATATATATATATATATATATATATTTATATATATGTGTGTGTGTGTGTGTGTAACATAATCTTATCTTAAATTTCTCTGCAAATTAATTCTAATTAGAACACTGCAAAGATTATTTCCCGAAGAATAAAGGAGTCACTTTGTGTTCAATGCATAACAACTGTATTTTCATAGATATGCAGACCGTTTGCCGAAAGACAATTATTATTATTATTATTACTTGCTAAGCTACAACCCTAGTTGGAAAAGCAGGATGCTATAAGTCTAAGGGCTCCAACAGGGAAAATAGCCCAGAGAGGAAAGGAAGAAAGGAAAAACTACAAGAGAAATTTAAGAACAATAATAGCATTAAAATAAATCTTTCATATATAAACTATAAAAACTTGAAAATAAGAAGAGGATAAAAACTTCAAAATAACAAGAAGAGAAACAAAATATATAAGTGTGTCCGAGTGTACCCTCAAGCAAGAGAACTCTAACCAGAGACAGTGAAAGACCATGGTACAGAGGTTATGGCACTACCCATGACTGGTCGAAAGTCAACTCGTCGAAAACAATTAGTCAAAAAGACAACTGGTCGAACTGACAGTTAGTATAACGACAATTCGTCGACTAACTTAATATAAAGTACAAAGCTTAAAAATAATAAAAGATTATGAAAAAAGGGAAATTTTCCTTTATCAACTTCTTCCATTTTGATAACACAAATACAAATTTTTAAAACAAATACAATGTGAGTGATATTCGTAACAACTGCAACATCCAGTATTGCATTCAATAGGTTTCCGATTCAAGCAACTTCTAGAGCTGGGTTCACAGGGTCCTAGGAAATAACCATCCCACTTTAAAGCATTAGTTCACTAATCCTTTCTCTAGGAAAATGGTGCCATTCTTAATACCCACGTGCCCTATAAATGGTAGATCTGGTTTGGGGTTCTGCTATGGTATTACTATTATTATTTGTGTACGCGAACCGTTAAAAATGACGGCTAAATATGTAGATAGATATGCACGCACGTATAGACTCAACCCTTCCCAACCCCTCTCCCTTTCCTCTGTGGGTACCTTCTCTCACCAGAGTATGACTACTTCCTATCCACCCTACCCGAGGGATGGGGCAAAGACCGAGTAGCCAAAGTCTAGCAATCCTACAGAGCGTGACCGGATATATATATATATATATATATATATATATATATATGTATATATATACATATATATATATATATATATATATATATATATATATATATATATATATGTATATATATATATATACCAGTTTATACATATATATTGCCAAACATTTGATCTTTATTACACTAGTGAGATCATTACTAGATAAGCTATAACCCTAGTTAGAAAAGCAGGATGCTATAAGCCCAAGGGCTCCATCAGGGAAAATAGCCAAGTGAGGAGAGGAAATAAAAAAAAAAAAACAGATAGAATAGTGTGCCTGACTGTACCCTCAACCAAGAGATCTCTGTCCCAAGACAGTGCAAGACCATGGTTCAGAAGCTAAGGCACTACATAAGACTAGAGAACAATGGTGTGATTTTGGAGTGTCGTTTTGCATGAGCTACTTACTATAGCTGAAGAGTCTCTTCTACCCTTACCAAGAGGAAAGTAGCCACTGAACAATTACAGTGCAGTATTTAACCTCTTGAGAGAAGAAGAATTGTTTGGTAATTTTAGTGTTGTCATTTGTATGAGGAAAAAGGAGAATGTTAAAAGAATAGGTCAGACTATTCGGTGAATGTGTAGGCAAAGTAAAAATGAGCCGTAACCAGAGAGAAGCATCAAATGTAGTACTGTCTGGCCAGTCAAAGGACCTAATAACTCTCTAGCGGTATTATCTCAACGGGTGGCTAGTACCTTGGCGAACCTACTACCAACAGAGCAGTAATGCAATATTCAGAGCTAAAAATAAAACTAAACCCGGATCTTGCCTATTGGTAATCTAATAGAAACCTCCTTGTCAGACAATCTTTTGCACGGGAGTTCGAGCCTTGCTCGATAGTTTCTAGATAGTGTCTGCAACCTCACCAGCCTTGTAAACTATGAACGGGGGATTTTGGGAGCCTATACAACCCTGAGTTATTTGCAGCCATTGCCTGGCCCTCCCTGGTTATAGCTTGATTGGGAAGAGGGAGGTGGTTAGTTGCTGATCATATTTATATATGGTCAGTCTCTAGGTCTAGGGCATTGTCCTGTCCCTTGCCTCCGCTATTCACATATGACCTTTAAAACCTTTTTATTAGCCCCAGACTGTTAGAATAATGGCAGGCTCTTAACCAGACACTTATAAAAAGTTGTTTGGTGTTGCAATAAACAGCTGATGCGTCTATGAATGATTCATCAATGGAATCCAGACCATATGGCACGGTGTAAGGGCTGGGAAGGCCATTCATACTGGGAAATGATTATAAAGTTAAAAAGTTGATAGTCATACTATTCTGTTTCCATATTTACTTTTCTCACTGGCCTATTTTCCCTGTTGGTGCCCTTGGTCTTATAACATCCTACTTTTCCAACAAGGGTTGCAGCTTAGCAAGTAATAATAATAATAAAAATAATAATAATAATAATAATAATAATAATAATAATAATAATAATAATAATAGTAATAATAATAATAATACTGCAGTCTCCTTCCTCTAGATTTATAAAGAAATTTTTTTTCACAGTACGAGGTGCCGTATCTTGCGCATGCGCAGTGCTGCTGGAATAAATGGTGGTTTCGTCCCATCCTTGAACGAGCAACGAAGACGTTGATTCATTTCCGGCCAGAGGAGTCCAAGAATATTAAGGACAGCACATATGCATGAAGTATAATGTAGGTTAAGATAGAACTGGGTAGGGAGTGGAGATGGTATGAGACCGTGAAAGAAGACATAAAATGGAAGTACAACTGGAGATAAATATTAGGGCAGACGCAATTGCTCTATATTCTATCATGTTTCTCTACCGCTTGTTATTTTGAAGTTTTTATCCTCTTGTTATATTGATGTTTTTATTATTTTGTTATTTTGAAGATTTTTATAGTTTATACATGAAAGATGTATTTTAATATTTTTGTTCTTAAACTTCACATGTAGTTTATTTCCTTATTTCCTTTCCTCACTGGGCTACATTTCCCTGTTGGAGCCCTTGAGCTTATGGCATCCTGCTTTTCCAACTAGGGATGTAGCTTAGCAAGTAATAATAATAATAATAATAATAATAATAATAATAATAATAATATTTACTCAGTAACTATAGTGTTCTTGAATTGGTTATATTAAAAATATCAATCCACGATTATGAATATCATAAACATTTCCATAATATCACCATGAATATTTAAGTGAAATACTCTAAATCTTATTTATTCAAATAAAATACAATTAAGTAAATCACTTTATATTTCCATTAATTCACACATGATACAAAAAATACACATTTTACCCCAATAGGAGATGACTTAGCCCAACCACAGACTGAGAGATGCAATTGGGGAAATACAAAGGGAGACTTCGCAACGGGAAAAAAAGACATTGCTTGCTGTCATAATCACTTTGATGTGAGTCATGCGCTGAGAACGACTCCTACACGCATGCGAACTGGACTCAACGAGATGGGTGCTCGCGCAAAAAAAAAAAAAAAAAAAAAAAATAAAATAAAATAAAAAAAAGGAAAAAAAAATTCCACCGATTATTCGATTAACATCTATATTACAATTTCATTGCTGCAGAAAAGTAAAAAAGAAAAAAAATCTGAGCGAAAATCTGTAGTTTTTATTTTTCCCTTTTCTTCTTTTATTGCAGTATTAAACTCCGCCAATTATTCGATTAACATTTATATTACAATTCCGCTGCTTCAGAGAGAGAGAGAGAGAGAGAGAGAGAGAGAGAGAGAGAGAGAGAGAGAGAGAGAGAGAGAGAGAGAAAAAAAAGAAAAAAAAATCTGAGCGAAAATCTGTAACTTGGTTTCTAATTTTCCTCTTTCCTCTTTTATTGCAGTATTAGACTCCGCCAATTATTCGATTAACATCTATATTACAATTTCGTTGCTGCAAAAAAAAAAAATAATAATAATAATCTGGCGAAAATCTGTAACTTGGTTTTTATTTTTCCTTTTTCCTTTTTTATTGCAGTATTAAACACTGCCAATTATTCGATTAACATCTATATTACAATTTCGTTGCTGCAGAGAAGTAAAAAAAAAAAAAAAAAAATCTGGGCGAAAATCTGTAGCTTCGTTTTTACTTTTACTTTTTCCTATTTTATTGCAGTGTCAGACTCCGCCAATTATTTGATTAAAATCTATATCACAATTTCGTTCTTAAATTTTGCATAGATGTAAAAGTGAAAATAATCTTATTTTATATAATTCCTCTACAAATAAATTTAATTCATTATTCCAATAACACCCATAATAAAATTTCATTCTTAAATGCTGCATAAAAGTAAGTGAAAATAAAATCTTATTTTATATAATTCTTCTGCAAATGAATTCAATTAAAATATTGCCAAGATTATTTCCCAAAGAATAATATTAATATCAATATTACGAGCTAAACAATAACCCTATTTGGAAAAGCAGGAAGCTATAAGCCCAAGCGCTCCAACAGGGAAAAATAACCTAGTGAGGACAGGAAACAAGGAAATAAATAAACTACAAGAGAAGAAATAAACAATTAAAATAAAATATTCTAAAAACATTAACAACATAAATTTAGATTCATAGTGTATTTTTTGCATAGCAACTGTATTTTCATATGATCTATGAAATACAATATGGGTGAATTTCGCAACAACTTCAAAATATGATTAAATAATATTCGTGTAAATGGTACAGGACCAAGGTTTTCGATTGCTTGGACTGGGCTGTCTTTGAGCGTGTGGCTGGCAACGTCACCCTTACAAAGACCTTCTAGTTGAAAATTGCAGTAAATGTTTTTTTTTTTTTTTTTTTTTCATATTGAAAATGTTGATATGTCTCTTTTTATAGTTTATATATGAAATATCAATTTTAATGTTGTTACTGTTTTTGGAGTGTTTTATTTTAATTGATCATTACTTCTCTTGTAGTTTATTTATTACCTTATTCCCTTTCCTCACTGGGCTATTTTTCCCTGTTGGAGCCCTTGGGCTTATAGCATCCTGTTTTTTCCAAGTAGGGTTGTAGCTTAGCTAATAATAACAACAACAACAACAACAACAACACCAATAATATTAATAATAAACAATAATACACCTAGCCCTTCCAAAGGAAGAATCCAGAGAGAGAGAGAGAGAGAGAGAGAGAGAGAGAGAGAGAGAGAGAGAGAGAACATAAGACCCGTTACATAGGCTACTTAAAAATCACCACTGCCACCACTTAATCCCTTGCATACAAATCCGACTGCAATTAATTAACTCCAAATGAATGCCATGTTGATGAAATTGCAATGATTTGCATGATAAGGTGCCATTACTATGTAATAAGCATTGGGGAAAGTCATAACACTACTCCATTCATGTACATTTGCGTGCAATGACCATGGGTGCTATATATAAACCAATGCTACTTATAAATCATGATTAATTTTCTTATTTTGTTCTGTATATAACCGAGTCTGATATTTTTAAATATAGTAATGATATATATAAATATATATATATATATATATATATATACATATATATATATATGTATATATATACATATATATATGTATATATATGTGTATATATATATATGTATATATACATACATATATATATATACACACATATATATACACACACACATATATATATATATATATATATATATATATATATATATGTATATACACACATATATGTATGTATATATATATATATATATATATATATATATTTATTTATTTATTTATAAATATAAATATCATCTCTTTCTACGCCTATTGACGCAAAAGGCCTCGGTTATATTTCACCAGTCGTCTCTATCTTGAGCTTTTACATCAATACTTCTCCATTCAGCACCTCCTACTTCACGTATCATAGTCCTCAGCCATGTAGACCTGGGTATTCCAACTCTTCTAATGCCTTGTGGAGCAGAGTTGAAAGTAGCATTTATAGTGTGTTTGTAGGTGTCAATATGACGCAATACTATAATTACTAACATGCTTTTCTTCTCTGCGTTACAGATATAATCTGTATGAATTAGACTCAAATTTCATTACTTTTCAAATCTTAAACAAAAACACGCATAGGAATATAAAGTAATTTATACGGTAAGAGAATAAAGGAATTAAAAAAATTATCTCAATATTACACTCTCTTATACGGGCAAGGATACTTCAGTCAAGAGAAATAAAACGATACATTCATTTTCATCCAAAACAGAGGTCAACGAAACGGCTAACCAACTGACCTTTTCAGACCCAGGGTCAATGAAGAGAAGAAACTGATTAGAGAAAAAAAAAACAGAAATGCAATATTCTCACCAACAACGCGCCAAACCCCATTACAATGCACTGCTCAATTCTGTCAGTCGCCTATGAGTGTACGTAACCCGTCAAAATTAACGGCTACATTTTCAAATAGATATTCACACACCTTCCTTTCACCTGGGTATGACTACTCCTTCGAAGTCTCCCCTACCCGAGGGACGGAAAGAACTAGTGTAACCGGAAAGATT
>NC_090742.1:14457341-14507341 GCF_036898095.1 Palaemon carinicauda
GCCAAGATAACTGCTGGTTTATCATAAAGTTGCCTTCTCCATATCATTTTGTATCTTTCTAATTATTTATTTTCTGAGACCTTCCTTCAGTTGAATTAGCATCCTTACTTGAAGCTTTTGATGGTGTGTCGGTTTCCCCGTCTTGATCAAGTTTATCCGTCATTTTGTCTTTTAGTCTATGTTGCATTTGGATTTTCTTTATCCCAATACAATTAATTATATGTCAATGAAAATTGTTTTTGCGTGTAACTTTTACCACTATTGCATAATTACAATATGCATATTTGTAGGTTTTTGAAGCATTGTTTATTAACTAGCACCGCCATCAAACTTCTACTACTAATAATTTCATAAAAGTGGTAACGTATTCGCCTAGCATTCGCATAGCAGCAGATCGATCCCAGCCCCGGAGTTTAAGCTGTTTACTGGGGAGGCCACTGCTGTAGTTGGTCACCATAGTGGGGGATTGGACTAACACGACTGACGTTCTGGTGAGTATCGATTCTGATGAAACTAGAACTGAAACCAGACATCTTTAACCTTTAATTATAATAAGTTTATAATACATATCTTTTTTTCTCACCGTGTAATTAAAAACGCTACCTAAATACTAAAACAAGTGTTTTATTTTTTCATTAAAAATTTATTTGTCGGTGTAAATTCAACTACCATCGCATAATCATGAAAAAAACGATACTTTTAATTAGTGGCACTAGTAAAAAGGTAGTTTTTTTTGCTTGCGAGGAAAATGAATTTCACGTGAGCAGTAGTTGAATATTTCTAGTTAATAACCTAATCATTATACAATATACATTATAATTTATACATTATACTTTATTTGTTATGAATATATAGTAATTAACCTTTCAAACAAATAACCTTTTTTTTCCTTTGTAAAGGGTCTTCAAGAGCAAGCAAAACAAACAAATCTATACCTACCAAAAGTAAACAACGACAACGTAATCATATTCTTTTATCAGCAGTTATTTGTTATAAATATATTAATTAGCGTTTCAAACAAATAACTTTTTTTTCTTTGTAAAGGGTCTTCAAGAGCAAGCAAAATAAACAAATCTATACCTACCAAAAGTAAACAACGACAACGTAATCATATTCTTTTATCTGCATTTATTTGTTATAAATATATTAATTAACATTTCAAACAAATAACTTTTTTTCCTTTGTAAAGAGTCTTCAAGAGCAGCCACAATAAACAAATCCATACCTACCAAAGTAAACAATGATAACGTAATCATATCCTCCTATGCAGTGTCGTCATACTCATAAAAGTATGCCATAAATACACAGAGACTAATTAATACTCAGTAGATTACTCAGACGTTTCCCCATACTTGTCTTAATTCATTCTGGAACCTGCATGATGGGACGTTTGATATGCATGTTTTGTGTGACCGAGGTTATATCCTAATTGCGCAAAGTAAATATTGTTGGGAATGATTATGTGTGCTAGTGCTTATGTTATATACATACTCATATATACTAATACTGTATGTATATATATATATATATATATAAATTATATATATATATACATATATATATATATATATATAAATACAGTATATACATAGTATCAATGAATAAGTGTGCGTGTGTGTGTGTTTTATATATACTGTATATATATATATACTATATATATATATATATATATATATATATATATACATATATATATATTTATATATATATATATATATACAGTATATATATATATATATATATATATATATCAAGTACTTTAGGCTACATATAAATGTAGGCATATATATATATATATATAATATATATATATATATATATATATATTCATATATATATTATATATATATATATATATATATATATTTACATATACAATTTATATATATGTAACATATATATGCCTACGTTTATATGTAGCCTAAAGTACTTGATATATAATTATATATATACATATATATACATATATATATATATATATATATATATATATTTATATATTATATATACACACACACACACTTATACATTGATACCATGTATATACCGTATTTATATATATACAGTATATATATATATATATATATATATATATATATATGTATATATATACTATATATACACATATATATATAAATATATATATATATATATATATATATATATATATATATATTCACATAGATAGACACATATGTGATTCGACCCCCTATTGCAGAACCTTCGTTGTAAGGATATAAAGCAGATAATCTTGTGGGAACTTATCACATAAGAAGTTCACTATTGATTTGACAACTAAAAACGTATAATGTGTCTACAGATGTTTTGTTTTTATCTGAACCCCATATTGGTGAGAAAAATAGTTTTATGCGAAAAACATATATATGTGTATTTATATACCGTGTATATATATAAATATATATATATATATTGATATATATATATATAAATTTATATATTTATATATATATATATATATATATATATGTGTGTGTGTGTGTGTGTATGTATGAATGTATGTGTATATATATATATATATATATATATATATATATATGTATAATATACATATATATATATAATATATATATATATATACATTCATACATACACAAACACACACACATATATATATATATATATATATATATATATATATATATATATATAAGATGACCTTGACAGATCCGGTAGCTTAGACTGAAATATTTTCTACCCTGTCTTCAGTTTACAACTCAAAATAGAAAGTAGAAGTTAATGCAGTCCAATCAAAACCAGTTTAAGTTCATCGCAAAAAGAAAAAAAATGAATAAAAAAGAATTTAATTGACTGATTGACCTTTAACAAAACTAAAAAGAAACGTAAAGTCAAAATTTCACATAGAATATATCAAATCCAATAAATATATCATTCCTTATTTGTAAAGCTAAATGTTAAAAAAGAATAATAGGGTTAAAAATTACGGCCTAAGTTGTCTAAAGTATCTAACATTAAGAGTTGTAGGACCCAGGCCTACATGGCTGAGGACTATGAAGCGTGAAGTAGGAGATGAAGAATGGGGACGACTGGCGAAATCTAACCGAGTCCCTTTACGTCAATAGACGTAGGAAGAAATGATGACGATGTGGTCACGTCCCTGACTGGTGAATGCCAGACTGGGGTTAGAGTCCCGCTCAAACTCGTTAATTTCTTTGGTCACTGCAACCTCACCATCCTTGTGGGCTAAGGAAAGGGATTTGGGGGAGGCTATAAGTCTAACTGCTGAGTCATCAGCAGCCATTGCCTGGTCCTCTTTGGTCCAAGCTTAGGTGGAGAGGGTGTTTGGACGCTGATATGTATATGTGATCAGTCTCTATGGCATTGTCCCTTGCCTCTGCCATTCATGAGCGGCCTTTAAACCTTTAAACCTCTAAAAGAGGTTTAAATTACAAAAGAACCAATCCTATGAAATTACAATTCTCCATAATGAAGATTTTCCTTGCAGGCACCCACACCTCTCTTAGCACCGGCATATAGTTTAAATAATCGGCTCTAAAAAAATCTAGTTAATTCACATACTTCACAGAGACTGGATTCTCCGCATCATTCCAGTAAAGACTGGTTCATTCAATGAAAAAAAACCACATTTCGCGAATGCGGTTTCAAATACTGGTTGTAAATCCCGAGGTCAGCTATTAAGGATGTTGTGTAGGAAGAAGGAATCCCTCCGATTTGATGTCAGTGAATTAAGCCTAAAGCCGGTTTTACACGGTCGAACGGTTCGTCAAACGCTCTTTGACAGACCAGTGTTTGAAGTGATGTTCGAACGTGTGAACGGGGGTACTTGGTTGTCGAACACGTTTGTCGAAAGGTTCGAAGAAAGTCTGTCCTTGCCTGACTGTTATGCATTTGTGTCTGACTCCACCTCTTCGAACCATTTGACAAGCAGGTTCGACAACCAGGTTCGACGAACCGTTTGATCGTGTAAACCCCGCTTTAAGATTGTCAGTCGTGGATTTGTAGTCAGAAGAATTTTCCGAAGCAGCTGGTATAGGATTTATCATAGATTTGTTTTGCTTTAAAATAAATTAATCTCACCTCTGTAATAAAGAGCAAGTGTGTGGCTATATATATATATACATATATATATATATATATATATATATATATATATATATATATTTTTATATATATATATATACATATATATATAAAACTGTGTATATATATATATATATATATATATATATATATAAAACTGTATATATATATATAACTGTGTATATATATGTATATATATAACTGTGTATATATATATATATATATATATATATATATATATATATATATATATATATATATATATATATATATATATCTTGTCACGCTGAGCGGCAACCACTCGGAAACATCTCCCACAAATTGCCCAACTTTTGTGGCAGTTAGGAATGGGGGGAGGGGGATGGGAAGGGTTGAATCTGTGTATGCGCGTGTGTGTATCAGAATATTTAGCCGTCATACTGACGGGTGCGTACACTAGTACAGAGATAAGGAAATAGATTCAAATTTTATTTCAAGCTCAATTTATATGTGAAGATTCTTTAGAGCAAAACAAACATTCTGTAAACTCGCTTCTCTCTCTCTCTCTCTCTCTCTCTCTCTCTCTCCTCTCTCTCTCTCTCTCTCTCTCTCTCTCTCTCTCTCTTGCTTTGTTTTTGTCTGTCTGTCTGTCTGAATACCTCTCTCTCTCTCTCTCTCTCTCTCTCTCTCTCTCTCTCTCTCTCTCTCTCTCTCTCCTAAGCCAAGATGCTAGGACACTCATAATCTCTCTCTCTCTCTCTCTCTCTCTCTCTCTCTCTCTCTCTCTCTCTCTCTCTCTCTCTCTCTCCTAAGCCAGGATGCTAGGAAACTCATAATCTCTCTCTCTCTCTCTCTCGCTCTCTCTTGTCTGAAAGAATATTTCACCAGAGGAAAGCGTCTTGTGACTAACTTAGTTTCTAGAGGATTATCTTTTATTTTTTTTTACAAACACCTTTTCCAGGTCAAGTGTTTGCTCGATTAAGAAACTGAGTTCACTACGTATCTTGAATGATTCTAGAAATTGAATTAATCTGTGAGATAAAACAAAATCCTAGAATTTTGAAAAGGGCATGTTATATCTTTTATGGCTCTTCGCCCTTTCATTATATATCAGTATATATCCATATAGATATAGACAGATTAATATATATGCATATATATATATATATACACACATATATATATATATATATATATATATATATATATATCCATATAGATATAGATAGATTAATATATATGTGTATATATATATAATATATATATGTGTGTATGTATATACAGACCGATACATAGATATAATGATATATATATATATATATATATATATATATATATATATATATATATATATATATACAGTATAAACAATATATATACACATTGTATATATATATATGCGTGTATGTGTGTGTATGAGAGAGAGAGTAGAGTAGAGTATTTGTGCGCGTGTATTTAGGAAGTAGAGTACGTATGGAGAAATAGCTCCAACATACGTTCTGCTCCCTAATGAGGAAGTGTTGTGGTCTCGTACACAAGATATAAAAGACCCAAGCTTTCCACTAGATAATTTTCCATAATTACCAACGAAAGGTCATACAAACCTCCTTACTAAAAATACAAACTCTATCCACCTAACTTAAAAGTATGAAGATGGTCCCACAGAAAATAAATAAAAATAAGTTAATTATACAAAAATAGATATGCTTTATTAATAGGACCGTATCTGATGCATTATTTGCTTTCGAAGGCTACTTCGTCATGCATTCGTACCATAACTTGATGAATATATTCAAGGAATTATTTATTGATTATTAAGAAGCTTCTCAGGCTAAAAATATGTCACGCCAGGGTCGAGTGACTATATAACGAATGCATTACTGGAGGCCCCGTAAATAATAACATACATATTTATGATAATGTCGAAACGTTAACGAAATTTTAGGTGATATATATATATATATATATATATATATAGTATATATATATATATATATATATATATATATATGTGTGTGTGTGTGTGTGTGTGTGTGTGTGTGTAATTATTATATGTATATTTGAATGTTCGAATGTATTACAAATATAAACTTATATGTTTGTGTATGTGTGTGAAATTACTATTATCATATACAGTATATGTATGTATGTATGTATGTATATATACAGTGTGTATATATATATATATATATATATATATATATATATATATATATATATATATATATGTGTGTGTGTGTGTGTGTAAATGTAAATATATATATATATATATATATATATATATATATATATATATTTGCGTGTGTACGTTTTACATATATAAACATACATGTGCATAAAATATATATATATATATATATATATATATATATATATATATATATATTACTATCACGCTGTACGGAAACACAACAATCTCACACAATTTGCCCAAACAATCTTCTTGTAGTTAGGAAAGGGGGAGAGGTTAGGAAGGGTTAAATATGTATATGTGCACATCTATCTAAATATTTACCCGTCATTTTTTGACGGGTCGTGTACACTAGTTTAGCTATATTTACCAAATATTCACCAATCCAAATCTATAAATACAGCCTAATTAAGCAAACCTCTATCATCTAAATCCAATTCAGATCCGCTTTTCCGAACCCACTGGTAAGTCATTTATACGAAATTAATACTTTGCTCTGACACAGGTGTGTATAGTGTATACGTGCTTTTCAAGTATACTGTGTTTTTACTTTATATTAATGTAAACAATGTACGTTTTTGAAATGTACATATGTATGTCTTTTGGGATGTACAATATGTGTGGTTTTGGCATATACAATATATGTGTTTTGGAGTGTACAATATGTGTGCTTCTGGCAAGTACAATACATTTTTAATATGCAAAATGTATGTTTTACCATGGACAAAATGTGCGCTTTTGGCATGTACAATATATTTTTTTAATGTACAATATGTATGCTTTTGGCATATATAATATATATAATTTGGAAAGTACAATATGTGTGCTTTTGGCATGTACAATATGTGTGCTTTTGGCATGTATAATATTTGTGCTTTTGGCATGTACAATATATGTGTTTTGCAATGTACAATATGTATGCTTTTGGCATGTACAATATATGTATTTTGAAATGTACAATATGTGTGGTTTTGGCATGTACAATATATGTATTTTGAAATGTACAATATGTATGCTTTTGGCATGTACAATAAATGTTTTGAAATGTAAAATATGTATACTTTTGGTATGTACAATATATGTGTTTTGAAATGTACAATGTGTATGCTTTTGGCATGTACAGTATATGTATTTTGGAAAGTACAATATGTATGCTTTTGGCATGTACAATATACGTGTTTTGGAATGTACAATATATATGACTCTGGCAAATACAATATAAGTGCTTTGGAATATACAATGTATGTGTGTTTAGAATATTCAGCAAGAGAGACTTTAGTGTCTAAAATGTGCATATTTCCCCCATTATTTCAATTACCTGTTTTTAGAACAAACACCGTTTGTGCCTGTGCACTGATATGTGCATCACTGGGCACTGATTAAAATACACTTCCTTGAACAGATTAGATTTTCTCGACCATTAAATTATTATTAGTCATGTCCTTCGTTTTCGGAGGCGCCGATGCAAAATTAATATAGGAACATATTGCAGCGGATTTTATATTTGGGACGTATTATTTACACTATCAAACACACACACATGTATGTATATATATATATATATATATATATATATATATATATATATATATATAATATATAGCCTATATATATAATATAATATATATATATAATATATATATATATATATATATATATATATATATATATATGGTTATACATACACATCTAAACTGTCTATAATATATACTTTATATATATATATATATATATATATACATACTTATATTTAAGTATACACACAAAAGAAACACGCACTCATACATACACATAAACACACATACATACATACACACACACACACACATATATATATATATATATATATATATATATATATATATATACTTATATTTAAGTATACACACAAAAGAAACACGCACTCATACATACACATAAACACACATACACACACACACACACACATATATATATATATATATATATATATATATATATATATATATATATTATATATATAACATATATTATATATATAATATATATATATATATATATATATATATATATACATATATATATATATATATATATATATATATATATATATATATATGTGTGTGTGTGTGTGTATGTGTGTGACATACTGACAAAAAATACTGCTACCACGCGAATAACGACAACAGCAGCGCAAACCCCCTATGGAAAAGTACAGGATACGGTCCGAAAGGAAACAACAAGTTTGTTGACAAAGAATCGGACGAATATAAATAAGGTGTTTTGATGGCACGGTTACTCAACAACGCTTAGTGATGGTGGACATTATTATTTCCATCTCATCGGTGATGAAATCGAGAGAAATTGGTGATCATTAATGCTTAAGCAATAGAGAGATATTAACAGGTATGTCATTTTTCTTTTGTTTGTGTTTCCGTGTTTGCTTGTTAGTTTGTTTGTTTTGTTAGGGGGAGTGCGGTATGTTGGTGGTTTGGCTTTCAATAATCATCTTATTTAGTTATTTAACATATATGATAAATTGTACAAATATTCATTAGATTATTCGACTTTAAATAATCAGCTTATTTATTCTATTCCATATTTGATAAACTGTACAAATGTTCATTAGATTATTCGACTTTAAATAATCAGCTTATTTAATTCCATATGTGATAAACTGTACACATGTTCATTAGATTATTCGACTTTAAATAATCAGCTTATTTATTTAATTCAATATTTGATAAATTGTACAATTATTCATTAGATTATTCGACTTTAAATAATCAGCTTATTTATTCATTTCCATATTCGATAAACTGTCCAAATGTTCATGGATTATTTGACTTTAAATAATCAACTTGTTTATTTCCATATTTGATAAACTGTACAAATCTTCATTAGATTATTTGACTATAAATAATCAACTTATTCATTTCCATTTTTGATAAACTGTACAAATGTTCATAGATTATTTGACTTTCAATAATTAGCTTATTTATTTAATTCCATAATTGATAAACTGTACTAATGTTCAAAGATTATTTGACTTTAAATAAATAATTAGCTTATTTAATTCCATATCTGACAAACTGTACAATACATTTTCAAATGATTTAACATTCCACTACGCCTAGCAAATAAAAATTCTTTAATTTCTAAGATGCAGTTAATATTAGGAGTGTTTCGAATGATTTCCGGTCACATCAGCTTTTTTAGGCATAAGGATGGTGCAATCCCGTGCTATTCCCATTTTTCGTCCGGATTACGTCATCCGCAAATTCCTACAAGCGGGAATTTCCTTTCCCCCTTTTGATTGGCAAGAGTGATCTTGGCATAAGGTGCCAATTACCATTTTTATTTCCTAATTAGTACTCGATAATAATTAGCTGACATTCGAACCGTAGAAATGCATCGCATGACATTCATTTAATAATAATTGTTATTTCACAGGATTCTTTGCTTTTTTTAACTTTCCCTGCACCGGAACTGCCATCAGCCAAGGCTGGGAAAGCCCTGCCTACGACACACCGGGCTCCCCTCCTTTCTGCAATCCAGCCACAACTGGTAACTGACCACCAGCCCCGGGATGGTAACCTTGGGAGTCATATTCAAGAGCTGGCTCGACGTCTCAGCAGTCAGTATTCAGTGAACACTGAAGCAGCTAACAGCTGAATAGCGAGCCAGTCTTGCACCTACTACCTATCGCCTCATTATAACCTTGTGGTTTCGTGCTCAATACTGTCATTTTCGAATTATCGAGTGCGAATCTGTGTTTCCAGGAGTGCTAACAATCGCTGATATTTATAGCAAGATTTCTGCAAGGATATTGAGCTATTTTTGAAGGATTTTACGTAATCGACCAAAGGAAAGTTGAGTGCCCAGAGTTTAAGTGCAAACGAAAGTGCCAGTTTTCTACGTATGAATCCATCTACACTCCACAACATCACGATGGAAACCCAAGCCATGATCGACATGACGGACATCATCCTGCAAGACAACGCAACCGCAGTAGTCGAGGACAAGTACGAGATGTTCAGCCTGAGTCGCGTCGAGGGATTCGAGATCCCCCTGGAGATTATGGGCATCGCCCTCCTCATCGCCACCATACTCGCCACGGCCAGGTACATCAAGAAGAAGCTCAACAAACCCCCCAAGGAGGAGGAGGCGGTGTGAAGAGGGGGGGTTAGGGGGTCACGCATCCCGGATTTCACATCTTTCATCTCGGGACTGATGGTGTTCGACCACAACAGCAGCTCCGCCTCGGGACTGATGATGGTGTTCGACTACAACATAAGCTCGGCGATAAGCGGCGAATAATCTTAATTCTTAATTAATTGTGATTCGTATGTTGTGAAAAACATACGTTTAATCATCAGTTCGAGATCATCGCCATCCTGCCCCTCGTCGCGACCCGAAAGCGGATCTTCCCCCTGTCGGAAGAGTGGCGGCAGCGGTAATCACGCCCTTTGGAAGGCCAAAGTGTCAGGCAGAGAGAGAAAGGTGTGCTCTATAAGCTGGATGTGTCCGGTTCGAGCCAAGTTGTTTCGTTGCCCGCCTGGGTGATTCATCCAAACGGATGCAATACCGTTTTGGGGCTTGGTTTCATTGGTCAATACGAAGATTTTTTAAATATAAATCTCGCTTTATTTTAACTAATGTATTCATTGTATTTTATATGACCTTGATGTACTTTTTGTATCATTTCAAAAGTGTCAAAAATTATCCCATTCAACCATTACGAAGATTTTTTTTCACATAAATCTCTTATTTTAACAAATTATTACTTATATTCTATATGGGCTTGATGTATTTTTTTATATCGCTTAAAATATTTTTAATAATTATCCCATTCCACCATTACGAAGATTTTTTACATAAATCTGACTTTTGTTTTAACTAAAGTATTCAATGTATTTTATATGACCTTGATGTACTTCTTATATCACTCAAAATAATATGAAAAATTATCCATTTCATAAAATAAAACCTTTTTAACAAATTTCATTCTATATATGATTTCTCCTATTTAAATCATCCATTAACATTATCCATTTTGTAATAGAAGCAGGATTGTAACTGGATATTTGGAAACAAAATCTAAAATTCCAAAACCCAATTTACAGGTTAGGGACAAGCAAGTAAAACTTGTCCAGAAAAAAATAGAAAAAAAAAATGACATGCACTGTCAATGAAGTCTGTCACCTTGTAAATTTATTCTTGTCATGTCTTAGAAAGCAAACAAGAGAGAAAGTTTGACAGGTATGACTATAAAACTGAGTACCTGCATACGTGTTAGAATAACTAAACTATCAAGATCCTGGGCTTTCTTCAGTTAGAGAGAAACTAAAATACCTTAAATAAATATTATTACTATTATTATCATTATTATTATTATTACTAGCTAAGCTACAACCCTAGTTGGAAGAGCCGGATGCTATAAGTTCAAGGGCTCCAACGGGGAAAACTAGTCCAGTGGGGAAAGGACATGAATAAACTATATACGTAATGAACAATTACAAGAAATATCTTAAGAACAGTAACAACATTAAAACAGATATTAAATATATAAACTATAGAGACTTACGCAAGTTCTAACTTGTGAAGTTCTACCGATTTAACAAATTGAAATCTTATATTATTATTATTATCATTACTAGCTAAGCTACAACCCTAGTTAGAAAAGCCGGATGCTGTAAGCTCAAGGGCTCCAACAGGGAAAACTAGTGCAATGAGGGAAGGAAATTAATAAACCATATACGTAATGAACAATTACAAGAAATATCTTGCGAACAGTAACATTAAAACGGATTTTTCATATACAAACTATAGAGAGAGACTTATGCCAGTCTATTCAATATATAGACATTTGCGGCAATTTTGAACTTTTAAAGTTCTACCGATTCAACAAATTGAAATCTTATAATATTATTATTATTATTACTTGCTAAGCTACAACCCTAGTTGGAAAAGCAGGATGCTATAAGCCAAGGGGCCCCAACAGGGAAAATCGCCCAGTGAGGAAAAGAAACTAGGAACAATGAAAGATTTCAAAAATAGTAACAACATTAAAAAGGGATTTCCTATATAAACAATAAAAACATTAACAAAAGTGGAAGAGAAATTAGATAGAAGAGTGTTCATAACGTTTTTATCCAGATTACTGAATCAAAAGTCCGTACAGTTATCACTCTTAACTCCGTGACGGATTTCGGAAATCGTTACTGATTATGAAATGAGTAAATGTTAACTTATTATGAAATGAGAAAACCAAACTCTGTTTACTTCCTAGTTTAACTGACAGGGTTTCCCCAATTGTCCAGCTTCGCCGAACGGCCAAACCCGACACCGGTATTGGGTCATATGAGCGACTGAATTTTGTAAAATATCTAAACTACTGTATTTAGTATCAACTTCCAGCAGAGTAATCCATGAAGACTAAATACCAAAAACAAACAAAAATGACAATTTCTAGGTAAAATTAGCTGGAAATTATACATAAAGTCTGAATTTCATAAACAAAAATTACAATTTCTAGGTAAAATTAGCTGGAAATTATACATAAAGTCTGAATTTCATAAACAAAAATTACAATTTCTAGGTAAATTTAGCTGGAAATTATACATAAAGTCTGAATTTTATAAACAAAAATGACAATTTCTAGGTAAAATTAGCTGGAAATTATACATAAAGTCTGAATTTCATAAACAAAAATTACAATTTCTAGGTAAATTTAGCTGGAAATTATACATAAAGACTAAATTTAATAAACAAACAAAAATGACAATATCTAGGTAAATTTATAACAAATGAGTGATTCCATTTCTACAATAAATCCTGTACAAAATAATTTTTAAGAAATACACACTTTGAGATTAAATGAACTAGAAAGTATACACCAATTTTACATACTGACACTGTTCTTTTGGTGTAGGTTAATTTCTCTTGCCAATGAACTTTTAATAAATGCTAAAAAATTAAAACTTTCGTAAAATTAACTTTATAAATTAAGGTACAAATGCACAAATATATGAATTTTATTTCATGCATTGTATATAAAAGCAGAAGCTAAAGTCTCTACGAGAAACCGCATGTCGGGCCGTGAAGTTACAACCTTGTTTAAAGGTTCCTCATGAATAACAGAGGCAAGGGACAATGACCTTGCCTAGCAAGCAGGACAATGCCCTAGAGACTCACCATATGATATACTGTATGGTGAGCAACCAAGGCCCTCTCCACCCATGCTAGGACCAGGGTGGGCCAGGCCTAAAACCCCGCCTACAACCCTTGGCTCACAAGGATGGTGAGGTTACAAACACTACAAGAATCTATCTAGCTTGAGCGGGACTCGGACACCAGACTGGCAATCACCAGTCAGGGACGTTACCAATCAGGCCACTACAACTGATAATAGTTTAAACACTCAGTACAGTTGGCTTCACTAATTCCGGTACACTTCACTTGAAGCTAAGGAGATGTTAGTGTACCAGAGTTAATGAAGCCAACTGTACCATACCCTTGTATCTAAATATCAGACTCATTAATGCAACGGATATAAAACCCTATAAAGAATATAAAATTCAATATAATTGATCTAAATCTAAAAAATGAATGGCAAGAAATTCGTTGCCAAAAAAAAATAGTTTCAAGTAATATTCAAGTTAAAAAGCGATGGAATGGATGCAAAAGCTATAAAAGCAACCTATGCATGTCACGTAAAAAAGCTATAAAAATCAGTACATCACAAGTTAAAAGCTATAAAAATGAGTGCAACACCTTTCAAAAGTTATAAAAATCAATGCTTCACATGTTAAAAGCTATAAAAATCTAAGCAACAGCCATATGTTGATAGATATCAAGGCTATGGCTATAAACGCAATAAAAAACCTAGATAACGAGTTTAAACGTCACATAAATCAATTCAGCGGATATAAATGCTATAAAATAAACTTATATGAAAGCAATAAAGCAATATCAATAAAGGCTTAATTAGTTAAATATAAGGAAACTATCAACATCAGAGCATAAGCTGGTATTAACAGAACAACAAGCGAAGGAAAGAGAACAGTGTTATGAGTATAACAGTTATGGGAAAAAAAATATATATATACATATATATATATGTATATATATACATATACATATATATATATATATATATATATATATATATATATATATATATAAAGTAACAGTAGGATGAAATCAAACATTCTACGGGGCAGCCATTACCAGGTCATCTCTGTTCCGGGTGGAAAGGGGAATGGGAGCCGATGATTAATATATATATATATATATATATATATATATATATATATATATATATATATATATATATATATATATATATATATAATGCATGAATATACAAATATATATTTATACAATAAATATATATATATATATAAATTTATATATATATATATATTTATATATATATATATATATATATGTATATATATACATATATTATATATATATATATATATATATATATATATATATATATATATATATATAGGGTAGATATCTCGGACAGTAACCTGTCACTGACCTCTGCCGCTCATGAGCGGCCTTTAAATTAATGAGCAACGGTTGAGTGATATGATAACAATTTGAATATAAAAAGCAAAAATGGGAACCAATTTTGACTTTTGTATCGCAACAAATAATTCCGAAAGGATAATAAGGCTCATAATCATGCAATTGCGAGCCCCCCCCCCCCCCCAACCTTCCCAGTTGTATTTTGGCACTGTTTGGCCTTCCTGGCCCTAACGATGGACACATGGCATAATCTGTATATCAAATCAAACACATTTCAAATTATGGTATATCAACCAA
Organism: Palaemon carinicauda; assembly: GCF_036898095.1. Classification (NCBI taxonomy): domain Eukaryota; kingdom Metazoa; phylum Arthropoda; class Malacostraca; order Decapoda; family Palaemonidae; genus Palaemon; species Palaemon carinicauda. The sequence goes on from NC_090742.1 coordinate 14,472,412, forward strand.
TAATTCTCTAGGAGAGAATTGGTGATAAAAAGTTATTACGGACAGCTTTATTGGAAGCTGATTATGGCTAAATATTTTGTGAGAGTAAACATTGAACGTTTCCACTGAAAGTATGAATTGAACAATTCCACTGAAAGTGTAAACTGAACAATTCCAATGAAAGTGTAAACTGAACAATTCCACTGAAAGTGTAAATTGATCAATTCCACTGAAAGTGTAAATTGATCAATTCCACTGAAAGTGTAAATTGATCAATTCCACTGAAAGTGTAAATTGATCAATTCCACTGAAAGTGTAAATTGAGCAATTCAACTGAAAAAAAGTATAAATCGAATAATTCTACTGGAAAAAAAAGTATAAATTGAATAATTCAACTGGAAAAAAGTATAAATTGAGCTATTCCGCTGAAAGTTTAAAGTGAGCAATGCCACTGAAGAAAGTATAAATTGAACAATTCCACTGAAAAAGTATAAATTGAACTATTCCAAAGAAAATATAAATTGACCATTTCCCCTGAAAAAAGTATAAATTGAACAATTCCACTGAAAAAGTATAGCTTGAACTATTCCAAAGAAAGTGTAAATTGAGCAATTCCACTGAAAAACTATAAATTGAATAATTCCACGGTAAAAAGTATAAATTGAACAATTCCACTGAAAGTGTAAATTGAGCAATTCCACCGAAAAAAGTATAAATTGAACGATTCCCTGAAAGTGTAAATCTAATAATGCCACTGAAAAAGTATAAATTGAACAATTTCACTGGAAAAAAGTATAAATTGAACAATTCCACTGAAAAAGTATAAATTGAACAATTTCACTGAAAAAAATATAAATTGAACAATTCCACTGAAAGAGCATAACTTGAACAACTCATCATAAAGAAAATCTATCCATTTCAGAAGAGACAAAATAATCCCGGAGGTGAAAAATAAATTTTGATGAATACCACATCAGGGGGAATTCATCATTATTAGATAAGACAGATAACGCGTTCATGATCGAAGCCAAATATTCATGGAATTTTCTTTTAAGATAAATATCTCGATATATCACGAGGGAAAAAAGTTTCCTACACAAACCAAAGAAAGTATCTTATGAAATTCTACAATAAGTGGATTCTCTCAATATTTTAATTGAAAATAAAAAAATTCAGTATCAAAGTAAAAGGGAAATAAAAATGAAATTCCAATTAAAAAGGAAATAATGATATTTTCGACTAAAAAAATTAATCCCCAAAGACAAACCGAAAAGAATCTTCAATATTTCTTATAAAAAGAAACAAATAAATTAACTTATGTAAATAACATCAGATAAAAAAAAAATGGAATAATTAAAAAATCAAAGTTTAACTCTCCCTAAAAATAAAAAAACAAATTAATTAACTTAAGTGTAAATGCCATCAGATAAAAAAAAAAAATTCTGGGACAACTAAAAAATCAAAATTTTAATTCTCTAAAAATAAAAAAAAATTAATTTACTTATGTAAATACCATTGGACAAAAAAAAATTCTGGGATAACTAAAAAATCGAAGTTTAATTCATCCTTAATATATATATATATATATATATATATATATATATATATATATATATATATATATATATATTTATTTATAATATATATGTATATATATATATATATATTTATAATATATATATATGTATATATATATATATATATATATATATATATATATATATATATATATAATGAATTAACTTAAGTAAATACCATCAAACCAAAAAATATCTGAAACAACTAAAAAATCGAAGTTAAATTCCCCCTAAAAAGGAACATATAAAAACAATTCATATAAATGAAATATATCATCAGAAGTAAAACACAAAAAGAAAGAACATATAAACAATTCCTATGAAAGAAATATAACATGAGAAGTAAAACAAAAGAAAAAAAAATTGAGAAAATTCCACCCAAGGAGGCGTGGTCGCCTAACCTTCAAAAAGGTGGAACGTTGCTATTATTAACACTAGAGGAAAACAAAGTATCTAAATGGCTTCCGGCTTTTAAGGACAGTAGCGTGACTTTAATTGAGCAATAATAATTAATATTAATATTCTTCTTAGAACGATGACCTTTCTCCATTTTTTTTTTTTTTTTTTTTTTTTGCAGAGACCCCTTCGACCAAGCAACCACTTTTTAGCTTTTTATTCCACCTCAGCTCTTGATATCTTTCTTCCCTCTTGGTGTCTAACATCTTTAACTTTTCCCATATTTGCTACCATCGATGAATGAGCTCCCCGGCCCCAGTGGCATGTCAAACTTCACAAGGGCATTGACAGACGGATTCGGATGTGGATACTTATAAACCTCAACGTCATTTTCCTCACATTCATATATATATATATATATATATATATATATATATATATATATTTCCTGTCACGTTCAGGGGGTAGAGGGAGTAGTCACACCCTGGTGATAGGGTGTATCCAGAGAGATACACACGGAAACCACTCACCCACAAAATGCCCAACTAGCGGGTTATAGTTAAGAAAGGGGGAGGAGGTGGTAAGGGTTCAATCTGTGTATATGCATATCCATATGAATATTAAGACATCATTTTTGACGGGTCACATATACTAGTATATCAATAGAATGCCGACTTACTTTTGCCAACAATCTTTCCATTTTCGGTATATACAGTATATATTTTTGTATAATACATATGGAAATTAGAACTGTTTTGAGTATGCCCCCTGCTTGTGTATAGCTCATTCGTGTCTAACCCGAGGAGCATGAAAAAAAAAACATTGAAAATGATAAATAATGTATGAGTCGACAGTTCCTAAAAATGATCATTAGTTCTTCAAGCTCTTCTCTAAGTAATAAATATAAGCTGTTTCCATAGCGCTGTGTATTTATGCTTTGAGAATGCATAGCTGTCTCCAACCACTGAAAATCATTATATAAGAACTAGTGTATGTGACCAGTCAAAAATGACGGCTACATATTTAGATAGATATGCACACACACACGCACCCCCTCTCACCAGGGTATGAATACTCCTCTCCCCCTACCCGAGGGGCAGGGAGAGCTGGGCGTGACCGGAAAAATACATATATTTATATACATAGACACTTATTTGATATTTCCACCGGTGATCAATTCTCCCGCTGCTGTCGTAAATAAAGATTATATATATATATATATATATATATATATATATATATATATATATATATATATATATATATATTCATATATGAATACATATATATATACATATATATATATATATATATATATATATATATATATAAATGAATCGTTTGATTAAACGTAGAGCAACCACGAGTCATTAGAAATGTGTAAAATTCGACATTCAGAGTTGTGGTGGCCTATATGGTAACGTTCTTGACTGGTGATCGCCAGACTGAGGTTCCAGGCCCACTCAAACTCCTTAGTTCCTTTAGACGCTGCAACTTCACCATCCTTGTGAGCTATGGATGAGGTATTTAGGGGAGTAATCAGCAGCCATTACCTGGCCATCTCTAGTCCTAGCTTGGCCGGAGAGGAGGCTTGGGCGCTGACCAAATATATATATACGGCCAGTCTCTAGGGCACTGTCCTGCTTGCTAGAGCAATATGATTGTTCCTTGCCAATGCCATTCATGAGCGGCCTTTAAACCTTCAGCGAGTGATCAATATCATTGAGTGGACCACGTATGGTAGCTTTATCCTCAAACTTCCAGATTATTTGTTTTTTCTAGTAACCACCGAATGTCATACTTTTTTTCTTATTTTACAACCCGCAATAAACAATGGAACTGAATTGATTTGTAGGTCTGTAAATCTGGCGTTGCAATAAACCTGTAAGATTTATTCCAAGACGAGTGTAACCAAGATAAAGTTTACGAGTAAGACCGATTTTGCTGGCAAGGTAACGCGAGTATTGCGCCCTAGTTTATAATATTTCTTATTTATTTTACTTTATTTCTTATTTTATTCTTTTTTTTTCCTTTTATAGTTTAATAGTGTAAGCAACCCCTAAAAAAAGACGGCTAAATATTTAGATAAATATAGACACATATCTCTCACTGGGGTATGACTACTCCCTCTACCCCCTCTCCCAGTGAGAGGGGGTATATATACACACATATATATAAATATATATATCATCATCAGCAGCAGCATCAGCCGTTACTAGTCCACCGTAGAACAAAGGCCTGAGACAGGGCCTTTCACTTGCGTCTGTTTAAGGTATTTCTAAGCAAGTCCACACCCGCAAACTTTCTAAGTTCCTCAATCCATCGTCTTTTCCTTTCCCTGCTTCTTTTGTAGTCTCGAGGGATCCATATATATATATATATATATATATATATATATATATATATATATATATATATATATTTTATATATTTATATATTTATATATATATATATATATATTTATATATTTATATATTTATATATATATATATATATATATATATATATATATATATATATTTATATATTTATATATTTATATATATATATATATATATATATATATATATATATATACATATATATATTCGGACATTTGCTCTTTATCATGTAAGATTCTTATTTTTTCCATTTCCAGTTTACGTACTATAATAATAATAATAATAATAATAATAATAATAATAATAATAATAATAATAATAATAATAATAATAACAAGACCTCCCATATTCAACCAATCCCTCAATAGTAACTTCTAGTTTCTATTTACGTAAAATAACTAAATTTCTTATATCATAAAACCGTATTTCTTAAAGATCTCTTTCACTTCCTTCTTCCGCCAAGCGCTCAAGCAATAACCTGATGCTTTTTACCCGCTTTAAAAAGTTCCCCTTAAACCGAGACGTTAATCTGAGAGATTAATTCAAGGTGCGCGCTTGAGGAAAAGCAGGATCTGATTGTCTTGAAGAAGATTTATATATATATATATATATATATATATATATATATATATATATATATATATATATATATATATATATATATATGTATTTACATATATGTGTGTACATATACAGTATATATATATATATATATATATATATATATACATATATATATATATATATATATATATATATACACGCATATATATAAATATATATATATATATATATATATATATATATATATATATATATATATATATATATATCAATTTGGAAACAACTTCATTTGTCTGTAGCTCAAAATATTATATATCTTTAATTTTAAAACAATTTTATGTTTTCTTTATCTTTAAAATGTCGAACTTTCTGTAAACAACATTATTTGTTTAAATAATCTTTATCTTAAAAGAATTTTATATAAATTTCATTTATATCTCAAAACATTACATATCTTTAATCTTAAAACAATCTCACTTTTTTCTTTAAAATATCTAAATACTTTTTATCTTAAGAGAAATTTATATAAACAACATTATCTGTCTCTCAAAACATTAGCTATCTTTAATTTTGAAACAATTTTGCGTTTTTTTATCTTAAAAATGTTTAAATACTTTTTATCTTGAAAGAACTTTATATAAACTGCATCATCTGTATCTCAAAACATTATATATCTTTTATCTTTAAACAATTTTGTTTTCTTTATCTTTAAAATGTTTAAATATCTTTTATCTGAAAAAACATTATATATATATATATATATATATATATATATATATATATATATATATATGAGTCTTTTTATAGTTCATATATGACATATCTGTTTTTGACGTTGTTAATAGTTTATATATGACATATCTATTTTGACGTTGTTACTGTTTTTAGAATGATTTATTGTTAGTGTTACCATCGTTTATTTATTTCCTTATTTCCTTTCCTCACAGGGCTATTTTTCCCTATTGGAGCCCTTGGGCTTATAGCATCTTGCTTTTCCAACTAGGGTTGTGGCTTGGCTAGTAATAATAATAACAATAACACATATATGTATATATATATATATATATATATATATACATATATATATATATATATATATATATATATATATATATATATATATATATATATATATATATTACAATGTTAAAATAACTTAAAATATCTTTTAATCTGAATAAAGTTATTTCATGGTTTCTTCAACACACCTAATTCTTTGTTTACCTATAGCTACCGCCCATTCCCACCTACACCCACACGCACCCACACTTCTAGTCGTCACAAGGACTAATAAACATGGAATGTTCAAGGCCCTTATATATTGCAGCTCGGGAGGTGGAAGTATACTGTACATAACTGGCTCGCAAAACTGTTTCTTACTCGGGTTTCCATATTGCGCTCTCTCTCTCTCTCTCTCTCTCTCTCTCTCTCTCTCTCTCTCTCTCTCTCTCTCTCTCTCTCTCTCTGTATATATATATATATATATGTATATATATATATATATATATATATATATATATATATATATATATATGTACATATACAGTATATATGTGTATACATATACAAATATATACTGTACTTTATACATACATGCATACATACATACACACAAACATATATATATATATATATATATATATATATATATATATATATATATATATATATATATATACATATATATACATATATATAATATAAAATGAAAATTTAAGGTAACAGGAGAAAAAAAAATACTGTAAAGTAAAACCTAAATATTTTGATGAAACACTCTCTCTCTCTCTCTCTCTCTCTCTCTCTCTCTCTCTCTCTCTCTCTCTCTCTCTCTCTCTCTCTCTCTCCGCTTGGGTGACCACTGAGTTTTTGTCAAAGTTTTCTCAATATTCTTAGAAATTTAATCCTAGCGGAAACCGGGTTGAAAAACCCTACTGGCTCGTAGACTTTTCCTAAACTATTTTTATTGAAGTAAAAATTAGAGAAACGACCAAAATTCTTGATTTCACTTAAGACGAATTGATTTTGGAATAATCTTTAAACACGTACGAGAAGTAACATTCCTAATTCCCTCGCAACCTGAGATTTCATTAATTCCAGGGAATTCTGGAATTAATTGAAAGTAAAAACAAAATAAAAAATTCTCAATTTCACTTCATACGAATTGATTTTGGAATAATCTTTAATCACGTACGAAAGCAACATTCCTAATTCACTCGCAACTTGAGATTTCATTAGTTCCAGGAAATTCTGGAATTAATTGGAAGTAAAAAAAATTAAATTCTTAATTTCAATTAACATGAATTGATTTTGGACTAATCTTTAATAACGTACGAAAGCAACTTTTCTAATTCCCTCGCAACTTGAGATTTCATTAATTCCAGGGAATTCTGGAATTATTTGAAAGTAAAAACAAAATAAAAAATTCTTGATTTCACTTAAGACGAATTGATTTTGGAATAATCTTTAATAACGTACGAAAGCAACATTCCTAATTCCCTCGCAACTTGAGATTTCATTAATTCCAGGAAATTCTGGAATGATTTGAAAGACAAATAAAAAAAATATCGGTTCCAGAGGGAACACAAATCAGTTTCCCTCGGCAATCATAACTGTTCTCGCGCATTTTTCCAATCAACTGTTCTCGCGCATTTTTCCAAGAAGGTCGACGAGAGAGAGAGAGAGAGAGAGAGAGAGAGAGAGAGAGAGAGAGAGAGAGAGATTTCCCACAAGGCTCTTCCACGAACAGCTCGGCTTCGTAGCGAGAGAAGAGTTATGTAACCCCTGGAAGCCTCCCCCACCCCCTTTCCTAATACGAGAAGGGCGTCATGGAAGGTTTTATGGAAAGGTTTTACGTCACATAACACAGACCACCTTTAATTAACCATTCATTATTCCTTTGTTGTTTGATGAAGGTATAAACGCTTGGTTGCTGAGGATGATTGGTGAAGTCAGGCGTTCATTAAAATGGCTATTCTCCTTTTTTAAGTATGGATGTTCATACTTAAAGATAGCTGTTTTTAACTTTATAAGTAATAAACAAGGTTTATAAATGACTGACGAAATGATATTTCATATCCAATAATAATAATAATAATAATAATAATAATAACAATAATAACAACAACAACAACAACAACAACAATAATAATAATAATAATAATAATAATAATAATAATAATTAAATCTGTAGGTAATACGTAATTATGTTGTTGTGATGGAAGTCTTCGTAAATCATTCATTTTGACAGTTGCTGCTGTAAATATAGTCTTTTTTTTTTAAACGCATTTGTACCGACTCGCCGCGGTGCCCTTTTAGCTTGGAAAAAGTTTCCTGATACTTGATTGGTTAGAATTATCTTGTCTAACCAATCAGCGAGCAGGAAACGTTTCCGAGCTAAAAGGGCACCCCCTGCAAGTCTGTGCAAATCTGCCTCGCTAAAAAGAATTGACTATAGAACTTTGCAACGTGACACGTGCTCTTTATTATATAAGGCTGATAACACACTGTTTAAAAAAAACCGTAAATTTAATCGGAAAGTCTACGTAAAAATATACTGTTCTCAGCCGTATTTCAGTAATTACAGGCGACCGTAATTTTTCACCCCACGTTAATATATTTTACAGGTTGGTGACCGTAATATCACTCCTTAATATCAATCAATGTTTTTACATTGATTGTTATGAATGAGTCGGGGGTGGTAAATCAAGCCGGGATCCAGCCTGCACGGGCTCTTGCCTGCTAGCGGCCCGTGAGTGTCGCTAGGTGCGCACTATTAAGAATTTGCCGTAAAAACGGTAAAAGTTCTGGATTAAATGTTATCAGGCATTTACCGTTTTAAAAACGGGTATATTAACGTCAAGGAGTGATATTACGGTCACTCGTAAAAGATAATAACAAAAGTAGGGTAAAAATTACGGTCGCCTGTATTTTACTGAAATACGGCAAAGAACAGTACCTTTTTAATGGAAAATTTCTGATTAAAATTACGTTTATTAAAGCGTTGTTATCTGCCGTATATAATAAAGAGCAAGTGTCTGGCAACCCTTCAAAGTTCTAATTACAGCTGCAACTGTCAAAATGGTTGATCTACGAAGACTTCCATCGCAACAACATAGTGGCTACCGGTGTCGACTAACTGGCAAAGTCCAAACTCAGTAATGGTAAAAACATCCGGTATACCTTCATGGTATACTCTAGAGTACAGATTTACCTATTATTATTATTATTATTATTATTATTATTATTACTTGCTAAGCTCCAATCCTAGTTGGAAAAGCAGGATGCTAATAAGCCCAAAGGGCTCCAATAGGGAAAAATAGCCCATTTGAGGAAAGCAAACATGGAAAAATAAAATATTTTAAGAACAGTACCAACATTAAAATAAATATCTCATATATAAACTATAAAAACTTTATCAAAACAAGATAGATTAGATAGATTAGTATGCCCGAGTGTACCCTCAAGCAAGAAAACTCTAACCCAAGACAGTGAAAGACCATGGTACACGGGCTATGGCAGTACCCTAGACTAGAGAACAATGGTTTGATTTTGGAGTGTCGTCCTGGAAGAGCTGCTAACCATAGCTACAGAATCTCTTCTACCCTTACCAAGAGGAAAACGGCCACTGAATAATTACATTGCAGTAGTTAACCCCTAGAGCGAAGAAGAATGATTTTGTAATCTCGGTGTTGTCAGGTGTATGGGGACAGAGGGGAATCTGTAAAGAATAGGCCACACTTAGTGTATTGTAGGCAAAGGGAAAGTGAACCTTAACCCGAGAGAAGGATCTAATGAAGTACTGTCTAGCCAGTCAAAGGACCCCATAACTCTCTAGCAGTAGTATCTCAACGGGTGGTTGGTGCCCAGGCCAACCTACTACCTACCTGCAATGGAGGTACCATTTAAAATCAGGATTCACGGATTGCAATATGTTATACTATTCTCGTGGATTTTAGACCACACGTTAAATTAAACTAATAATACTACAGTAAATGCCTGGCAACATTTATTTATACCAGGATTTTTACCGTTTTTACTGTAAATTTATAAAACTGTACGTAATAATCACCTTCAGAAATGCATAGTATTCTGTGATTTACATTAGTAAATGAATCACGATTGTTTTACATCAAGTTGGCTATATGTCAGAACGGGTCCTTGCTCCAAGAGCAGCCCAAAGGAAGATGAAACAACTGAATTCAGATCAAGTAAATATAAACTAGAAAAATTAAAATCTAAGGTTGGTAAGCTGATTTACCTTCATTCGTAATCACCTAAGAGAATCTCTCAGATTCGGATGCTGTGTTGAATTTCATTTAGTAATGCAGAAACATCTAAAAAAAGCTACAAACACTTATCTAAAGTTAGAATATATCATCTTTAGGGCGACAATCACATTCAAAAGTAGCACTAAATTCATCATAGTAACACAATCTAAAAAGGGTTCAACAACTATTTATAAGAGCTTGGAAAATCCATAAAAATAGAAAACTGCTAAAAATGTCTTGAAAATAAATAAAAAGTTTGGAAAACGTAAAAAGGGTATTCAAACTAAAAAAAAAAAAAAAAATATTAAAAAAACTAATCTACCAATCATCTAAACATACATTAACAGTTTAAAAAGGACAAAACCATTCAGAAAGAACCAAATTTATACCTTACCAACAAACAAACACCCGAAACAAAAATGCCCAAAAACTACAAGACAAAGGAATCTAAGGATCTCCATTCGCATTCACAGACGACAAGAAGAAGAGCAACAACACAGGGGAGGGGGCGGGGGCGGGGGGGGGGGGGGGGGGGAAGGTGTTCTACCATTCGTGATCTACGAACATCTACAAAGGGAACAGCAAAACATACCTGGAGCAGAACCCGCCCGTGTACTTCCAGACACAGAAGGGTGGGCCTGGGGCTCTGACGAACAGAATTGGCTTGAGGCATCTTGAAGCATTTTACCTCGCAGGCCTAAGTGGTGTTTGTTATTTTATATCTACCTCGGAGGTCTAATTATTGTCTGTTTTTTGTATATATCTATTTCGGTTTTTTTTTTTCCACGTCCACCCTTTTGTTTCCAGAGTATTATTTTCACTAAACGTTATTGATACGAGTTAGTCTTTTTCTTACATTTCTGGGAAATTTTCAGTCCCTCAGACCAGATTTTCAGCCCCTCAGACCAGTTTCAGCCCACAGACCAGAGTTTCAGCCCTCAGACCAAATTTTCAGTCCCTCAGACCAAATTTTCAGCCCCCCAGACCAAATTTTCAGTCCGACAGACCAAATTTTCAGTCCGACAGACCAAATTTTCAGTCCCTCAGACCAAATTTTCAGGCCTCAGACCAAATTTTCAGTCCGACAGACCAATTTTTCAGTCCCTCAGACCAAATTTTCAGGCCTCAGACCAAATTTTCAGTCCGACAGACCAAATTTTCAGTCCCTCAGACCAAATTTTCAGGCCTCAGACCAAATTTTCAGTCCGACAGACCAAATTTTCAGTCCCTCAGACCAAATTTTCAGGCCTCAGACCAAATTTTCAGTCCGACAGACCAAATTTTCAGTCCGACAGACCAAATTTTCAGCCCCTCAGACCAAACTTTTAGTCCAACAGACCAAATTTTCAGTCTCTCAGACCAAATTTCCAGTCCCTCAGACCAAATTTTCAGCCCCTCAGACCTGGATAAGGCAAGGGGAAATTACTCTGATGTAAGTTTCCTTGTTGAAGAAGATATCATATGAAGTAGAAATACTAAAAATATATATTCGTACAGCAGTAGCAAAGGAAGTGTCAATCTCCAAAAATTACATTTCCGAGCTATTGCAAAATAGCATCTAATTTCCTTACTAATTTAAGACAGAACGGAAATAAACCGCAATTCTTGATAATTAAGAGAATTAAAAATTCGGAATCCCCATGAATTCTAAATTCGTCGGCATATCTTGCAAATCTAAATTTCCCCATCATCGGTAATTCAGGAAAATCTAAAAATCAACTTCATTCACGAGCATTAAAACCCCTTAGCGTAAGAATATACTCGAAAATAAATACAAATGAATATTATTTGACAAAAAACAATTTATACTGTATATATAGTGACATCAACAGTCACAGCTTCTACAGCCAGTCTATACTGTATATATACAGTATATTGTAAGTCACATCTACAGTCTTGTTTTAACCTATTGGAATCGTCCCTGCCTGACTATCTACCGGACTAGGGTTCGAATCCCAATCAAGCTCGATAGTTTTTTGTAGTGTTTGCAACCTTACCATCCTTGTGAGCAAAGGATGGGGGTGTTAGGGGCAACCTATAGGTCTACCCGCTGCGGCATTAGAAGCCATTACCTGGCCCTCCCTGGTCCTAGCTTCAGGGGAGAGGGGATTGGGCCCCGATCATATGTATATATGATCAGTGTCTAAGGCACTGTCCTGCTACCTAGGGCATTATCACTGTCCCTTGTCATATCACCAGCCATTGCCTGACCCTCCCTGGACATAGCTTGGGCACTGATCATATGTATATATAGCCAGTCTCTAGGGCACTGTCCTGATAGCAGGGGCATTATCACTTTCCCTTACCTCATCATCAGCCATTGTCTGGCCCTTCCTGATCCTAGCTTGGGTGGCGAGGGGGTTTGGGCGCTGATCATACGTATATCTGGTCAGTCTCTAAGGCATTGTCCTGCTAACTAGTCCATTATTAATGTCCCTTGCCTACAGCATCCACTGCCTGGCCCCTCCTGGTCGTATCTCCTGGCTAGTACAGCGGTAACGTGTTCGCCTAGCATTCGCATGGCAGCAGATCCATCCCAGCACGGGACCGTGAGTTTAAGCTGTTTACTGGGGAGGCCACTGCTGTGGTTGGGCACCACAGTTGGCGGAGGGGGCATTGCCCGGCGGCTGAAAATTCTGGTGAGCATCTATTCAGATGGAACTTGAACTGAAACTAGACACCTTTACCTTTATCTTGGGTGGAGAGGGGCCTTGAGCGCTGATATGTATATATGGTCAGTCTCTAGGTCATTATCACTGTCCCTTGTCTCTGCCATTCGTGAGAGAGAAAATCAAATCAAATCAGAAGCAGAAGAAGAAAAGGTGTCCTCAGTGGAGCCCTTCACCTAATTTCCCAGGTAACAATTCTGCCCCTATCAGCTGGATGTTTTTAGAGCGCCAACGTTTCCCTTATCATTTCTCAAACAATTCATTTCACCGTGAAATGACAGCCCAGGTGTTAACGTCGTCCGTGGCCAACTCTCTCTCTCTCTCTCTCTCTCTCTCTCTCTCTCTCTCTCTCTCTCTCTCTCTCTCTCTCTCAAGCAAAGAGAAACAGTTTCCATTAGAAACTGGGGCCTCCCTCAGACAAGAGATGTTTAAGGTAACCAATGCACACACTCTCTCTCTCTCTCTCTCTCTCTCTCTCTCTCTCTCTCTCTCTCTCTCTCTCTCTCTCTCTCTCTCTCTCTCTATATATATATATATATATATATATATATATATATATATATATCTATGTATATATATACATACATATATACATATATATATACAGTATATATATATACATATATATACATATATATATATATACATATATATATATATATATATGTGTGTGTGTGTGTGTGTGTGCGTGTAAGTTTATCAAATAAGTTGCAATTAGCCAGCAGTGCTCTCTCTCTCTCTCTCTCTCTCTCTCTCTCTCTCTCTCTCTCTCAATTTGGATAATTCCCAATGAAATTATGAAAACCTCGTCAAATTCACCACGTTTCAAACTTGTTCAATTGCATTAAGCATATACTAAAGGAAGAAAATGAATAATCTGAAAACATGCATGACGTTCAGGCTAAAGCAAAAATGACTGAAAATCAGTGTAAAGTCCATTATCGCATTAATTGTAAAAATATAAAATGTGGCTTGTAAATATCCTACAAATATTCTAAAGATGTTTAGAAGTATCAACGTTACCGGATATTAAACTAAAAGGGCTTGTGATGATAAGAAAACGTTTTTGCCTGACTTGGAATATTTTCTCGCACAAGAGCTTTTGTCAACTTTCCTCGTTTTAACAACAGTAAAACAAATGAAGATACAGAGTACCACAATTACTTTCGCGAGTACAATTGCGATTAATAATATTCTTAAAGCAAAATAGTTTTAAAGTGGTTCAATAGACCATATTTAGTTCATTCATGAGAACTTTAAGCTTAATAGAACCTAACCAGAATTGTATTATTGATGCTGAATTTGCAATACAAATAATACTTTCGTGATATATTATCTGAAAATACGTCCAATAAGTTTTCCTTCTCTTGGAAAAATTCATTTTATTGTTGTTACTGTTCTTAAAATATTTTATTTTTCCTTTTTTCCTTTCCTCACTGGGTTATTTTCCCTGTTGGAGCCCTTGGGCTTATAGCATCCTGCTTTTCCAACTACAGTTGTAGCTTAGCAAGTATTAATAATAAAATTAAAATATATATGCCATACCCTCCCCTATATCCCATATTCAGACGGGTCTCTTACATAGATTTTAACTAGCTGGTTCTCATGGCAAAATTATAGTCCCCTTGATATTAATTTAGTTTATAAAATTTCAGACAAGTGGAGGCTCGCTTGGGCCATATATACCATTTAGTGGAAGATGTTGGACAGCTAAATTTAAGAAAGATAGCGAAAATGGACGTAAAAGCAAGTAAAAAAAAATAGATGCTGCTTAGGGTCGAAGCTAAGCTATGAGGGAAGATTTTGTTAGAGGATCTTCTTTCTAATGAGGGGGACATACAAGCCATGCTTGGAAATCACCTTAAAACACAATATTTTTTAAGAGACCTATTTTTTTTTTTTTTTCTTTACGGATACTTGATCTACCAATATTACAGTAAGTAAATCCTATTGTACAAGTAGCTGTAAATGTATAATAATTCCTTAAGCATAATGAAAGTTATTTAAGAAATTCAGTGGGCGTCTTAGATAATTGACATAAATTATAGATCGGAGAAAGAATTGGTCTTCATTTTCAGAGCAGTTGATCAAAAGTTTTAATAAGAAAATGAGTTGGATTGGAAAAAAAAATAGCCATCTAGATATAATAAAAAAATGAGTTTTCGCCCAATAGTTTATTCATTAATAAAAATTCCTTTAGATTTTTCTTATACATGAATTCGCATTAATTATAGAATAAAAGTTACGATTAAAAGAGGATATCATTTTAACCACGTATATCAGATTTGAAGGCCATATTCCATACGTAATGTAATGTACATGACGATAACAACAGGGAATTCTACGGAAATTCCTTTGACGAAATTTTACAAATGACAGCTTTGTCTGGATTCGTATCCCAAACTTAAAATGTGTTCATAAGTCTCCTCTTGTTAAGATATGCAGAAGATATTATAAAATATAGACAAAATCTCTTTGGTTTTAAGGGAGAACAAAGCTATTCTTATTTAAGGACTTTCAGGAGAACAAAAATGACAGGAGCAGAACCAAAAACCAAAATTACTACAGAAAAAAAAATAGACATCAAAAAAGTAAATCCTATAAAAAAAAATCTTTTTAGTTTTCGGAGAGACTAAAAACTATTCTTATTTTAGGATTTTCAGAACCAAAATGACAAGAGCAGACCCAAAGAGTAAAATTACAACAGAAAAAAACGTAGACATTAAAAATGAATATCCTTATGAACAAAATCTTTTTGGTTTTCGAGAAAACAAAGCTATTCTTATTTCAGGACTTCCTGGCGGACGAAAATGACATGAGTAGAACCAAAAACCAAAATTACTCCCAAAAAATAGTAGATATTACTAAAAAGTAAACCTTTAAAAAACCTCTGGTTTTCGGGAAGAAAAATATTCTTATTTCAGGACTTTCAGGAGAATGAAAATGACAGGAGTAGAGCCAATAATCAAAATTACAACAAAAAAAAATAGTAGATATTAATAAAAGAAAATTATAAACAAAATCTTTTTCGTTTTTGAGGAGAACAAAATTAATCTATTCTTATTTCAGGACGTTCCAGAGAACGACGATGGCAAGAGCAGAACCAAAGAGCAAAATTATTACAGAAAAAAAAATTAGTAGACATTAAAAACGGTAAACCCTATTAACAAAATCTTTTTAGTTTTCAGGGAAAACAAAGCTATTCTTATTTCAGGACTTTCAGGAGAACGAAAATAGCAAGACCAAAGACCAAAATTACAGGAGGCAATTCCTATAGACAATTTTTTTTTTCAATGAGAACAAATCTATTCTTATTTCAGGACTTCCAGGAGAAAGAAAACAGCAAGATCAGAACCAAAGAGTAAAATTTCTATAGAAAAACAAAAATTAGAAATCTTGACTATAAAACAGACCCAATTTGAGACATTTCCAAAATTAGTCACAAAGATTATGAATTATCGGCCTCAGAAGCAGGCAGTGGATGACCCTCAGGTCAAATTTGCATATATATCTGTTTCGGAAACGAGCGAGTTCATCGGACCCACGGCCATATTAACACCCTGACAATGACCTACATTGGCCTGTCAAACTGGGTTAAGCTAACTTTTCCCCTCAAGCTACCAGGACAAAACACACTTCTCGGCTTTCTGCAGTGGGATAAGCAAGGGGGCATCTCGTCTTGGGCGAATTATCGGCATTAAAAAACTAATTATCTTTTCTGTTAGAGCTATAGTTACGAAGATTGGTTAGACCAACACTAACAACGTTAGCATCAACTATCGGGGTGAAAACACGGACGCTCCCGCACAGACCAAAGCCACGTGAAAGACTAAGCCATCAACCGGTCCACTCCTCCCCAGTGGGTGAGTGGAGATGGGGTGCCATGATGCCAGCTTGCCCACTGCCAAAATTAACATTTCAATTTAAAGCACAGTTTTCTTATATTAAAATTAAATCCTTCCGAGTTTATAATAAAGCATATAACACTACTTTTATCCAAATAGGACTAAAGTACTTCCCCAGCTGGTGGAATCCAGGATATAAAATAGAAACTTTATTGGAGCGATGTGGTAACACCGCCATGATGCTCGTTTTCTTCTTATAAGCAACCACGCACAATGAGGCAGGCACTTCAAGAGGTTATTTTGACATGAAACCAAAATCCAATATCGTTAGAAATGTACCACAAGGTGAATACCGAAAGACAGATGAAAAAAAAAATACACTTCATGAAAAAAAAAATCAGTATTTTCAATGGAAAAAAACAAAACATGAATTATTAAACCGTTAAAATGCAGTAGGCCTAAAGATGCAGACTCCCTTAATAGTAAAATCCCAGACTTTAAGCAGCATCTATCAAAGTAAAAAAAAAAGGGGGGGGGGAAATTAAAATGATTTAAAGGTACTATATTGAAGCAAGCACTCCTCTTTGCAGGGAGGAAGGGATGGATGGAGGGAGAGAGGGAGGGAGGGAGGGCTAACTTTCTATCGATTACTCTCCCGAGAAGGGTATCCGGCCACGACCAAGTCTGGGCGAACCACGATGAAATACCAATGCTACCGGGAGGGGGGAGGGGGGAGGGGAGAAGGGAAAGGGGCTTTTCCAGATGAGGTTATTCATATAAGGGGTGTTGTTAAATCTTAATCCTGAGACTCTTATAGGAAGTAACTTTCGCTTGAGATGTTGCTAGTCAACTAGTCAAGTTCTTTACTCCCACCCTGGATGCAGCAATCTATTGCCATATATATATATATATATATATATATATATATATATATATATATATATATATATATATATATATATATATATACAGTAAGTGCTTCTCCAGGAAACTAGACCGAAATTAAAAGTAAGCATAGGATGGAGAGCTTTGGTAAACACAATGAGATTATGAAAAGTAAAATGCTATTTTCTCTTTAAAAAAAAAATAATCAGATGGTCCTACCAGTATTAACTTATGCATCACAAACTTGGAGCCTTACTAAAGACTTGGAACATACTGTAAGCTTCTTACAACTCAAAGAGCTAAGGAAAGAATAATAATGGGGTTAACACTAAGACACAAAAATAGCAGCATGAATACAAGAGCAAACATATAGGCTAATGAGAATATCAGGCAATAGATGGACATTAAGAATAACAGAATGGGTCCCTATGAATTGCAAACGAATCAGGGGAAGAAAGAAGAGACGATGGATTGACGAGCTAAGAATATTTGCGGGTATGGTCCATACCGTATGGACTGGCACAGAAGGACCATAAACAGACGCGTGTGGAAGGACATGTCTGAGGCCTTTGTCCTGCAGTGGACTAGTAACGGCTGATAATGATGATGATGATGATGATGATTATGATGATGATGATTATTATTATATATGGACGTGTATTGTTTGAGAGAGAGAGAGAGAGAGAGAGAGAGAGAGAGATTTCCTTTGACATTGAAGTCTTTCCTATCATAGGCGCACGATTTATGATAATACACACACACGCACTCAGAGAGAGAGAGAGAGAGAGAGAGAGAGAGAGAGAGAGAGAGAGAGAGAGAGAGAGAGTCCATTCAACCTAATATTTTTAAAGTGAGCAACATGAAAGAAATCCCTATTTGCGTATAGATAAAATACAATGACCTTCATTGCTTCAGTATTTGTTTCCTGCATCTGAGAGTTCTTCAGAAGGTTGCACATGATCCTTGATATTTTCTGAGTCGAGCCTAAGTCAATATTAACTTAACATGCTTGGTAAAACTTATTTTGGGTAATTGAGCTTCTGATATGATAAGCAGAAGCATAAAAAAAAAATTTAAAAGATTTTCAAGATGAACTTAATCATTGAAATCGTAAACGACGAAGTTACATAAACTTATGACATATATATATATATATATATATATATATATATATATATATATATATATATATATATATATATATATATATATACTGTGTATGTATATATATATATATATATATATATATATATATATATATATATGTGTATGTGTATATATATATATATATATATATATATATATATATATATATATATATTCATTAAGGAACTAAGAACTTATTGTTATTTGTATTCTATTTGAACACAGAAAATAGACAAACTCAAAAACGCTCTAAACAACTAAGCATAAGAGATACTCTAAAATAAAAATGGAAAATAAAAAAAGAAATTATCTATCGTACCTAAATCAGTTACCCCTTGAAGTAAAGATATCGTTTTCTCTAATGATCCGTTTTCAGTAACATGACTTCCGGGAAGATAGATAACCTTTCAAGATTAGTTTTCCGTTTTTCCGCATGATAAAACGTAACAAATGTTATACATCAATGTAATGAATAAGTTACGATAAAACACCAATGGATGATCAGTTTAAAAGATAAGATCTCTTTACTAGATCTCATAATCCGTAGAACTTTTGACTCCAAAATGATCATAGAATTCATTACTGTTCTGACCTATGTAAAATGAGAAATCTTAAATAGTGGTTTTATAATTCTTTAAAGGTATTTAATGCACAATCATTGTCATCAAGATCACCGACAAGCAAAAGGCGTAAGGTTAAGGGTGACCAAAGGAAATTCTCAAGAGAAAACTTTAGCAATAGGGTCCAAACTTTTATCAATTGCTATAATTGCATATATTTTATCAACATCATAATATTAGATGTTTGTCTTGAAGGAGTTGCCCCTCAAAACGATTTGATACGAATCACAAATATCCAGCAATGACTTAACAAAAATAGTGAGCTAATATTTACAAAGCTGAATGAAATATTCTTTACTTAAAATTATGATCGAAAAACTTATCATGAAACTAAAACTATTTATATATATATATATATATATATATATATATATATATATATATATATATATATATATATATATATATATCTAAGTCAACACTTGTACAGTTGGCCACAGGACTCCCTGGCACACCTCTCTCCGAAGAATTACATCCTGCCACACCCTTACTTCACAGAGTAACCAAATAGATAGCGCAGGAAGAGATGGCAGAAGTGGTAGGCGGGGCTAATTTGGGGAACTCACCGTGTAGTAAGGGTGTGAGAGAGTACACTACCTCGAAACAAGGTGTGCCATGAATTCCTGTGCCCTACTGTACAGATTAATGTGTTTCACATAAACCAGCACTATCTTCCTTTAAAGGTTACTCATGAACGCCAAAGCTAGGACCAGGGTTGACCAGGCTATGGCTACTGATTACTCAGCGAGCAGATCCATAGGTTCCCCCAACACACTTCGATAGCTCACAAGGACGGCAAGGTTGCAGACACTTATTTGAAACTATCGTCTTGAGCGGGACTCGAACTCCCGATCCACGGATTGGGAGTCAGGGATGTTTCCAACAAGGTACCATAACCTTTGACAGATAAATCATTACAAAGGTTCGAATTGTTGTCTTAAATTGGCCTTAAGTCAACATGGGTCTCTTTTTTCCGGTAGTACCCCCACTGTACTAACATGAGAGAGAGAGAGAGAGAGAGAGAGAGAGAGAGAGAGAGAGAGAGAGAGAGAATTGCACTGTATTGTCCTAGTTGAAATCCTTCGATAGTTAAACAGTGCTCAATTATTTTGCCCATCTAGGTCACGCACGGAATAATATATATATGGATTCGCAGTCATTTTCAATGCGTATCAAAATATAAAAGATGATAATTTTATGTAAATTATTCGTTTCATAAAGAGTCACTGAATAAACTTTATTGTTCAAAGCTATTCGTTTACTAGACAATATTTTGACCACAGTAGCTTCACCTAATAAACTGTAGGTTTGTTAGTGAAAATTATTTGTCACCTTTTTAAAAATCTTCTTTATATAAAGACCAGGGAGTCCCTTCCTAAATGATTCCCCAAAACGAACTAGATTGGCTTTAAGTTTTGATTGTAGTTTAATTATTAAGATTAAAGAATATGAGTATCTAGGGTTTAAAGGCCGCTCATGTATGGCAGGGGCAAGGGACGGTGACATTGCCCTATCGAGCAAGACAATGCCCTAGAGACTGACCATATATACATATGATCAGCGCCCAAGCCCTCTCTCCACACAAGCTAGGACCAAGGAGGGCCAGGCAATGGCTGTTGATGACTCAGCAGATAGAACTATAGGGTCCCCCAAACCCCGCATCTTTAGCTTACAAGGATGGTGAGGTTGTAGCGACAGAAGAAACTATCGAGTGTGTGCAGGACTCGAACCCCAGTCCGGCGTTACCATATCGGCCATAAGAATCCTAAGAGACATGTAAGGTATTCTGTTGGTGATTTGATAAAGGGTATGAGGATTTTTATCCTAAATAATTCTCGCCTAGATACTTATATACCTTTGGTTCGTAAAAATCAACTCTCATCGTTGAATTTTATTTCTCAACTGCGATTACTCTGTTAGTGCCCATGGTCGTGACAAAATCTGTGAAATAACATCCAACGGCGAAGCGAGCGATTACATTCATGATTCTAGTTAAGAGAGAATCTTTGTTAATTTAAGTCTTTTATATCTACACAAATAATTCCTTGCTGTGTTCATGTCCAATGAAGTGATTCACAGTCTGCTTTTTTTCTGGGATGATCCGATTTCAAATACAATTTCCTTTTGAAATCTGGTACTCAAATAGTTTTATCATTTTGAATGATGAAATATATCACTCCAAAATATATGCAGAAATTAGAATCTTCGAAAACGCCTTGGGTATTCTGTCCAAGTTTAATTCCTTTTTATATATTTCAAACCATTAGGTTAAATTCCTTTTTCATATTTCAAACCATTAGGTTAAATTCCCTTTTTATATTTCAAACCATTAGGTTAAATTCCTTTATCATATTTCAAACCATTAGGTTAAATTCCTTTTTTATATTTCAAACCATTATGTTAAATTCCTTGTTCCTATTTCAAACCATTAGGTTAAATTCCTTTTCATATCTCAAACCATTATGTTAAATTCCTTGTTCTTATTTCAAACCATTAGGTTAAATTCCTTTTTCATATTTTAAACCATTAGGTAAAATTCCTTTTTTTTATATTTCAAACCTTTAGGTTAAATTCCTTTTATTATTTCAAACCATTATGTTAAATTCCTTTTTTTCATATATTTCAAACTATTAGGTTAAATTCATTATCAGAAAACCAATTCTTTATGTAACAAGCCAACAGTTCCCAATTGGTCCTGTATTGTAATCTATTACATCACATAAATTGTCACGTAACTGTAGCCTGTATGCGTTCTCTTAAATATCTTTGTAATATGAAGCCTTACAATTGATAATCACAAACCCCATTTCTAACATCATCTGAACTTCATTTCATGTTTTTCGCTCATGAATGGCAGAGGCAAGCGACAGTGACAATGCTAGCTATTAGCTACTATCAGGACAATGCCCTAGAAACTACCATATATACTTATGATCAGCGCCCAAGCCCCCTCTCCACCCAAGCTGGGAGCAGGGAGGGCCAGCCAATGACTGCTGATAACTCAGCCCGTAGACCTATGGGCTCGCACAAAATCGCCCATCCTTACCTCACAAGCTGGCTAAGTTGCAGACACTACAAGAAACTATCGAGCTTAAGTGGGTCTTAAACCCCAGTCTAGCAGATCGCCAGGCAGGGACGTTATCAATGGGGTGCAACAAGATGCATTGAAAGTAATGTTTTTCAGAGCGCGGGACTCGAAGCCCCGGCTAGTAGATAGCCAGACAGGGACGTTTCCATTAAGGTACAACAAGATACATTAAAAGAAATGTTTTTGAGTTTGAGCGGGACTCGAACCCCAGTCTAGCAGATCGCCAGGCTGGGACGTTATCAATAGGGTCAAAAAGATAAATTAAAAGTAATGTCTTCGAGTTTGCGCGGGACTCGAACCCCAGTCTAGCAGATCGCCAGGCAGGGACGTTTCCAATACGGTACAAGATACTAAAAGTAATGTTTTTGAGTTTGCGCGGGACTCGAACCCATGTGTAGCAGATCACCAGGCCTGGACGTTATCAATACGGTACAACAAGATACATTAAAAGTATTTTCTTTTTTTGTTTTAGTAACAAAAACACGAGCCCTATAGTCCTTATACCCTTTACAATGTGTCATACCCAAGACAAAAAGAGCCTTTCTTAAATTGCCATTTGAGAACAGTAGGTGAACCACGGCATTACAAAACACAGCCAAGAACAGACGCGACTTTGTAATCGGCGTTGTGAAAACATCCAGTAACAGAACCAAAACAATGGCAAGAGAAGTCCTATTCAGATGGAAGACGCTTCACAGTACATTGCTTGTGTCTGAAGGACTTTCTTACCTATCAAAGTCGTAACTGTTAAGCACAACCAGCTTCCTCATAGGAGAGGGTTTCTAGTGAAAAAGAGATCTTATGAATACTTCTAATGCAAACAAGATATTCTCTCTCTCTCTCTCTCTCTCTCTCTCTCTCTCTCTCTCTCTCTCTCTCTCTCTCTCTCTCTCTCTCTCTCTCATAACCCTGATCAACACTTGGCTGAGTGATATCGAGAAATGCCTCACGTGGCTAACAAATCTTTCTCACAAAGTATATATATGTATATATATATATATATATATATATATATATATATATATATACAATGCATATAGTATATGTATCCGTGTGTGTACATATATACATATACATATATATATATATATATATATATATATATATATATATATATATATATATATATATATATATATATATATATATAATATACATATATAAATATATATATATATATATATATATATATATATATATATATATATATATATATATATATACTGTATATGTGTATGATTCAGCAGATATGAAATTGAAAGAAAAAATGTGCAAGTAATTATGATAATTTTTTTCCCTTGACCCACTTATTAATACGAATAATTTATTACTATTGACGCATGCAAAGTGAATTTAACCCATAAATATAAAAAAGAAAATGAATAAAATATCCAAATGAAAAATGAAAAGTTCTGAACAGTTGCAAGTCACTGCCAAGTCGCTGTCAAATCTCTGTCAAGTCACTCTCAATTCATCGTCAGTTGTTACTTCCGCATCTTTAATAAAAAAAAATAGACTATTTTTTCCTGTTGGAGCCCTTGGGCTTATAGCATCTTGCTTTACAAACTAGGGTTATGGCCTAGCTTGTAATAATAATAATAATAATAATAATAATAATAATAATAATAATAATAATGGAACTCTGAAAAAGATTTATTAGATTCTGAACTTAACAAAAAATAAAGAACCAAAAATTACTGGAACACCAAAAAAGAACTTACCTTGACTGAACTGGCGTAGAATTTGGGTAGGCCTACTTCCCGGTCGGCCTCTGTACTGGTGGCTGTTGACATTACCGAACTGACTTCCACCGAGAGCTCTGCGTCACTTTTGCTATCGTAAGAGTCTCCCTTAGGCCTATGCGCTTCCCTCCTCGTTTTCAGCATAGGCCTACCATAAGTGGCTTTCCCTCTCCACTGGTCGCTGCTCTCCGTCTCCGACGAAGCATTGTAGCCACTCAAACTTTCCGTTTCGGAGAAAAGAGAGTTTCTATCAATTTCGGGTGTAGGGAGGGACCCTATTCTCCCTCCCCCTCCCCCTCCCCCTCCTCCTCCTCCACCAGAGATAGAAATGGCCTTGGATTTCCGACCGAGGAAGTCCAACGAGGAACAATCAGACGAAGAAGTGTTGAGGCCATTTTGCGAATCCTGCTTCAGGTGGCTGAAATCGATGGGCGTGTTGTCGAGGAAGAGACTCCTCTTGCGGGCGACGATGTCCTGCGGGATGACCCGAAGGCACACCATGGACCTCCTCCTAGAAGGAGGTTCATTGGGGGAGCTTGATCCATCCATGGAGGAATTAACACTTTTTATTCGAATTGAAATCTCGGACACTTTTAACTAGTCTGTTTATCGGTACTTTCACATAACTGGAAAACAAGAATAGTTCCATTAATATATATAACTGGAAACTAAATATGTAGATTCATTATCATTTGTTTTCATTTATGGTTAGGCGCTGGGGCTATGAAGACCATTCAAGCAGCGAAGAGCAGTTGGAGGAAAATCCAGATGCTATATTACGAAGTAAATATTAAAGACTGAACAGCAAGAAAAGACGATGGATTGATGAGCTAAGAAAATTTGGGGGTTTAGACTGGCATAGGAAGGCCATAAACAAACGGGAGTGGAAGGGCATGTCCAAGGCCTTTGTCCTACAGTGGACTTACAATGGATGATGATGATGATGAAAATGATGATGGTGATGATGAACAGCAAGATGGAAGAAAAAAAAATATATAAACAGACGGGAGTGGAGGGGCATGACTGAGGCCTTTGTCCTGCAGTGGAATTGCAATGGATGATAATGATAATAATGATGATGATGAAGAACAGCAAGATGGAAGAAAAAAAATATATAAACAGACGGGAGTGGAAGGGCATGACTGAGGCCTTTGTCCTGCAGTGGAATTGCAATGGATGATAATGATGATGAAGAACAGCAAGATGGAAGATTAAAAATATATAAACAGACGGGAGTGGAGGGGCATGACTGAGGCCTTTGTCCTGCAGTGGAATTGCAATGGATGATAATGATAATAATGATGATGATGAAGAACAGCAAGATGGAAGAAAAAAAATATATAAACAGACGGGAGTGGAAGGGCATGACTGAGGCCTTTGTCCTGCAGTGGAATTGCAATGGATGATAATGATGATGAAGAACAGCAAGATGGAAGATTAAAAATATATAAACAGACGGGAGTGGAGGGGCATGACTGAGGCCTTTGTCCTGCAGTGGAATTGCAATGGATGATAATGATAATAATGATGATGATGAAGAACAGCAAGATGGAAGAAAAAAAATATATAAACAGACGGGAGTGGAAGGGCATGACTGAGGCCTTTGTCCTGCAGTGGAATTGCAATGGATGATAATGATAATAATGATGATGATGAAGAACAGCAAGATGGAAGAAAAAAAATATATAAACAGACGGGAGTGGAGGGGCATGACTGAGGCCTTTGTCCTGCAGTGGAATTGCAATGGATGATAATGATAATAATGATGATGATGAAGAACAGCAAGATGGAAGAAAAAATATATATAAACAGACGGGAGTGGAAGGGCATGACTGAGGCCTTTGTCCTGCAGTGGAATTGCAATGGATGATACTGATGATGATGGTGATGATGAACAGCAAGATGGAAGAAAAGAAGCAAAAGTGAAATTGTGGATATATTTTAATTACAAAATTTATTCACATGAATATATCATAATGTATATAAAATATAAATTGTAAACACTGTAAATGTATATTTCTTAAAAGAAAAAAACTAATGACTACAGTACACCAAGTGAAGTGAACCAACAGCAGAATATTCAATGACGATATTCGTACGTCTTTGTTTATCTGTCAGTCACTGAGACCTTTGAATGTATCACATCTGTATTATTATTATTATTATTATTATTATTATTATTATTTGCTAGGCTACAACCATAGTTGGAAAAGCAGGATGCTATAATCCCAGGGAGAAAATAGCCCAGTGAGGAAAGGAAAAAAGGAAAAAAATATATTTTAAGAAGAGTAACATTAAAATAAATATCTCCTATATAAACTATAGGAAAATTAACAAACAAGAGAAAGAGAAATAAGATAGTATAGTATGTTCGAGTGTACCCTCAAGCAGAAGAACTCTAACCCAATACAGTGGAGGACCATGGTACAGAGGCTATGACACTACCCAAGACTAGAGAACAATGGTTTGATTTTGGAGTGTCCTTCTCCTAGAAGAGCTGCTTACCATAGCTCGAGAGTCTCTTCTACCCTTAGAAAAGCAGGATACTATTAGCCCAAGGGCTCCAACAGGAAAAATAGCCCAGTGAGGAAAAGAAATAAGGAGATAAACTACAAGAGAAATTTAAGAAAAAATAACAACATTAAAATAAATCTTTCATATATAAACTATAAAAACTACAAAATGAGAGAAAGAGAAATATGATAGAATAGTGTGCCCGAGTGTACTCTCCTTAAAACCGCGATTCATTTGCTCCTATTTGCTTCAGTTCCCCTTTCACAGGAAGAAAACGAGCGATAATATCCAGTGTTCCAGTGATTACAGAACGGTCTTACTACAGTATCTGGCTAACTTGGGTACTATATTTCATTTGATTTATGAACGTTGGACCATATGGCCCAGCGCTATAGTGACAGTGGGGAGTGGTTGAGATTACGAGGATTGGAATGCAAGATAAAAGAAACGAGAAAACAGAAATAAAGTAGAAAACTAAAAAGGGGGTGATGCTGGGAGGTGGAAAAGGATGTATAGTACTGTACAAGGTTTAAAGGGCACTCATGAATGACAGAGGCAAGGGACAGTGACAATGCCCTATCAAGCAGGACAACGCCCTAGAGACTGACCATATATACATATGATCAGCGCCCAAGCCACCATTCCACCTAAGCTAGGACCAAGGAGGGCTTGGCAATGGCGGCTGATGACTCAGCAGGTAGACCTATGGGCTCCCCCAAACTCCACCCCCCCCCCCCCATTAGCTCACAAGGGTGGTGAGGTTGCTTGCAGCGAACAAAGAAACTAACGAGTTTCTGCACGACTCGAACCCCAGTCACGGACGTTACCACAACGGCCACCACTAATCCTATAGAATTATGCCTATATGATAGAGAAATCATAAGGCCTACAGTACACCGCGTGAGGTGCACTGGCAGCAAAAACGGGAAGACTTGCCTTCACAGCTGACGTTGAATCAGAGGGAAAATAAGTCAAGGCTCTCCTGTGCTTAAAGTCGTGTTCATTATCAATGTCTGTTAAATAGTTTTTTCTCTTAATTAACTTTTTAGGTGTTCTTTGACTTTTTCTTTCTTGTGTAACGATTCATTTAAATAACTTGTAAATCAATTTGATCTTACCCTAACTCTTTGCTTAATAGAAACGCAACGATAATATCAATATGCAATGTCTTATTTTAGCTACGCTACAGCCCTAGTTGGAAAAGCAGGATGCTGTAAAACCAAGGGCTCCAATAAGCAAAAATAGCCCAGTGAGGAAAGGAAATTAATAAACTACAAGAGAAATAATGAACTTAAATAAAATATTTTAAAAACTGTAACCACATTAAAATAGATCTTTCATATATATACTATAAAGAGCATGTACAACATTAAACCACAAATGCATTTGTCCTACTATTTACATAATTATTCTAATTATTCATATCATTATCAAATAATTATCATCATCTCCTACGCCTATTGACGCAAAGGGCCTCCGTTAGATTTCGCCAGTTGTCTATCTTGAGCTTTCAAATCAATACTTTTCCATTCATCATCTCCTACTTAACGCTTCATAGTCCTCAGACATGTAGGCCTGGGTGTTCTAACTCTTCTAGTGCCTTGTGGAGCCCAGTTGAAAGTTTGGTGAACATATTTCAACATATTTCACATAATTGATATCAACTACAGGCCAACCAAGGGAAAGGCCCGTGCCAACAACAAGTGTTGGCTTTAATACCCCAACAACAACAACAACAACATTGATATCATAATAAATAAAAGATAATTGAGCTTCTCAACCCTCTCACGAGAAATTATTCAGCCGCGAATTTCACAAAATCTTGCCATGAAGAAACACTCTCAAAATACGTTGCTTCACCAAGCAACCGGAAAAACTACAATTCTTGACGTCACATAATTCTGTTACGTTTTCTACCCAAGGTTTGGGACAGAGGACACCGCACTGCGCAATCGTTACGTCAAACAACAACTGGTTTCCGTCCTATTATTCTGGGATAAATCTGCATTTTGAAGGACGGGGTAACTAATAGTAGTAAAACTAGAAGTGGGTCAGTTCATCTTCATAGGACATTTTACTAGAACTAGGTCAGGTAAATATATTATTTCTAATAAGAATAAACTAGAACTGTCTATCCTTTGATGAATCTAATCAATGAATCCTTTATAGATTTAGTCAGTCAATGGAAGGAGAAAATGACAGAATGGCCCCCAGTCCCGGGCGTAGCGGGGGTACTAAGAATCTCCCGGTTTATAAATATGATGAATGGAAAAGTATTAATTCAAAAGCTCAAGATAAAGACAACTGGCGAAATCTAACCGAGGCCCTTTGCGTCAATAGGCGTAGGAGGGAATGATGATGATGAGAACTAGGTCAGTTCATCTTCATAGACTTTTTTATTTGGATTGCATTAATGAATTTTGGCTTTTTTTATTTGGATTGCATTAATGAATTTTGGCTTTTTTTATTTGGATTGCATTAATGAATTTTGGCTTTTTTATTTGGATTGCATTAATGAATTTAGGCTTTTTTTATTTGGATTGCATTAATGAATTTTGGCTTTTTCATTTGGATTGCATTAATGAATTTAGGCTTTTTTTATTTGGATTGCATTAATGAATTTTGGCTTTTTTTATTTGGATTGCATTAATGAATTTTGGCTTTTTTATTTGGATTGCATTAATGAATTTTGGCTTTTTTTTATTTGGATTGCATTAATGAATTTTGGCTTTTTTTATTTGGATTGCATTAATGAATTTTGGCTTTTTTTATTTGGATTGCATTAATGAATTTTGGCTTTTTTATTTGGATTGCATTAATGAATTTTGGCTTTTTTATTTGGATTGCATTAATGAATTTTGGCTTTTTCATTTGGATTGCATTAATGAATTTTGGCTTTTTTATTTGGATTGCATTAATGAATTTTGGCTTTTTTTATTTGGATTGCATTAATGAATTTTGGCTTTTTTATTTGGATTGCATTAATGAATTTTGGCTTTTTTTATTTGGATTGCATTAATGAATTTTGGCTTTTTTTATTTGGATTGCATTAATGAATTTTGGCTTTTTTATTTGGATTGCATTAATGAATTTTGGCTTTTTCATTTGGATTGCATTAATGAATTTTGGCTTTTTTTTATTTGGATTGCATTAATGAATTTTGGCTTTTTTATTTGGATTGCATAAATGAATTTTGGCTTTTTTTATTTGGATTGCATTAATGAATTTTGGCTTTTTCATTTGGATTGCATTAATGAATTTTGGCTTTTTTATTTGGATTGCATTAATGAATTTTGGCTTTTTTATTTGGATTGCATTAATGAATTTTGGCTTTATTTATTTGGATTGCATTAATGAATTTTGGCTTTTTCATTTGGATTGCATTAATGAATTTTGGCTTTTTTTATTTGGATTGCATTAATGAATTTTGGCTTTTTTATTTGGATTGCATTAATGAATTTTGGCTTTTTTATTTGGATTGCATTAATGAATTTTGGCTTTTTTATTTGGATTGCATTAATGAATTTTGGCTTTTTTTTATTTGGATTGCATTAATGAATTTTGGCTTTTTTATTTGGATTGCATTAATGAATTTTGGCTTTTTCATTTGGATTGCATTAATGAATTTTGGCTTTTTTTATTTGGATTGCATTAATGAATTTTGGCTTTTTTATTTGGATTGCATAAATGAATTTTGGCTTTTTTTATTTGGATTGCATTAATGAATTTTGGCTTTTTCATTTGGATTGCATTAATGAATTTTGGCTTTTTTATTTGGATTGCATTAATGAATTTTGGCTTTTTTATTTGGATTGCATTAATGAATTTTGGCTTTTTTTATTTGGATTGCATTAATGAATTTTGGCTTTTTCATTTGAATTGCATTAATGAATTTTGGCTTTTTTTATTTGGATTGCATTAATGAATTTTGGCTTTTTTATTTGGATTGCATTAATGAATTTTGGCTTTTTTATTTGGATTGCATTAATGAATTTTGGCTTTTTCATTTGGATTGCATTAATGAATTTTGGCTTTTTTTTATTTGGATTGCATTAATGAATTTTGGCTTTTTTATTTGGATTGCATAAATGAATTTTGGCTTTTTTTATTTGGATTGCATTAATGAATTTTGGCTTTTTCATTTGGATTGCATTAATGAATTTTGGCTTCAAGGGCCTGAATTGGGGCCGGGGAGACTATTCAGCATCATGTGCAACTGGGAGAAGATCTTGCAGTTGCACAACGAGGTTATGAGAGGTTGGACAGCATTACCAGATGTATAACTACTCGGTCTTTCCCCGTCCCTCAGGTAGGGGCAGAAAGAGTAGTCATACCCTGATGAGAGGGGTTGTAGTTAGGTGAGGGGTAGAGGGTGAGAAGGGTGGAATCTGTATATGCACATTAGCTTGTATATCTGTCTAAATATTCAGACGTCATTCTGACGGGTCGCGTACACTGGCTGTTCTATAGACCTTGGCACTGTAGAAGGCTACAAGTGAGTGTAGCTACAGTGACCTAGAGGACGTTGCCAAGGCCTTTTTAAGTAATACCTACTGTCAGTGCTTTGTTACTATTTTCTTTATCAGCTGCAGTCTTTATTTTCTTGTATAACTCCAAAAACTATAGATAATTTCCCTTTTTAATTTTCATTCTGTGATTCCAGTCTTATGCTTCATATTCATTTATCCTTTTTAACGTTGTTACTGATTTTAGGATATTTTATCTTGTTATTCATTACTTTTAATTCCCTCATTTCCTTTCCTCATTGGGCTATTTTCCCTGTTGGAGCCATCGGACTTATAGCATCCTGCCTTTCCAACTAGGGTTGTAGCTTAGCAAGTAATAATAACAAAAACAACAACAACAACAACAACAATAATAATAATAATGATAACAACAACAACAACAACAACAACAACAATAATAATAATAATAATAATAATAATAACCCAAACTTATAAATCTCTTAATGTAAACCATCATTTACACCAGTTACCATTAAACCAAATCTAAACAAAAACAAACACATTGGAATCTAAACAACATTGAGAAAAGAATTATAAGTTATCGCATGTTAAGTTGTTAAGCTGCAACCTAAGCTAATAATTATCATATCATAACTTCAATAAAACGAAGGCCACTAAATTCGAGCCGACGAAAGCCGCTGCTAATTTCGCTCGGCTGGGTAACTATTAGGCTACTTAGGCTAGGGTCTCTCTACAACCTTTAAAATTAACGCTATTTACCCAGGAAATTACCGTACGTTAAACAAATGATGATAAGTGACAACGAGTTAAGTCAAGAAATGGCTGCGTATACGCAAACACACTTTCACTCTCTTAATCTCTTCAAAAAGGTCCACTACAACAAAAAAAAGAACAGAATAAATTAATGCAGTTTCTTCAAAAATGTCCACCATAACAAAAGAATAGAATCAATTAACATGGTCACATAAAAATGTCCACCATAAAAAAGATCAGGATAAATTAGCGCCATGTTAATTTCTTATAAAATTTCGACCATAAAAAAAGAACAGAATAATTTAACATGGTCTCATAAAAAATGTCCACCATAACAAAAATAATATAATAAATTAACATGGTCTCTTCAAAAGTGTCCACCATAACAAAAAAGAAGAATATTTAAAATAACATGGCCACATCAAAAATATCCACCATAACAAAAAGAATAGAATAAATTAACATGGCCTCTTCAAAAATGTCCACCATAACAAAAATAACTGAATAAATTAACATGGCCTATTCAAAAGGGCTCACCATAACAAAAAAGAAAAATAAATAAATTAACATGGCCACATCAAAAATGTCCACCATAGCAAAAATAATAGAATCAATTGACAGGGCCTCTTCAAAAATGTCAACCACAAAAGAAAAAAAAAATAGAATAAATTAAAATTGACAACAACTAAAACAACAAAAGTTGTATTAATTATGGAGAAGAATTCGTCTCCATATGAATATTTCTAGATTCCAATAATTCCAAAATTCTTTCAAAATGCTTATCAATCCTTTAGATGGAAATGGAATGTTCACAATTCGCAAACTCAGGAATAGCAAGAAATTATCAATAAAGAAGCAAATGTCAGGAAATTCGACTTTAATAACCATAAAGTAGCAAGTCATTTAACGTTTCTAACATGATCTTGTTATATTGCTGAATGATAGAGAGAGAGAGAGAGAGAGAGAGAGAGAGAGAGAGAGAGAGAGAGAGAGAGAGAGAGAGAGAGAGAGAGAGAGGCAGTATTGTTGAGGTATGTATCTATTAAATGTATTATTACTTAAATATATGAAATGCATATATATATATATATATATATATATATATATATACTGTATGCTATTCAAGATAATAAAATCCCCCCAAAAAAGTATCTATTTCAAAACTACGAATATATAGATAGTGTAGGCTATCAAAGACCATTTAATCCTATCAAAAGAGTATAAATAACGCTTGCAATCTCCGCCCAAAAACTCATTACAATAAATTAAAAGATTCAAGAAACAAAAAATAAGCAAAAAAAAAAAAGTTAAAAGATGCCAATGTTGATGAGATGTAGAAAGGCGATGGGCATATATAGCCAGCGGGGGGTAGGGGGCAAGGGGGGGGGGGGTTTACTGGAATGTTTAGGATCACCTACCCCTCCACCGAGCTCGTTTACGCATAGTGGGCGTAGGCCTTCCCATTTGGGGCGTCAACGTGGAGTTATATCGCCCAAAATGGCCTTGCATCGAAGCCCCAACCTGGTACCAACGACTGTTTACCCTTGTTAATTCGTGGAGCTGCAGATGGCAACATTAGGAAGTAGGGATGGAAAGAAATCGTCAGTCGCGAAGGAAGAAATGATGGAGGAAGATGACAACTCGTAGTACCTTTCACTCTCAGCTACTCCTCTCTTTTTCTCTCTCTCATTGCTATGCAATGACGTTTTGTTTTGTTTGCTTGACAGTCGACTTCTCTCTCTCTCTCTCTCTCTCTCTCTCTCTCTCTCCTCTCTCTCTCTCTCTCTCTCTCTCTCTCTCTCTCTCTCTCCATGATCATAAAAACTCCCAAGAGCAAATAGAGTCTCTGCAAATGGACCAAAAAGTCTATGAGACATCTAAAATCCTTGTAACTCTCTCTCTCTCTCTCTCTCTCTCCTCTCCTCTCTCTCTCTCTCTCTCTCTCTCTCTCTCATGATCATAAAAACTCCCAAGAGCAAATGGAGTCTCCGCAAATGGACCAAAAAGTCTATGAGACATCTAAAATCCTTGTAACTCTCTCTCTCTCTCTCTCTCTCTCTCTCTCTCTCTCTCTCTCTCATGATCATAAAAACTCCCAAGAGCAAATAGAGTCTCCGCAAATGGACCAAAAAGGTCTATGAGACATCTAAAATCCTTGTAACTCTCTCTCTCTCTCTCTCTCTCTCTCTCTCTCTCTCTCTCTCTCCCTCTCTCTCTCTCTCTCATGATCATAAAAACTCCCAAGAACAAATGGAGTCTCCGCAAATGGACCAAAAAGTCTATGAGACATCTAAAATCCTTGTAACTCACTCTCTCTCTCTCTCTCTCTCTCTCTCTCTCTCTCTCTCTCTCTCTCTCTCTCTCTCTCTCTCTCTCTCTCTCTCCGCGTCCGCAACAGAAAAGTTGATAAAAATTATACAGTAGTTAAAATTGATGATAAAAACTCCGACTGCAACTGAATCATTTAAAGCCATTTAACAACAAGGTTAAAAAAAGTTCATTGCACAGAATTCAAACTTAGCCTAATTTCAAACAAACTAAAACATCTATCAAAATACGACCAGAAGTACCAGCTCCCACTGGTAACCTCAAATGACCTCAGAGGAAACCGGCGTTATTTGACAGACTTTGTTAGCAGCTCAATGGGTTTCCCAGATTCGTCCTAAAAAGACGTCAGCGTCGCGTTCATAAACACACTAGCGGAAGGAAGACGAACTCTGTAGGGTGGAAGGTCTGGGACGTAACAAGTTGTGTCAACATCAAAACGGTTAAGAAAAAGGAGACGACAGCAAAAGAGAGGAGAAGAGAGAGAGAGAGAGAGAGAGAGAGAGAGAGAGAGAGAGAGAGAGAGAGAGAGAGAGAGAATATGGAAGCGATTCGGAAATCCTTTTAACCATCTTCCCAAAGCATTAGTTTTCCTATCGTTCGAAGCATCCATCTCTCTCTCTCTCTCTCTCTCTCTCTCTCTCTCTCTCCTCTCTCTCTCTCCTCTCTCTCTCTCTCTCTCTTTTATATA
>NC_090742.1:14514841-14664841 GCF_036898095.1 Palaemon carinicauda
GGCTTATTTGAAAATAATGAAAATCACGAGTGTTGGTGATTAAATTATCTTTCATTTATATATATATATATATATATATATATATATATATATATATATATATATTGAATAGAAACTTCAGGGAGATTAAAAAAGTTTTACATAGAAACAGAGAAAGAAAGATTAATTATCAAATGAATCATAAAATCCACTGTGCTATTTTCCCTGTTGGAGCCCCCAGGCTTATAGCATCCTGCTTTTCCAACTAAGCTTGTAGCTTGGCAAGTAATAATAATAATAATAATAATAATAATAATAATAATAATAATAATAATAATAATAATAATAATAATATCTCGGTATGAGACCCTCCTTCAAACAAGTAGAGTTGAATATTATTGCTGCATCGACAGAATTCAATTTCTTGTCCAATTTCTCAATTTTAAAGACAATTCTCTTTTCTGGGTTGCTACATTCAGCTAGCAAGTCGGCAAAGTTCTTCAGGTAGGTGAAAAATATAGTTCAGGTTAAGACTCGATGTATTTAACACAAGTACAAGTAATACTCGAAAAATATGAAGGACAAAGTCAGGAATAGAACTGCTTGCTCCGTCTTCAGGCGAGAAGTGAGGCTGTGGCTGTTGTTGTTGTTGGGGTATTAAAGCCAACACTTGTTGTTGGCACGGGCCTTTCCCTTGGTTGGCCCGTAGAGGAAGGCTGTGGCTAGATCAGGGGCCTTATATATCCCGGCGCTGGTTCGTAGAAAAGGTCCTCGAATTTTGATTGGCCGAGCGGAGGTTATAGGCTCGGGTGGCTGAGGTACGACGAGCTCGGCTTGGTCTCCCAGGCTGAGAGGTGGGAAAGGATCCTGAATTCTGATTGGTCAGGACGCACGCCGAGACAGCCAAAAAGTCAGGCAAGCTCCTCTCTTGCTCAGCAGATTGGGATTCCGGACCTTGCTCGCCGCCAAAATCAGCGCTCGGCCGGATATATATCCCGGCGCTGGTTCGTAGAAAGGGGCCTCGAATTTTGATTGGCCGAGCGGAGGTTATAGGCTCGGGTGGCTGAGGAACGACGAGCTCGGCTTGGTCTCCCAGGCTGAGAGGTGGGAAATGATCCTGAATTCTGATTGGTCAGGACGCCCGTCGAGACAGCCAAAAAGTCAGGCAAGCTCCTCTCTCGCTCTGCAGATTGGGATTTTGGACATTGCTCGCCGCCAAAATCAGCGCTCGATTAATACCCAAATTAATCGAGCAGACATCGTCGCTAATATCAAGATTATCGGCAGCGCCCCGGACAGCAGGCGCTTACGAATATTGGAAGCCCTATTCATCCAGAATGAGATACCAGCATTGAATACAACTCGTGTCGTCGCATCAACGCTAGGAATCAAGAACAGGACCCCCAGAATGATGACAACCCCAATCCTGACACTCCTACAAATGAAGAAATCGTCCGGCCGAGCGCTGATTTTGGCGGCGAGCAAGGTCTGGAATCCCAATCTGCTGAGCGAGAGAGGAGCTTGCCTGACTTTTTGGCTGTCTCGGCGCGTGTCCTGACCAATCAGAATTCAGGATCCCTTTCCACCTCTCAGCCTGGGAGACCAAGCCGAGCTCGTCGTACCTCAGCCACCCGAGCCTGTAACCTCCGCTCAGCCAATCAAAATTCGAGGCCCCTTTCTACGAACCAGCGCCGGGATATATAAGGCCCCTGATCTAGCCAGCCTCACTTCTCGCCTGAAGACGGAGCAAGCAGTTCCAAAACGCGTCGCGATCTACTCCTGACTTTGTCCTTCATATTTTTCGAGTATTACTTGTACTTGTGTTAAATACATCGAGTCTTAACTGAACTGTATTTTTCACCTACCTGATGAACTTCGCCGACTTGCTAGCTGAATGTAGAAACCCAGAAAAGAGAATTGTCCGTAAAATTGAGAAATTGGATAAGAAATTGAATTCTGCCGATGCAGTAATAATATTCAATAATAATAATAATAATAATAATAATGATAATATATGTATATAAAATCATACATATTCATTATATATATATATATATATATATATATATATATATATATATGTGTGTGTGTATATATATGTATGTATACTGTATATATAATATATATATATATATATATATATATATATATATATATATATATCTATATATATATATATATACATATGTATATGTATATATATATATATAATATATATATATACATATATATACATATACATATATATAGTGTTTATATATATACATATATATACATATACATATACATATACATATAGTGTTTATATATATAAACATATATATATATATATATATATATATATATATATATATATCTTCATATATATATATACATATATATATATATATATATATATATATATATATATATATATATATATATAGGCCTACATATATATATATATATATATATATATATATATATACATATATATATATATATATATATATATATATATATATATATATATATATATATCTTAATCATCAGCCGTTGCTACTAGTCCACTACATGACAAAGGCCTTAGACATATCCTTCTACTTACATCTCCTTATGGTCTTTTATACTCAGTCTATACCCGCAAATTTTCTTAGCTCATCAATCCATCACCACCACTTCCTTCAGCTCCTTCGTTTGCAATACCAAGGAACCAATTCCGTTATTCTTAATGTACATTTATTATCTGTCAATCTCATGGACATTTCTTTTTATTACATGTTAGAATATCATGTATTTTAGTTTACTCTTTCTCTGTCTCTTAAGGTTAATCTCATTATCATTCTTTCCACAGATTGATTGATTGATTTGAGGTTTTCTGGCATCCTAAAATGATGACACCGAACATCATTCTGTCCATAGCTCTCCGAATTGTACCTATTATGTTCTAAGGCTTTAGCAGGAATCTTAGTTTCTGATGCATATTAATATTGGTAGGACCATCAGATTAAATACTTTTCTTTTTAGAGAAAGTGGCATTTTAATTTTCATAATCTCATTTTGTTTACCAGCTCTCCGAGTTGTACCTATTACGTTCCAAGGCTTTAGTAAGGATCGAAGTTTCTGATGCATAAGTTAATCTAGTCGGGACCAACTGATTAAATATTGTTCTTTTTAGAGAAAGTGGCATTTTACATTTCATAATTTCATTTTGTTTACCAAAAGCTCTCAATCTCTTCCTTTAATTTTGATCTATGTCCTGAGGAAACACTTGCTGTGTGTCCTAAGTACAGTACATATACTCATTAACAATCACTAGGAGTTCGTCATAATCTTTATTTGTTCCTGCATTTCCATTAAACATTACCTTCGTTCTACTTATATTCATTTTCAGACCTACATTTCTGCTTTCACTATTCAAATATTCTATCACCTTTTGCAATTCCTCCCATGATTCACCAAATAGAAATATTTCACCGACAAATCTTAAGTTGTTAAGGTATTCCTCATTAATGTTAATTCCTAGTCTAAATTCTTAAAAATTTCTAATCATGCTGTGATTAATTTAGGAGATGGGGTCTCCTGTCTAACTCCTTCTCAATCAGAATTTTCTCACTATATTCATGTAGTTTTGAGATTGCTGTACTATCCATACAGATATCTTCGAGCATTCTCATATAACATCCATCTATTTCTTGCTTTTGAAGGACTTTCATTACTGCTGAAGTTTCGACAAAATAAAGACCTTCCTCATAGTCTATAAATGACATACATGGTGGTTTGTCATACTCTTGATTTTTCCATTAGTTCGACTGATTAAAGTCTAGATGTCATTCCATTCAGTCTAATATGATCTTTGTAAGTATTTTATATATTACAGAGAGTAAACTTACTGGGTGTTTATTTTTTTTCAAGTCTTTTGTATCTCCCATTCTGTGTAAAGCTCAGTGAGTTTTACTACAATGAAAACTCCATCTATTATTAAATCAAATGTCAGTGCCATAGCCTCTGTACCATGGTCTTCCACTGTCTTGGGTTAGAGTTCTCTTGCTTGAGGGTACACTCGGGCAAACTATCCTATCTTATTTCTCTTCCTCTTGTTTTTTAGAAGTTTTTATAGTTTATATACGAGATATTTATTTTAATGTCATTACTTTTCCTAAAATATTCTAATTTCCTCTTTTCCTTTCCTCACTGGGCTATTTTCCCTGTTGGAGCCTCTGGGCTTATAGCATCCTGCTTTTCTAACTAGGTTTGTAGCTTAGCAAGTAATAATAATAATAATAATAATAATAATAATAATAATAATAATAATAATAATAATAATAATAATAATAATAATACAGTAATAATAAATATTAGGTCATATTCTTCTTTTTGCCTCTTTTCCTTCCTTTTAATGCTTTCTTTACTTCTCCTACTGTTACTTATGGTACCAGCTCAGGTGTTTATTTCTAATGGCAAAGTTATTTCTTACTTCACTATTGTATAGCATTTGCATAAAAATCCTCTGGAATTTTTGTTGGTATTTCCATTTTCATCCTTTAAAGCAAACATCTGTTGGCGTCCTGTTCCAAGTGTTCTTTTCATTAACCTTATGCTTCTTCCCGTCTTTAGTATTTCCACAATTTTGGTCTGATTATTTACCAATGTCTTGGTTTTTAGCTTTTTATTGTTTTGAATAGTTCTGCTTATTCTGTTTTATCTCTCTCGGATTTTGTTCTCATTTCCAATCTTTTCTTTATTAGTTTTTTTGGTCTTTTCTGAGTTTTCCTTGAGCTTGTTTAGGAACTTTTTCACCCATCTCTTGTGCTGATTAAAAAAAAAAATTGTGAAACTACTACTATTGATTTATTTTTTACTTGATTCTACTTCATCATATAGCTGAGTACATATTTTGTATTGGTGAACTTGACTCATCGGATTATTCTCTTATTTAAGGAGTACTTACTTTCTTTCTTAAAATTAGTTTTTCTTTTTCTTTTCTTAGATACAGACTAATTTTACTTTGACGTCAAGTTTGAGGATGAGGAATTCGACGATAGCGACTTCGACAATGACTACTTCAACAACTTCAACTTCAATGAACTTAAAAACGACAACTTTGAAGACAACGATGACTTTGACTTCGACCATTCTATGGTGATAAGTTTTATTAAACAATGTTACATCGTTAACTAAATTAACTTTTTCAGATAGAATAATATAATTTCAGGTTTTTTCTCCATATCCATTTTCTAAGTTCCTTTTTTATGAAAAATAAAAAAAAAGTGTTCATGATTTTTAGATTGTTTCTTTCAGCAAACTCTACAAGCAAGTCTCCTCTGCCATTACATGTGTCTACTCCAAATTTGCCTACACCTAATTCTCCTCTCATCTTCAGACTTACTTTAGGATTGAAATCACACAAAACATATTTAAATCAAGTCATATGTTTTCTTCAAAGATATCTCCAGATCTTCATAAAAAAAATATACTCTTTCCTCTGTATGGGATGTTCTAGGTGCATACGTTTGAATGATCTTTAAGTTTATACTTACTTACTTTGACAATCAATAATGCCATTCTATCACTAATACTATAAAATCTCTCTCTCTCTCTCTCTCTTTCTCTCTTTTCTAGGAGAAGGACACTTCAAAATCAAACCATTGTTCTCTTAGTCTTTGGCAGTGCCATAACCTCTGTACTATGGTCTTCCCCGGTCTTGGGTTAGAGATCTCTTGCTTCGGCAAACTATTCTATCTTATTTTTTTTTATTGTTATTTTCAAGTGTTTATAGTTTATATGTGAAAGGTTTATTTTAATGTTGTTATTGCTATTAAACTTACTTCCTCATTTCCTTTCCTCACTGGGCTATTTTCCTGGTTGGAGCCCTTGAGCTTATAGCATCCTGCTTTTCAAACTAGGGTTGTAGCTTAGCAAGTAATAATAATAATAATAATAATAATAATAATAATAATAATAATATATATACACTGTATATATATTTATATATATATATATATATATATATATATATATATATATATATATATATATATATATACTGTATATATATATATATATATGTATATATATATATATATATATATATATATATATATATATATATATATATATATATATATAAGACCAATCTAAAGTAGAAGATATTCTAACAACATGTAAGAAAAAGAAATGGACGAGGGCAGGGCATATAAATGAGAATGACACATAATCGATGGACATCCCAAATAATGATATGGGTTCTAGAGATTGCAAAAGAAGCAGGGAAAGGAAGAGAAAACAATGGATTGATGAACCATGAAAATTTGCAGGCAGAGAATGGCATAGAAAGACCAAAAACAGAAGCGATTGAAAGGATAACACCGAGCCCTTTGGCTCTGCAGTGAAATAGTTATGGCTGCTGATGATGATGATGATGATGATGATACACACACACATTTATATGTATATATATATACATATATATATATATATATATATATATATATATATATATATATATATATATATATATACAGTATATATATATATATATATATATATATATATATATATATATATATATATATATATATATATATATAAATATATACCGGGCCACTTCCCCCAATTTTCGCGGGTAACCGACATCAAACAAATGAAACAGAAAAGGGGACCTCTCCTCTCTATGTTCATCCCAGCCTGACAAGGGACTCAAACGAGTTCGGCTGGTACTGCTAAGGGTTCCACAGCCCACCCTCCCCCGTTATCAACAACAGATGAAGCTCCATAATGCTGTATCCCCTACTGCTGCTACCTCTGCGGTCATCCAAGGCACCGGAGGAAGCAGCAGGGCCTACCAGAACTGCGTCACAATCGCTCGCCATTCATTCCTATTTCTAGCACGCTCTCTTGCCTCTCTCACATCTATCCTCCTATCACCCAGAGCTTCCTTCACTCCATCCATCCACCCAAACCTTGGCCTTCCTCTTGTACTTCTCCCATCAACTCTTGCATTCATCCCCTTCTTTAGCAGACAGCCCTTTTCCATTCTCTCAACATGGCCAAACCACCTCAACACATTCATATCCACTCTAGCTGCTAACTCATTTCTTACACCCGTTCTCACCCTCACTACTTCGTTCCTAACCCTATCTACTCGAGATACACCAACCATACTACTTAGACATTTCATCTCAAACACATTCAATTTCTGTCTCTCCGTCACTTTCCTTCCCCACAACTCCGATCCATACATCACAGTTGGTACAAACACTTTCTCATACAGAACTCTCTTTACATTCATGCCCAACCCTTTATTTTTTACTACTCCCTTAACTGCCCCCGACACTTTGCAACCTTCATTCACTCTCTGACGTACATCTGCTTCCACTCCACCATTTGCTGCAACAACAGACCTCAAGTACATGAACTGATCCACCTCCTCAAGTAACTCTCCATTCAACATGACATTCAACCTCGCACCACCCGACCTTCTCATACATCTCATAACCTTACTCTTACCCACATTAACTCTCAACTTCCTCCTCTTCACACACCCTTCCAAATTCTGTCACTAATTGGCCAAGCTTCTCTTCTGTGTCTGCAACCAGTACAGTATCATCCACAAACAACAACTGATTTACCTCCCATGCATGGTCATTCTCGTCTACCAGTTTCAATCCTTGTCCAAACACTTGAGCATTCACCTCTCTCACCACTCCATCAACATACAAGTTAAACAACCACGGCGACATCACACATCCCTGTCTCAGCCCCACTCTCACCGGAAACCAATAGCTCACTTCATTTCCTATCCTAACACATGCTTTACTACCTTTGTAGAAACTTTTCACTGCTTGCAACAACCTTCCACCAACTCCATATAACCTCATCACATTCCACATTGCTTCCCTATTAACTCTTTCATACGATTTCTCCAGATCCATAAACCCAACATGTACCTCCTTACCTTTTGCTAAATATTTCTCGCATATCTGCCTAACTGTAAAAATCTGATTCATACAACCCCTACCACTTCTAAAACCACCCTGTACTTCTAAGATTGCATTCTCTGTTTTATCCTTAATCCTTTTAATCAGTACTTTACCATACACTTTTCCCACCACACTCAACAAACTAATACCCCTTGAATTACAACACTCATGCACATCTCCCTTCCCCTTATATAGTGGTACATACATGCACAAACCCAATCTACTCGTACCATTGACAACACAAAACACATATTAAACAATCTCACCAACCATTCAAGTACAGTCACACCCCCTTCCTTCAACATCTCAGCTCTCACACTATCCATACCAGATGCTTTTCCTACTCTCGTTTCATCTAGTGCTCTCCTCACTTCCTCTTGTAATCTCTCTCATTCTCATCTCTCATCACCGGCACCTCAACACCTGCAACAGCAATTATATCTGCCTCCCAATTATCCTCAGTATTCAGTAAAGTTTCTATAAAATATTCTGCCCATCTTTTCCTTGCCTCCTCTCCTTTTAACAACCTTCCATTTCCATCTTACACTGTCTCTTCAATTCTTGAACCAGTCTTCCTTACTCTCTTCACTTCTTTCCAAAACTTCTTATTCTCTTCATATGAATGACCCAATCCCTGACCCCACCTCAGGTCAGCTGCCCTCTTTGCCTCACTTAGCTGGTGCTTTACTTACACATTTTTCTCTCTTTATCTTTCATATTTCTCTACACTATTACTCTGCAGCCACTCTTCAAAAGCCCTCTTTTTCTCTTCCACTTTTACCTTCACTCCTTCATTCCACCATTCACTGCCCTTCCTCATGCAGCCTCCAACAAACTTCTTGCCACTTACATCACTTGCAATCCCAACACAAATTTTCTTTGACTAACTTCCACTCCTTTAAATTACCCGTTTCTCTTACTTTCACTTCGTCATATTCCATTTTCAACCTTTCTTGATATTTACTTTATACCCCTGGTTTTATTAAATCTTCAACCCTCACTAGCTCCCTATTACATTCACCTACTCTATTCCCTCACTCTTTTGCTACAACTAATTTTCCTTCCACCAAAAAATGATCAGACATACCGTTAGCCATATCCCTAAACACGTGCACGTCTTTCAATTTTCCAAACATTCTTTTAGTTATCAACACATAATCCATTAACGCCCTTTCTACCACTCTTCCATTTGCCACTCTTACCCATGTATACTTGTTTTTATCTTTCTTTTTGAAAAAGCTAGAACTTATCACCATCTCTTGTTCAACACACATATCTACCAGTCTCTCACCACTCTCATTTCCACCTGGTACGCCATACTTCCCAATGACACCTTC
The DNA here is from genome assembly GCF_036898095.1 of Palaemon carinicauda. NCBI lineage: Eukaryota > Metazoa > Arthropoda > Malacostraca > Decapoda > Palaemonidae > Palaemon > Palaemon carinicauda. The sequence goes on from NC_090742.1 coordinate 14,524,119, forward strand.
TACCTCTCCAGCGCCCACTCAAGCATTTAAGTCACCTATGACAACTACATAATTCCTTCTACACACCTAATTAATTCAATCCAGAACTCATTCCGCTCTTCTTCACTTTTCTCACAACCTGGCCCATACGCACTGACAAAAGCCCAACATTCCCTACCCAACCTAACCCTTACCCACATTAACCTAGATATCTCCTTCCATCCCACTACTTTACCTGTCATCCATTCACTCAGAAATAAAGCCACACCTTCTCTTGCTCTTCCCCTTTCAATCCCAGACACTCAACCAGACATTTCACCAAACATCATTTCACCCTTTCCTTTCATCTTTGTCTCACACAAGGCCAATACATCCATCCTTCTATTTCTATACATACTTCCAATCTCACATCTTTTACTCTCTATCGTACTACATCCACGCACATTCAAACACCCCAAAACTAGAGTGTGGGGAGCAGTCACTCTCCCCCCGGCTCCACTTCTTTGATGTCTTACAGGATTATAATACAGGAGAGGGGGTTCCCAGCCCCCTCGTCCCGTCCCTTTTAGTAGCCTCTTACAACACGCAGGGATACGTTGGCGCTATTCTAATAGTTATCATCTACAATATCATCTACCTGTAAAAAGTAATTGTTGGAATGGATCTATGAATTTAGGTTATATAGCCTGGCGTTTAGGCCTGTGAGGGGCGAAGTAAATGGGAGCGAGGCCCGCGACGTCACCCCTGATCACTTGCCACAACAAACTATAAATATATTGTCATACCTACAAATTATGTTTTGAGTCATAGATGAGTGCATAAATAGAAATTTCCACAAGGCTACCTGTTTCAAACACATTTGCAAAGAACATTCATCATCAACAGATCAAATCCTAAAAAACATTAAGGTCTTTCCTTTCCCATGCATCTCTCCCTCCAGCTATTTAGTATTCTTTGTATCCTTCCTTCCTCTTTCATCCGAATACTTCTGAACTCCCTGCTCTTCTTCTAATATTATCTCATCATAACGTCACTATTCACACTAACTATTAAACCACAGGAAACAATTCCTTCTGTTCTTTCCAATTCATATGAACATTCGTTGCCGTCTTCCTATTGTCTAGTCAACTTCATCATATCATGATGACATGTTCACTCCTGTTTCTCCAATTACACAACACTTCTCAAACTCTTTCCAAAAATTCTTGTGAGATCTTTTCAAACATCAAACTTTCTACAATAATTCATGTCAAATTTTGTCATCCAGCAGATTTTAACACAAACCTAATATTCGACCTTGGAGTTCTTGCCGAAATATTTTCTTAAAACTATTACACATCCTTGAAGACAGACCCAATCTCACAACAATCCAAAGACTTTTCTCAATAACTTGTCTTCTAGAGCATACTGTACTATACATCCTAATCACTCCACACTGCCTCCCTATCAATGATTTTTACGTTTAAACCAAGTATAAGTATGATAGATACAGCCTTTTCACTTTACTTTCAAACCTTTTATATAAATTTAATTATTGATAAACATAGCAGACACTTGTATACAACCTTTCCTCTTCCGAATTCACTTACCAATGCTTCTATAACTCATTTTATTCCTGTAACCCCTCCCTTCAGAGCTATGTAAAAGAAGACTTAACATAAATACCTCTCTTAACTGGAGAAAACTAAAGTATTCCTTGTCACTTTCAATTCAATACACTCCAGGTGTCTATTCCAGCTTCTATTAGTTCATATATGTATCAATACCCTCTACCAAGGGATAGAATAATCAGAAGCAGCAAAAGAACCATCATGTCCCTGAAAAATAGATGAATCCAGGAAAATTAAGGAAATTCATATGTTAGTTTCATAAACATTTTCATTGGCCTTTTCTTTATGCTTCTAGCCATAAGTTCTCTCTACTCACTTCTGTCTAGTGTACTTTCTGTTTGTACGCTTAAGTGACCTAAGTCTTTTTATACCAAAGTCTTACTAGTGCAACATTTACATCTACTACTGAACTACTTCCTTCTCTACTACTTTCCTACAGAAGTTTCACAATCTTGGGCCAAAAATCCAAACCATTCAATCTTGGAGTTCTGAATCTATGTCTCACCAACTGGACACCACATCTCTCCACCACTTCCTCATTTGTACTACAATCTTCCCAATGCACTCTGGCCATGAAACTTTGCCTTCCAGCTACACCTGTTTGAAACCCACTCTGATTTCTTCGTCATTGACCATGTCTGATGCATAGTGTAGTACAGGCATCATGCATTCATCAAATTACTGTTTTCTCTACTATGATATTTCTATTCACCAGTACAGTAGTGAAACATTTACTTTTCACTTCATCCTTGCATTTATAACTACCTATTTTAGGAAAAGCCCTTCTACTACAATACAAAATCACAATTCATTCTCTTTACTATTTGGTCACTTATACATTTCAAGGAAACACTATCTCGCATACTGTGTTTACTTACTAATCCAGAGCATTGCATATAACAAGTACTATTACATCCAGTACACAGTCCTGCAATCTTCCACAGATTCAACATGGCCACTTTCCTAACATAATTTTTTCCTTTACTTTCATTCCTGTTACAATGACGCTGTTAATTACTGTTCATTTACATTGAAATAATTCAGTACCTTTATAACTGGTTGCTGAAACACTGCTGCATCATAGAATAAATTGTGGTCTACATTCTAGTGGGGAGTAATGTCGTACAAGCAGCTCTTTCAGTATATAAAATACAATACAGTACCTGTAATACAAAAGTATTCATTTATATGTAATCCCTATCTCCTTTCTCCACATAAATGTTTACGAATGTTTATAAACATATTGAAATAGCAAATAAAATAACTAATTTCATGAGAAATGTGAACACAACGTTTTCTAAAATCAAATCTCTACCTAACATCAAAATACAGACGTGGACCATTTGGTACCCCATAACAAATGAAAAAAAAAAACTTTACAGTATATACTATACAGCAATCTTAGAAATGTATACATACTTTACCATAAAAACGAAAAAGGATGAATTTCTGCAGTATAAATAAAATAGCCGTCTAACTTATCATAGCCTTACGAATCTGGCCTTCAGATAAATAGAAAATTTCTTGGGTAACAAAAACACCAGAGCTTAGCATATGTACACAAATAAACTGCACTTTACACATATTGTTCAATTTAGGAGACTTATCCCCAAAATCAAACGTGAAAAGGGAGTCCAGAAAAATCTACTATTACTGTATAGTAAAGCTAATAGGCAAAAAGTCTAACAAGTAAGGTCTTTTAACCTTATAACTTACTGTATTCTTGATGTAATGGTAAGGTACAGGTCTATTTTAACCTACTAGTAATAATAATAATAATAATAATAATAATAATAACAATAATAATAATAATAATAATAATAATGAGTAAAATTGTACAAATGTATCTACTGTACACCTATAATAAAGATAAGTTACCACACTACATTCTGATCGTAAAAACTCTAACTGAACCTAAAGAATATCCAAAAAGTGAACATGAACTAGCATAGTTTAAGAAATGATAAGGATAAGGTTGTGGGAATCTTCAACACACAACAGCTGTCACCATCAATAAACCTATGCAGACTATAACGATTCAGCAACATTAAGTCCCCCAAACACAGACATCAAGAATAAACATACAGAGTAATTAGGAGAACAGTAGTTCACAAAAAGTTACCTTTATAAAAAGAAATTTTATTATACTATTTACAGCATACAGTCGTAAACAAATCTTTAGTACACGGAAATGATGAAACTTCACGAAGACTCGTATTCATACTACACTATTTCATCTTCCAAAGTTCCTAAAAAGAGCTGGTTCCTTCTGCGTTGTGTTTGTACTAAGTCTTCTTCATCTGATCGAATATTAGTCGGTGGAATGAGGGCAGCCGCCACATATCTTTTTTCGTCGTTCAAGAAATTGAAGGTTGTACAGGCCGCATCTGTTGGCAATACCTAAGGAAAAGAAATAAAGATGATCAAATATAAAGTATAGAGTAAATTCTATCATCAAATGCAGATTAAATATTTGAAATGTTGTTATAATAAAGAGATAAACACTTGCTACTTTAACAGTTTTACAAAATGAGCAGTTTGTCCCCTTCCAGTAATAATCTTTAATAATTTGCAGTGGCATAATGGTCAAGGATGGAAGGGATGGTCAAGGATGGAAGGGATGATGATGGGACAAAGGATGGGTCAATGGATGAGAAAATTATGAAGGTTATGATGATCTTGTATAAGAGGATATTGCAAGATGAAAAACTAGAATAAGGGGAAAGCCATCAGAGGTTGTGACACTGGCTGTGACAAAGTGCTAAAATCAGAAGCAATACTGAGAAGAGGAAGTCTAACTAGCCCCATAGGAATGAACAGGGGTAGTTTTGAAAATCTTAAGGGTAGATATAGCATTGAAGGAAATCATGAAGGAGCAGTTTTAGAGCCGTTTTAGAATTTTACCAAGGATTAAAGTTACTGAACACAAGGCTTTACAAGTTTTCAGAAAAAATTATAATGCACAGGAGTGAAGAAGCTGAAACACAAATTGATGTTAACAAGATGAAAACTATGAACAGAATAAAAAATAGGATAGTGAAGTGAAGTGATATCAAGATACCGTTACTCAAAACAACAGATTGCTATGAGCTAATTCAATAGTGAGAGATAGAAAGATTAAAAGAGAGTCAGTTAAAAAGACAAAATTAAGGAAACTGAAAATGAAAACATCTAAAAGAGCTATCAAGAAAAAGGGTCAGTTAAACTGGTACCTGGAAACCACTGAGATAAAAGGAACATAAAAGGTTGCAGCAGAAGTAAGTGTGAGAAAAGTCAAGGAAGGGTTTTAGAGAAAGAGAGGCTGTGTTAGAATCAGGAAATTCTTAGTGTAAGTGAAGAGAAGTAGCAGTTCATCAAAATACAGCAGAGGATATGTAGAAAAGAGGACATAATGTATACGTTCAATATACAGGGCAGAAAGAAGAGAAGTTACAAAACAGAAGAGAATAGAGATGTATGGTATACAGGAAAGATAGTAGAAAGGTTAAAATCAGGTGACAATAACTGGAAGAATGCGATGAAAAAATTGAAAATTAACAAAAGCAAAACAAAGTTAAAGGTGACTGGAAGGCAAGCATAGGAAAGAGTACAGTTAAGAAGGTGGTCATTTGGTTGTGAGAAAAGTGTGGAAGTAAACTCTATAATTTGAACCAAATGGTACAGATGATGGTATCACAAGAGGCGCTCTGGATTACAAAATCTACAAGGAGTTAAGAGACCTAAGATGCCCGAAATGTATAACATTAACAAATGGGGAAAATAGAAGAGTTGCCAACCTTGTGATATGTAGTTATGCCTTAGAAGTAGAGCAATTTGGTTAGTTGGATAAGTAACTGAATCTTAAGTTAGCCTTGGATGAGTAGTAAGAAAGAATGTGGTGGCAGTATTGATGAAATGCAGAGAGATTGCCAGACTAGTGGTAAATAAAAATGTCCTGTTAGTATAGTGAAGTAAAGACTTATGATGGTTATATAAGGCCTGTGCTATTCTAAGCAACATAAACAATAGCACTAACCCCAAGAAAGAAACGGATTTTGAGCGAAGCGAAAAATCTATTTTTGGGTAAGATGGCCATGTCGTCCTGATGGAAGTTCCTTAAAGGCAGCTTCCTAGGGTATATTACAACTACGGCGATATTCCAAGAGAATTTACCTTAAGGTACCCAGAATTCTAACTCCTGGAGCGAGTATCCCTAAAAAGACCTTAGGGATATCGTAAATATCAGCGGACGTATTCTTGACACGCCACATAGCAATCTATACCCCGAATAGAGTTAACACTTCGTAGGGGTCAAATGGCAAGAAAACGAAAACGATAAGAAAGGGGGGGAGCCGTTCGTAAGGCATCTCTCCTCCCCGTTTCGTAAGCGTGCCCTGCGCCGCTCGCGGCGCCATCTGTATTCCTTGTAGCGTTACACGAGGTGCTACAGATACTGTATGTAGGGAGGGGTCCTACAGCCCTTTTCTTTTCTTTTTTTTTTTTGAAAAGGGACAGGGCGGGTCCATCAGGACGACATGGCCATCTTATCCAAAAATAGATTTTTCGCTTCGCTCAAAATCCGTTTTTTGGGCTCAAGCCATGTCGTCCTGATGGAAGTATACCAGAGCATTACTGTATCTGTGGATTCTCAATACGTGCCGTACTCCTCAGGAATGTTTCTTAGTCAACTCGACTGAAAGACCTAAGATGTTACCGTTATACATCTTTTCACTAATCATAAGCCATGAAAGCGCTTCCTGCCCCCTACAGGGAGGAGTCCTACTAGACTCTAGAAACGAACGAAGAGTACATATACCTATGTATGAATCACTCGCAAGCCAATACAATATAGTGGTCTCACTCTATATGAAGTAAAGCATAGTCCTTACGGAACTACAGCATCCAAGGGAAAAACCCCGACCAGCACCCTGGTCGAAGTAGAAATAGACAAAAAGGTTATATCTGCGTAGGATTAAACTTGCTGCCGCCACCGTCCTCAGAGAAGGGTGGAGCCCTTTATGCTAAGGAAAGTATAAACCAGTGCAATAAGGCTTGCATTAAGGAACAGGCTATTATAGATATCCCCGATTAATATACATAGGCTGAATGCTCAATAATTAAAATGAAATCAATATAGGTGAAGGAGACGCAAGGTTCCCGAGAACAAGTTTATTGATTAACAATAAATAGACATGGTTACCACAATTATATACATATGATAGGTGGATGACCAACAATTTACACAAGTACTGTAGTGCATGGATGTATGGTTATCTGAAAGAAAACAATCAGGTCACTTGTCACATATCAAGGTATCAAAGTTAAACGTCCATGTTACTATCCACTGACATTAGCGTCAGAAACGCTCGGCACACCTGTCTGTACTTGTGCTACAATCACCATAACGCTGGAACAGTCATTGTGGGCTCCCAGAGCCTTCACTACTAGTTATAGCAACGCATATAACTATACACTCACCCAAGAATCAAAGTCCCAATTAAATCCACTGTTCCTCGCAGAGTTAAACAACAGGGTTAACGACGCAACCAACTGCTACCACAGACCTCTTTAGCTGCTCCACTTGCTTAGCATAGTGGTGAAAGAATACCCTGGAAGACTTCCAGCCAGTGTATGAACGAAGGTGTTCAAAATCCATAAAGTTAAAGAAGTTTAAGGATGAAGCAACTTTCCTCGGATCATGACCTGCGGGTGAACTGTCAGGATCCGCTCTGCGAATAAAATATGTAATTTTCGCCCTAAGTTGATTTAAAGATAAATTCGAGCCCGATGTTTCTCCTCTGAATAGTTGGCCCCCATGGAAGTCTGAAGTTCTACGAAGATAGACCTTTAGGCATTCTACGGGACATAGAGATGCATCTTCTTTCAGAGGGCAGATTCACCAGGGACCCCACCTGTTGGTGGGCAACTCGTTCTTAGCGAGAAACGTAGGGTCCGGAAACAGGTTCAGTTCTCCCCCATCCAGGAACTGAACCCGGCCCTCCTCTCTCGAGAGGGCTACAATCTCACTAACTCTGGCCCCAGAAGCTAGGGCAAAAAGGAAGATCACTTTTTGAGTCAGGTCCTTCAGTGCACACTCCTCATTATCCAGTAATGAGGCAAAATGAAGGACTTTGTCTAAAGACCATGAAATAGGCTTTGGAGGAGCTGAAGGTCTAAGCCTAGCACAGGCCTTCGGGATCTTGTTAAAAATCTCGTTAGCGAGGTCTACCTGGAAGGCATACAGAATGGGTCTTGTCAGAGCTGACTTACATGTAGAAATCGTGTTAGCCGCCAGCCCCTGTCCGTGGAGGTGGATGAAGAAGGATAGGCAGAACTCCGTAGAGATCTCGTGCGGATTCTTGTCTTTGACAAAGGCTACCCATTTCTTCCATGCTGATTCGTACTGCCTTCTAGTAGACTTGCACTTATATTCTTCCAGGAAGTCGATGCTATCTTTCGAGATTCCGAACCGTTTCTTCACCGCTAGGGAGAGAAAATCATGAGCTGCAGGGTCCGGGTTTTCTGTAATGAAGCGTAGACAGTCGACTTCTGGACTTGCTGGGACAGAACTGGGTCCGGGAGTGGTAGAAACTCTAGTCGTAGTTCCAGAGCTAGAGGGAACCATACACTGTTCGGCCACTTGTGGGCCACTATCGCTGCTACTCCCTTGAAGGATCTCAGTTTGTTGAGGACCCTCAACATCAGATTGTGAGGGGGAAACAGGTAGATCCTGGACCATCTGTTCCAATCGAGGGACATCGCATCTACTGCTTCCGCCAAGGGGTCCTCGTACGGGGACACATATCTCGGCAGCTTCTTGTTGTCCTTCGTCGCGAAGAGGTCTATCTGCAGTTCTGGGACTTGACTCGAGATGAAGGAGAATGATCCTGCGTCTAGGGACCATTCCGACTCTATCGGTGTAACCCTGGATAGAGCGTCCGCGGTCACATTCCGGACTCCTTGAAGGTGAACTGCTGACAGGTGCCACTTCTTCTTCTGCGCCAGTCGGAATATAGCTAACATTACCTGGTTGAGAGGTGGAGATCTCGATCCCCGCCGATTCAGACATTTCACTACCACCTCGCTGTCCAGTACCAACCTTACATGGATCGAGTGACGTGGGGATACTTTCTTCAGGGTAAGAAGCACTGCCATAGCTTCTAGAAAGTTTATGTGAAAAGTCCCAAATAGCTTGGACCAGGTCCCTTGCACTTTTTTCCGATGGGAGTGACCTCCCCACCCTACCTTTGAGGCGTCTGTGTGGATTGTCACTGACGGGGGGGGTGGCTGAAGAGGTACTGACCTCTTTAGACGACTGGCTTGAGACCACGGTCTGAGAAGAGAAAGTAGCCGAAGTGGGACCGGTCTCTTCAAGTCCCTTCGCTCTCTTAATGCAAAGGTTCTCCAAACTCCCGCTGCATCTTTTAGCTGTGCTCTTAGCACTGGGTCTGTTACTGATGCGAACTGAAGAGAGCCCAAAACCCTCTCTTGTTCGCGTCTTGATATCCTCTCGGAACCTAGAAGTCTCTTGACAGACCCCGCTATTTCCTTCCTTTTCGACATTGGAATGGAAAAACGGTGTGACACTAGATCCCAGTGAATTCCCAACCACTGGAACCTCTGAGCTGGAGAAAGACGAGACTTCTTTCTGTTGATCATGAAACCTAGATATTCCAGGAACTGAATCACCTGTAGGGAAGCTTGCAAGCATTCCGCTCTGGATGCTGCCCACACCAACCAATCGTCCAGGTAGGCTACTACCTGGAACCCTTTTAGGCGTAACTGTTTGAGCGCTGCGCTCGCAAGCTTCGTAAAGATCCTTGGAGCTATGTTTAGCCCGAAAGGCATCGCTCTGAAAGCATAAAGTTTTTGTTGTAGCTTGAATCCTAGGTAGGGGGAGAGACGGCGACTTATTGGAACGTGCCAATAGGCGTCTGACAAATCGATGGAGACGGTATATGCCCTCTTGGGCAGTAAGGCCCTTATGTGTTGTAATGTTAACATCTTGAACTTGTGGTTCATTATGAACTTGTTGAGTGGTGACAAGTCCAGAATGACTCTGAGTTTCCCCGAGTCTTTCTTGGGAACACAAAACAGCCTCCCTTGGAACCTGATGGACTTTACCCTCCGGATCACCTTTTTCTCCAACAGTTCTTGAATGTACTCCTCCAAAACGGGGGTGGAGTGTTGGAAAAATTGAGGGCACAGGGGCGGAGTACTGTACCAACTCCAACCCAGTCCATTTTTGAGCAGGCTGTGGGCCCAGGGATCGAAGGTCCAGCGATCCCGGAAATACTGTAGTCTCCCTCCTACCGGCGACACTTCACTTTGACTGCCCTGCAGTCTTGCCTCCCTGGCCGCGACCACCTCTGAATCCTCTTCCCCTAGAGGGGCGTCTCGCCGAACCTCTGGCTGCACCTCTGGGCTTTGCTCGAAACGTGGTCGATTGCCCTTCGAACACTGGATTGAATGCCGGGGATGCTGATGACACGGCTTGGGGTACCCATTGGAAGGTGGTCGGGGTCTGGGCTACCAGTTGTGGTACCGGAGGCAAAGCTGGCTGCTGCTGCTGCTGTCGTTGTGGTCTGAAAGGCTTGGCTGGACGGGAAGAAAACCTCGATTTCTTCGCCTTTCCTTTCGGCTGAGGGCCCTCATCAGGGGAAGACTTCCTCTTAAGGGACAGGCCCCACTTAAGGAGAAGATTTCGGTTCTCAGTGGCTGCCTTGTCCACCACCTCCTTGATCACCTCATTGGGAAAGAGATCTTTACCCCAGATGCTAGATGAGATGAGTCTCTTGGGTTCATGCCTCACTGTGGCCGAGGCGAACACAAACTCCCTGCAGGCCCTCCTCGCTTTGACAAAGCAATAGAGGTCCTTAGTCACCGTGGCCAGATGGATCTTGGCCATTACCATGAACATCTCAGGCATCTTGGGGTCGCTAGCCATTGTCTCCATGTTTGTCTGGAGAGACATCGAGGCTGCCAGACGCTCCTTTGTATCCAATTCCCTCCGTAGGAGGAATTCCGACAACTTGGGAAGGTTTTCGCCGAACTGTTGACCTGCGATATTGGCGTCCAACTTCCCAACCGAGAAGGTGAGGTGTACCTCCTTCCAGTCCTTGTTATCCAACGCCAAGGCCAAAGACAATGGCTTGCATTCCTCCAGAGATGGACATGGTTTGCCAGCTTCAACCGCCTTCAAAACGGCCGTGAACCCTTTCTGCAGAAAGGGAAAGGCCCTAGCCGGGGAGGATACGAAGGAGGGGTGCTTCTTACTCAAAGCAGCAACTTTAGAGTTTGAGAACCCCCTCTCCTTCAACGCAGATGTTAAGGCAGCTTGAGCCTTGGAGTGATCCAGGATGATCACCTCCTTCGGTTCCGTCTCCTCCTTCGAGGCCGGCTCCTTCTTCAGACGGACATAACAGTCCGGGTAGGCCCCTCTGCTGGGCCAGAATTCCACCTCCTCAAGGAGAACTGAACCCAGTTTCTCCGACATGACGATCTTCCCGACCGTCATCGGCATGTGCTCGGAATATCTCCACGGGTTGGCATCCGAGCACAGAGGAAGGTCCTTCACGTTGAGCTTCTTTGGAGGTCCACGTGATGCTGTGATCTTCTGCATCTGGAGCTCCATTGCAGCAGCCTTCTGATTATTCTCCCTCTGCATCTGTTGTATCATACCAACGATGGAAGAGAGAGCCTGTCCCAGCTCTGCTGGAAGAGCGGACGAAGTAGAGGGGATAGGTTCAGGGGCCTGAACCGGAACGTCTGAAGGTACGGAAACCTCTTCCTCCACGGCAATCGGATCTTGATCCTCCTCCTCAGCCTCTGCGAGGAGGTCCTGTTCCGCACGGTCGGACAAGTCAGACATCTTGTCATCCAGCTGGATGTCCTGCATGGCATCCGCAACATCCTCCTCCACTGGGATCTGGACGAGAGGGATCTCCGGCCGAGGCTGGGGAACAACAGCGTCAGTAGAAGCCTTGGGAGAAAGGTATGCCCTCATCTTCTCATTAGGAAGATAAGGTCCAGTGGTGTTCTTCTGGAAACCCCTTACCCATAAACGGAGCTTCTCCCTCGCTGCATCCCTTGACTCCGCCGACCTAGGGGATTCAAAAGCCTCTGATAGCAGGTTAGTACACACTGCACATACCTGCGGATCCCAGTAGCGATGATCATCCTTGGAGGCTGCGCAAGCCGCGTGCCTCCTACACGAGACATGTCCGCAAAGGTTCTTGCTGCGGACATTGCAGAAAACGCTATCACATTTCGGATGCTCCTCCTGTAAAAGAAGAAAATTTCCATGAATATCAAGTGAATTTCAATTCACATGTATATATGAGCATTCACAAAGAATAAGGGAAAGACACCTACTTGTGAAACCCACACAATCACCTGTAGAAGCCCACCAGCCATAAAATCACGTAGTTAGTCTTTGCTAGAATAACCAGAGATCATATTTCCCGAGGGAAATTAGGTGTAGCTCACACCTAAGGTAAGATTTTACCATTCTGGCTAGAGATGAAAAGAATTCTCTTTTTATCCTTGTAAGGCGACACCAAGTGATTGCACAAGGCAACACAAGTAAGTTAGAAAAAACAGTGTTGTAACCTACTATATCATGGTCTCCCTTGGTAGAATACACCACCCAGGAAAGAACTGATACAGTACATGAGGGTGGTGTGCCGGCCGGCTCTTGCCGGTCAGTACCCCCCCCCCCCCTTTTTTTTTTTTTTTTTTTTTTTTTCAAAGGTAGGTCTCAAGTATACAACTTCAGATCACCCCTATTGGGGAGAACTCCAGTTCCCATGCCTGAACCGGCCGGCAGTGGTTGCCGGTCCGTAGCCACCCGGGTAGCACCGTGTAGCCGGCCATCACTCTTAGTGGCCGGCTAACCGAGCAATGTAGAAGGCCGGCCGGCAGCGGTAAGCAAACCCTGCCGGCTGGCATCCACACCAGGTAGCGCTCGGCTACCGGCCGCCACTCATAGCGGCCGGCAGATGAGCAAAGAGACCGGCCGGCAAAGGCATATAACCACCGCCGACCGACAGCAAGAGAACTAAAGAACACCCCCTACCGACGGCCGGCCCCTAGGCCGGCAGACGGCAAGGACAACACACAAGAAGACAACAGAATGAGTGCCGGGCTAAGAGGCTATGAACCTCTGCGCCCGGCACCCGAAAGAGTGCCGAGAGGAAGGGGAGACACTAAGTCAGGCTTCCTAACCACTGCTTACTGAATCTACAGACGGCAGCGGTTGAGGGACCAAGAAAGGACCGGGCAGCACTCAAGAGATAGGGTCTCTGCCGGTCGGCACACTCTGCCGGCCGACAGGGGACCACGTCAGTTCCCCATCCTAACCTAGGCTAGGTACGGATGTGAGACGACTGACACAAAGGAAACGGAAAAATAGAAGGGAAGGACAGAGGGTCCTGTCCAACCTTGCCTTGGTTAAGGATCATTCCCAACTAAGAAAGCTCATCTCAGCCAGAGAAATCCAGGGAGGGAGGCCGGCACTACTGGCTGCCTCCCTAAAACCAAGGCAAGGAAGGAATTGCTATTCCGGAAAGGGAACATATCCCGAACCCGGAACAGCAAAGAGGACAAGTCTGAGGGGTCACCGAGCGAAGGGATCAACTACAGAAACCCTCCAAGGTGATCCAAGGAGGATAAACCTCCTATGCCCGTGTCAGGCAGCAAGGGAGACTCTGCCCCACGCTAGACCAACACGGACTCAGACTAATACACTGCTGTACTGTCCCCCTCTGAACCAATTCAGTTGGAGCAGGAAGGTACAGTACTCCTCCAGCATAGTTATATTTGAAAATTAATTCAAATAAACCCACTAGAGTTAAGCCTAAGGCTTAAACAGAGGGAAAGGGTTTGCCCCTTCCCCGAAGAGAAGGGAGCAAACGGGGAAACAGATAATATTATAATGACCTAAGACAACCTAGCCTAGGCACTAAGAGAATCGATTACCTAAATCACCGAAACTCACTCCAATACTATCTTGGAAAATACTCGAAAAAGGGCTTATATGTATAACGTTGCCTAACGCTTTAAGCAATATAAAATCACACTTGGAAGACTAATTATCATGCAGGAAGTACAAAGGCCAACAACTAGACTACGAAGACTAGTGTTGGTCAGCCTAGGCAAATCTTTCGCCAGGCGCACTACTATCGCATCATAACAGAATTCCTAATTAAGCTAAGCAGCTAATTATTAAAGCGCAGGGGGCTGGGAACGTCGCTCTTGCTAACAAATAAATCCTATTCTAGCGAGCGACAGCGTCCATGACGCCTCCAGCAGGCAACAGCTCTTGTATCAAAGATAACTCTTTTAATTACTTTAATTTTAAACAAGAGCCTACATTTATACATAAAAGAAATAGTACTCAACTTATCCGAAGCAGAAGAAGTAGGAGAAAGCATAATACGAGAGTAAATCCAAGATTTTGGTAGAAACACAGGGAAAAACACCGAGTTGTATAGCTACGCAAAAAGGAATGCAGATGGCGCCGCGAGCGGCGCAGGGCACGCTTACGAAACGGGGAGGAGAGATGCCTTACGAACGGCTCCCCCCCTTTCTTATCGTTTTCGTTTTCTTGCCATTTGACCCCTACGAAGTGTTAACTCTATTCGGGGTATAGATTGCTATGTGGCGTGTCAAGAATACGTCCGCTGATATTTACGATATCCCTAAGGTCTTTTTAGGGATACTCGCTCCAGGAGTTAGAATTCTGGGTACCTTAAGGTAAATTCTCTTGGAATATCGCCGTAGTTGTAATATACCCTAGGAAGCTGCCTTTAAGGAACTTCCATCAGGACGACATGGCTTGAGCCCAAAAGAGAGATTTAGAGAATGTACAACTTTAGAATGTTAAAAATCCTGGCTGTAGTATGGTGGGTAGATCATTCCACAAGTGAAGAATTAGTAGAGATGTGGCACCAAGAAGCTAGGAAGAAACTTTGAAAGCAAAGATTGAAATCATTTCTTCATGTAACGAGAAGGGATGAAGAACAGTTAGCAAGAAAAATAAAACAAAAGAACAGTAGGTATGGAAGTAACAGTCCAGAGACCTCTATGAGGACCCAGAAAATCATGGAAAGAGATGATATAGGATAACTAAGTCACGCAGGGAATTCACGAAGACCGAGCTCAGGACATAAAAGAATGGAGATACCTCATTAACTATCTTATAATGTAAAGGAAAGAGTCGATGTGAAGACTATTATGATGATGATGAGGATGAAAAGCAAGAAAACCTTTGATATACCACAAACCAGACTACTGTATATCCAGTTTAACTTGATCTAATATCTTCTAATTCTTGCTAAGAAATCCACATTAATCTTTACATTGTTTCAAAATAAATGACAATGATGCCTCATAAAGCAGTTTTGAAGATCTGCTCCATCTTTGTTTTATTCAAAAACTGAAATGAGTCCCATTTCTGAAACTGTATTTCAAATTGCACTACAATAAGCTACTATATTATCATGGAATCCATAAAAATGGAGTGCTACTTTATGGTAATCATATCAATATTATCACTATTAATTAATTATTTCAAAGCAAGCTTTAGCAAATATAATACCTATATGATATGGAAAGAGCACAATTAAGAAGAGAGCAGGAGTAATACAGTACAAAACTGTATTAAAAGAAGTTCACCACCACATAATCAGAACCTGACTCCAAACTAATGGGTCTTTTACTCTTCTTATATCTGATATAAAATAAACAAAACTTAGACAAAATAAAGTAGAAGTAAATACGGTATTCAAAGAATTTTCTCTCTCCTAATTAGAATCTGACTCCAAACTAAGTTCTTTCCCTTATCTTACATCTAGCTTCTCTATCTATAACCGTAACTAACTTCCAGCTATGACAAATAATCAATCATCTGATCCTAATTTAAACAATCATATTTGGTATGTTGATGTGTTAAGCACAACTTGAGGAGTTAACCTAGAATTTGTAACAGGGTATGTTAGGGTAGGAATTCTGTCTTTGTCAATTGGTATGTTGACCTTTCATGCTTGCACAAGCAAAGCCAAATCAGAGGAAAATTTATGTAGCTCATTACTACCAATTATCCCAAGTTTAGTAATAATTGGTGTGGCATCAACAACCTCACTTCTACAAATATCTACAAGCCCAGTCTTCTATGGCTTTCCCCCTGAATTAAAAGACAATTTCCTTTTACAATTTGAATCTTTTACAAAAACAGCTACAAAAACCGCTACTAATTGAGGAACTGAGAAGAAATTACTGGATATTCTTCATAACGGTTATCAAAATGTTATTTTCATTAGTAAAATAAATTTTTGAATATACTTACCCGATAATCATGTAGCTGTCAACTCCGTTGCCCGACAGAATTCTACGGGAGGGATACGCCAGCTATCACTATACTAGAAGGGGGTGTACTCACAAGCGCCACCTGTGGCCAGGTACTACAGTACTTGTTGTTGACGCCACCTCACTTTTTCCTCGGTCCACTGGTTCTCTATGGGGAGGAAGGGTGGGTCAATTAAATCATGATTATCGGGTAAGTATATTCAAAAATTTATTTTACTAATGAAAATAACATTTTTCAATATTAAACTTACCCGATAATCATGTAGCTGATTCACACCCAGGGGGGTGGGTGAAAAACCAGTGTACAAGACTAAAGGATAGCTAAGTATCCCGTATTTCATATAATCAGTTATCCACAATAACAATGAAATAATAAGTACCTGGTAAGGAAGTCGACTTGAACCGTTACTCTGCCTTTAATAAGATCGTCTTCCTTACTGAGCGCAGCGTTCCTCTTGGAAGGCTGAATCAACTCAAAGGTGCTAAAGTATACAGGGCTGCAACCCATACTAAAGGACCTCATCACAACCTTTAACCTCGGCGCTTCTCAAGAAAGAATTGACCACCCGCCAAATCAACAAGGATGTGGAAGGCTTCTTAGCCGACCGTACAACCCATAAAAAGTATTCAAGAGAAAGGTTAAAGGGTTATGGGATTATGGGAATGTAGTGGCTGAGCCCTCGCCTACTACTGCATTCGTTGCTACGAATGGTCCCAGGGTGTAGCAGTACTCGTAAAGAGACTGGACATCTTTGAGATAGAATGATGCGAACACTGACTTGCTTCTCCAATAGGTTGCATCCATAACACTCTGCAGAGAATGGCTCTGTTTGAAGGCCACTGAAGTAGCCACAGCTCCCACTTCATGTGTCCTTACCTTCAGCAAAGCAAGGTCTTCTTCCTTCAGATGAGAATGTGTTTCTCTAATCAGAAGCCTGAATAGTAAGAAACTGAGTTCTTAGAACTTGGAAAAGAAGGTTTCTTGATAGCACACTATAAGGCTTCTGATTGTCCTTGTAAAGGTTAAGACCTTTTTAGATAGTACCTAAGAGCTCTAACTGGGCAAAGTACTCTCTTCAGTTCATT
This sequence comes from Palaemon carinicauda, assembly GCF_036898095.1. NCBI lineage: Eukaryota > Metazoa > Arthropoda > Malacostraca > Decapoda > Palaemonidae > Palaemon > Palaemon carinicauda. The sequence goes on from NC_090742.1 coordinate 14,541,140, forward strand.
CCCCACCAAGTTGGACAGGCTTGGGATCTCGAACGACTTAGGCCAAGGACGTGAAGGAAGCTCGTTTAGCAAAAACCGAGCTGCAAGGAACATGTAGCCGTTTCAGATGTGAAAACAATGATCCTGCTGAAGGCGTGGATCTCACTTACTCTTTTAGCTGTTGTCAAGCACACGAGGAAAAGAGTTTTTAATGTGAGGTCCTAAAAAGAGGCTGATTGGAGAGGTTCAAATCTTGATGACATAAGGAACCTTAGGACCACGTCTAGATTCCAGCCTGGAGTGGACAACCGACGTTCCTTTGAGGTCTCAAAAGACCTAGGGAGGTCCTGTAGATCTTTGTTGGTGGAAAGATCCAAGCTTCTGTGGCGGAAAACCGCTGCCAACATACTTCTGTAACCCTTGATCGTAGGAGCTGAAAGGGATCTTACTTCCCTTAGATATAACAGGAAGTCAGCAATCTGGGTTACAGTGGTACTGGTTGAGGAAACTGCATTGGTCTTGTACCAGCTACGGAAGACTTCCCCTTGAGACTGATAGATTCTGAGAGTGGATGTTCTCCTTGCTTTGGCAATCGCTCTGGCTGCCTCCTTCGAAAAGCCCCTAGCTCTTGAGAGTCTTTCGAAAGTCTGAAGGCAGTCAGACGAAGAGCGTGGAGGATTGGGTGTACCTTCTTTACGTGAGGTAGACTTAGAAGGTTCACTCCTAGAGGAAGAGTCCTGGAAATGTCGACCAGCCATTGCAGTACCTCTAAGAACCATTCTCTCGCGGGCCAGAGCGGAGCCAACCAACGTCAGCCGTGTCCCTTTGTGAGAGGAGAACTTCTGAAGTACCCTGTTGACAATCTTGAACGGCGGGAATGCATACAGGTCGAGATGGAACCAATCCAGCAGCAAAGCATCCACGTGAACTGCTGCTGGGTCTGGAATCGGAGAACAATACAACAGGAGTCTCTAGGTTATCGAGGTAGCGAACAGATCTATGGTTGGCTGACCCCACAGGGCCCAAAGTCTGCTGCAAACATTCTTGAGAAGGGTCCACTCTGTGGGGATGACCTGACCCTTCCGGTTGAGGTGATCTGCCATGACATTCATACCGCCCTGAATGAACCTCGTTACCAGTTAGCTTTCGATCTTTAGACCAGATGAGTAGGTCCCTTGCGATCTAGAACAACTTCCACGAAAGAGTCCCTCCCTGCTTGAAGATGTAAGCCAGGGCTGTGGTGTTGTCAGAGTCCACCTCCACCACTTTGTTAAGCTGGAGGGACTTGAAGTTTATCAAGGCCAGAATAACCGCCAACAACTCCTTGCAATTGATGTGAAGTGTCCTTTGCTCCTGATTCCATGTTCCCGAGCATTCTTGTCCGTCCAAAGTCGCACCCCAGCCCGTGTCTGATGCGTCCGAGAGGAGACGGCGGTCGTGTTTCTGAACAGCCAAAGGTAGACTTCCTTGAGAAGAAAGCTGTTCTTACACCACGCGAGAGAAGACCTCCTCTCTTCGGAAACAGGAACTGAGACCGTCTCTAGCGTCATGTCCTTTATCCAGTGAGCAGCTAGATGATACTGAAGGGGGGGGAGGTGGAGTCTCCCTAACACGATGAACAGGGCCAGCGATGAAAGTGTCCCTGTTAGACTCATCCACTACCTGACTGAGCATCGGTTCCTTCTCAGCATGCTCTGGATGCATTCTAGGGCTTGGAAGATCCTTGGGGCCGACGGAGAAGCCCGAAAAGCTCGACTCTGAAGATTCATACCCAAGGAGACAATGGTCTGGGATGGGACGAGCTGAGACTCCTCAAAATTGACCAGGAGGCCCAGTTCCTTGGTCAGATCCATAGTCCATTTGAAAATCTCCAGACAGCGACGACTTGTGGGAGCTCTTAAAAGCCAGTCGTCTGACGGAGCCGGACACAGGATCATGGTACTGCTGCACAGTCTGTGAACTGTCAACCATGGGCAAGCGAGGAAGTACAGTGACAACCCGAATCTGTCTAGACTGTCTGGGTCGTACAGACAACTCCTTATCGGGTTGCTGAGGTTGCCGCACTGCGTTACAACAAGTCACTTCTGCTGGTTGTTGAACGTCTTCCCCGTGACACATTGACTCCGTAAACAAAAAAAAAATCCTCTAACAAGGACTAAGCTTGGACTGCATGTCTTGCAACACAGCTCAAGGTCTATGGGAGCAGGTGTGGTAACAGACGGGATTAGCGACTGAAGTGGAACCATTACCTTCCCTGGAAGCATGTTATGCTTAAATAAAAGTCCATAGGAGGCTACGCAGCTAAAGGCTCCCTCCAAATGACAGAGTCCTCAAGGGAATATCAGAAGGAGGGAGAAAAGAACTTTCTTATCTACAGGGACCATATCCTAGAAAAGCTAAGTTCTCTCAGTGAGGGTTTCACTGGTGCAAAAGCAGCAGACTAGAAGGCAACGTTATGAAACTGCTTGACAGTCTAGTGAGTTGGCAACAACCAAAGATGTGTGACTGAGAAGCATGCGGTAAGGTATGCAGAGCATGTTGTATGCAGAGTATGCTGTATGCAGAGCATGCTGTATGTAGAGCATGTTGTATGCAGAGCATGCTGAATGCAGAGCATGCTGTATGCAGAGCATGTTGTATGCAGAGCATGCTGAATGCAGAGCATGCTGTATGCAGAGCATGTTGTATGCAGAGCATGCTGTATGCAGAGCATGCTGTATGTAGAGCATGTTGTATGCAGAGCATGCTGAATGCAGAGCATGCTGAATGCAGAGCATGCTGTATGCAGAGCATGTTGTATGCAGAGCATGCTGTAAGCAGAGCATGCTGTATGTAGAGCATGCTGTAAGGTAAGCAGAGCGTGTGCATGGCGTTTAACATTTCTCAGAAATTCCATGACCAGTGCTAGAGTGCTTTATGCATGCTTGCATGGGGTTTTAATATCAACATAATATTTACCTTACATTCATAACTCATGATTCATATTTTTGCCATATTTTGCGATATTGTTAAAAATATATTGCAAGGAATACAAATATATTTTTATAAGTAATACAAATAACCTCCATTATCATAATGTTTGAAAATGGAGGTAAGGTATGCTGAACAGCAGAGTCAGAACGAGCTGGAACAACAATAGTTGTGGTTTCCTCTTCAAGACTCTGTTGAGGGAACACCTGAGGCTCAGTCTGCAAAGGCTGATCAAAAGAAGTAGCAGAAGGTAGGCGCATGGGTGGAGGAGGCTGACTCATGGCATGAGTGGCTGAACTCAAGGGTTGCGCTTGCTGAGTGGTTGGCGGATGCGTAGTAGCAAGTTCCAGAGGAACGAGTTGAGGTTCCTGCGGTGTGAGCTGAGAGCGAAAAGGTAGTGGCTGCGCAGAACGCAGTAAAAGTCTCGCAAGTTGAGGCTCCTGAGGCGCAAGGCTAAGGTGTTGAGGTGCTTGCCTTGAGGAGGGTTGAGCTCGCTGCAGCGAGAGCTGAGGAGACTGACTCATGGATGGGAGAGGTTGTTGTACCTCAAGCGAGTGTTGCCTCACTGGTGGAACAGCAAGTGGAAGCGGAGGCTTATACCTCTCTTCCTCCTGTTCCCATTGCTGAGGTTGCCTTAAGGAACGCGGAGGGAGCTGCACACCACTGGGATCAGTAAACTCATAACGTGGCTCAACATCGTACGCCTGGCAGGCGGTACTGCGGTCAGGCGGAGCGAGCGCAGGCGGAGCGAGCGCAGGCGGAGCGAGCGCAGGCGGAGCGAGCGCAGGCGGAGGCGCAACCTTCTCAGCCCGACACTCACGCATCAAGACCGAAAGTTGTGACTGCATGGACTGCAGTAGAGTCAACTTGGGGTCGGCAGACACTAAGGTCTGCTGAGGTAAAGCCTTAACAGCAGAGATCTGTTGCGGCAGAACCTTACTCCTCTTAGGCGGAGTGCATTCAACTGATGACTGCGGCGAGTCAGAGCTAACCCAATGACTGCATCCGGGTTGTTGAACTCTAACTTCGTACGTCTGGCATAGGTCTGGACTTTACGTTTAAGAGGTCTTGAGACCTGAGACCAGCGTTTTCTCCCCTAAATTTCTTCTGCAGACGAGCAAAATAAGGGCTCAATCGTCTGCGGGTGGGAGTGACGGTCTCGGTAAGACACGCCCGCAACCACCGAGGATACTTCTGTGCGCCGATCAAGGCCTGCTGAACCCTTTTGCCCTTCGACATTGCTTCTCCCCTGGGCTTGGGAGCTTGCAAGAGGTCCCGGACTGGGAGGACGACTGGCCCGCACAGAAGTACCCTCACGCACAACACTGACACACTTTGCGCTAATCACTTATCACTTTGATTTTCTGTTTGCACTTATTTCACTGAACTCGAAACTTTAAGTGGTTTGTAACTGAAACACGCAATTCTATCCTTTCTCAAAAGTTAGTAATTGCGAAAACAGAATTACAATGTAACAGAAAAATCTAATGAAAGATAAATAATTCAGTGGCTGGAAAGAGACTAAACACTAGATCACTCTAGAAACGTTTACCTTCTTCCCCTAAAGAGACTAGGGAGAAGAGCAAAAACGATAACAACGTTACTCGCTTGAATGAAACGTTTATCCTCCTCTTTCTCCCTCCGTCTCTATCTCTCTCTCTCTTTCTCTCTCTTGACTTAGAACCTGAGAGAAGAGCCCAATCATATATATCGTTAAAACATATTATTGTTAAAGGAAAAAACTGAAATATTTCCCAAAATGAAAAGTTCCTTTATTAGGATTAAAACCATTAAGTTAAGAAAGAATGAACAAAACGCTAGACACGGTTACTCTTACTGCAACGTGAAACCGTGAAAATTCTTTCTCTATCGTAACGATAGAGCGCAAGTTGAACGTTCTGAACGTCAACAACTGCAGAGACAAAACAAAACGTTAGTTCAACTTTGAAAACAGTACGAGACTATCAAAGAAATTCTTTCAAAGACATTAAAATAGCATAATATGTTAACAGGTAAAACCGAAATGACGGGCTCAAAGTTAATTAACTTCGGTACCAAGAAAAGACCGCCTACTATTAGGAAGGTCGAATATAAACAAATATAAAAATTAATTTTAATAAGTTTATAATAAAAGGAAGTTAATCGAAGAGGCCTATAAGAGGCGGAGAGATATAAAATAAATCTATAACTTTTGTTAAGCAAAATTAAGAAAGAGAGTCTAAACTCTCTTATACACCAACACTTCCGTCTAAGGGAAGGGTCGGCCATTTAAAGGTGAAAGAGAGTTCATACTCTCTTCGTCACCATAATTAATCAAATTAATTCCAAAAGCTAACTAAGCTAATATAGAAGTTTCCAGTATAGCGAATAGCTGCAAATTTTAGAGAAATACTTCACCAAACCGTGAACAATACTCCAAAATCATAAGCGTATCCAAGAACGTCTTGCCGGAAGCACGACAGAGGAAAAAGTGAGGTGGCGTCAACAACAAGTACTGTAGTACCTGGCCACAGGTGGCGCTTGTGAGTACACCCCCTTCTAGTATAGTGATAGCTGGCGTATCCCTCCCGTAGAATTCTGTCGGGCAACGGAGTTGACAGCTACATGATTATCGGGTAAGTTTAATATTGAAAAATAACACTTTAGCCCCTAACTCATGAAACTAAGAGAATGAGAATCAATATGTATTGTCCAGGAACTAATTCCTTAAACAATCCTGACAAAAGACAGAGAAGGCAGAAACACCATCCTCTTGAATATGATAAAATATAATGCCTTTATTTAGAGCTTCCTAAAAAACAAAATCACAATCAGAAGGACAGGTACAGTTGTTGACTATAACATGACCAACGAGAGAGCAAAAAGAAAAAAGGATATGAGGAATAGTTGCCCTATGATACCCAAAACTTCACTTGAAGGGGACGGTCATTATAATGAACAATGAAGGAAAACAGGAAATTTTTAGTTTAAAGGTAAATGTCGACATTTAACCAGCATTAAGAGAGAAGCAATATGAATGCCATGAGAAGTTTAAAGAAATAATGAGGAAAGACAACACCAAAAAACAGGAGTGTCTTGTCAATAGATGCAACTTTACAGAAGGAAGTTTTAAAACGTCAGATAAGGTAAGATGCAGGAGCATCCATGCCATATCCTTACGACGGTTCCTCTACAACTGGGAACCACTGGGTTTTAAAATTTATAGATGAAATTTGCCATATTTTTACTGGAGATTGTCAAATCTCATCCTTATCTAAGGAATAACACATAAATCTTGGGTAGATTCATTCAAATTAAGTGTAATCTTGATCTCTTGGGAGTGATTTTTAGAAAAGTTTATGTGACCTATCACAAAAAAAAAAGAAAAAAAAAATCACGAAAAGAATAAGATACAAAATAAAAATAAATACGCCATACCTCAATATTTAATCCTTTGTTTCTTAAATACTTAAATACACGTGGGTTTAAGGTGTTCCCCCTATCGCCAACACCAATAACCAATATATCTGTAAAGAAAATAAAAAGTAAACATGAGATACCAGTACTGTACCCAAAAAATTCATACCAAATCCAAATAGTGTGGAGATTTTATTAAAAAAATTTTCAAGATCTGACTCAAAAACAGCTGTACTGGAGCAGGGATGGTTTCCACTTTTATAAGACTAATAAAAACCCAAAATGAAACAAAGAACAACTAAATAAATAATGTGAGTACGGTATGAATACTGTATTTACAAGAGCTAAAATATTTACCAAGTAAATACAGCATTAGTTTTTTATGATGCATGTGAAGAGGAATTTGCTCCTGCCAAAAGAAAATACTGAATAGCACTCAATTTACCAAAAAATCTACCACATGAGCTACACAGTTTACCAAAAAAATAAAACAAACATTTATGAAGCTAACATATTTATAGTAAAGAATCTTATCTCATCATAAATAATAAAAAATTGTGGCCATTCTTATCCCTGATCTAGATACTAATCTTAGGCACCATCGTTTAATTAGTTCATTATGTATGCTGCATAAGATTTTTCATAACTCTGATCATCCTTTACATTCAGATCTTCCTGGACAGTTCCATCCTGTTCATAATACTAGGCATGCAGTTAATTCTAATAGTCGGGCCTTCTCCATCATGAGGCTCAATACTACACAGTATTTTAGAAGTTTTATTCCAGCTGTGACCAAGTTGTGGAATGATCTTCCTAATTGGGTAGTTGAATCAGTATAACTTCAAAAGGTCAAACTTGCCACAAATGTTTTTTTTTTAAGTTGAACAGGCTGACATAAGTCTTTTTATAGTTTATATATGATATCTGTTTTAATGCTATGTTTTTTACAATAATTTATTTTAATTTTTATTACTTCCTACCTCGTTTATCTATTTCTTTGTTTCCTTCCCTCACTGGGCTATTTTTCCCTGTTGGAGCCCTTGGGCTTATAGCATCTTGCTTTTCCAACTAGGGTTGTAGCTTGCCTAATAATAATAATAATAATAATAATAACAATAATAATAATAATAATAATAATAATATCAAAGGACAAATATTTGTATCCTGTTAGTAACAACTAAATTCCACCATAACTACTAATAGGGCACATCTAGCACAGCACGAAGAATGAAATATCAAAATGGCGGTGGCTATGAAGGGATGCTGTTCTTTCACTACAGTCCACTCTCTTTATCTCATGAAAAGGGCTGCATATGTCAAAATCACGGATATGAAACTAACTTTTCCCAAACGAATACATGGTAAGTCTATTTAATGTAGACCACAAGTCCTCAGCATTTTTCATATTTAAACTAAATGAACTGTAATTTACCTAAAATAAAAATGTTATTTTCATTAGTAAAATAAATTTTTGAATATACTTACCCGATGATCATATAGCTGTCAGCTCTGCTGCCCGACAGAAAAAACCTACGGGCGGAATACGCCAGCGATCGCTATACAGGTGGGGGTGTACATCAACAGCGCCATCTGTCGAGTAGGTACTCAAGTACTCTATGTCAACACAGAACCAATTTTCTCCTCGGTCCACTGGGTCTCTATTGGGGAGGAAGGGTGGGTCCTTTAATTTATGATCACCGGGTAAGTATATTCAAAAATTTATTTTACTAATGAAAATAACATTTTTCAATATTAAACTTACCCGATGATCATATAGCTGATTCACACCCAGGGGGGTGGGTAGAGACCAGCATATATGTTAACCTTAAGAGCTAAGTATTCCGTATTTCATTTTAGCAGTTATTCAAAATAACAAACATAAAATTAATAAGTACCTGGTAAGGAAGTCGACTTGAACAATTACTCTGCCTTTTTAAGTACGTCTTCCTTACTGAGCCTCGCGATCCTCACAGGATGCTGAGCGACTCCTAGGAGCTGAAGTATGAAGGGCTGCAACCCATACTAAAGGACCTCATCACAACCTCTAATCTAGGCGCTTCTCAAGAAAGAATTTGACCACCCGCCAAATCAACCAGGATGCGAAAGGCTTCTTAGCCTTCCGGACAACCCAAAAAACAACAATAAAAAGCATTTCAAGAGAAAGATTAAAAAAGGTTATGGGATTATGGGAATGTAGTGGCTGAGCCCTCACCCACTACTGCACTCGCTGCTACGAATGGTCCCAGGGTGTAGCAGTTCTCGTAAAGAGACTGGACATCTTTAAGGTAAAATGATGCAAACACTGACTTGCTTCTCCAATAGGTTGCATCCATTACACTCTGCAGAGATCTGTTTTGTTTGAAGGCCACTGAAGTTGCGACAGCTCTAACTTCATGTGTCCTTACCTTCAGCAAAGCATGGTCCTCCTCATTCAGATTGGAATGAGCTTCTCGAATTAAAAGTCTGATATAATAAGAAACTGCATTCTTCGACATTGGTAAAGAAGGTTTCTTAATGGCACACCATAAAGCTTCTGATTGTCCACGTAATGGCTTAGTCCGTTTCAAATAGTACTTAAGAGCTCTTACTGGGCACAGTACTCTTTCTTGTTCATTTCCAACCAAACTAGCAAGGCATGGAATTTCGAACGATTTCGGCCAAGGACGAGAAGGAAGTTCGTTTTTGGCTAAAAAACCAAGCTGTAAGGAACATGTAGCCGTTTCAGATGTAAATCCAATGTTCCTGCTGAAGGCGTGTATTTCACTGACTCTTTTAGCTGTTGCTAAGCAGACGAGAAAAAGAGTTTTCAACGTGAGATCTTTAAAAGAGGCTGATTGAAGTGGCTCGAACCTTGCTGACATAAGGAATCTTAGTACCACGTCTAAGTTCCAACCTGGTGTGGCCAACCGACGCTCCTTCGTGGTCTCAAAAGACTTAAGGAGGTCTTGTAGATCCTTGTTGTTGGACAGATCTAAGCCTCTGTGACGGAAGACTGCTGCTAACATGCTTCTGTAACCCTTGATCGTGGGTGCTGAAAGGGATCTTTCCTTCCTTAGGTATAACAGGAAGTCAGCTATCTGAGTTACAGAGGTACTGGTTGAGGATACTGATTTGGACTTGCACCAACTTCGGAAGACTTCCCACTTCGACTGGTAGACTTTGAGAGTGGATGCCCTCCTAGCTCTAGCAATCGCTTTGGCTACCTCCTTCGAAAAGCCTCTAGCTCTCGAGAGTCTTTCGATAGTCTGAAGGCAGTCAGACGAAGAGCGTGGAGGCTTGGGTGTACCTTCTTTACATGCGGCTGACGCAGAAGGTCCACTCTTAGAGGAAGTGTTCTGGGAACGTCTACTAGCCATTGCAGTACCTCGGTGAACCATTCTCTCGCGGGCCAGAGGGGAGCAACCAACGTCAACCTTGTCCCTTCGTGAGAGGCGAACTTCTGCAGTACTCTGTTGACAATCTTGAACGGGGGGAACGCATAAAGGTCTAGATGGGACCAATCCAGAAGAAAGGCATCTATGTGAACAGCTGCTGGGTCCGGAATCGGTGAGCAATAATTTGGGAGCCTCTTGGTCATCGAGGTTGCAAACAGATCTATGGTGGGTTGGCCCCACAATGCCCATAGTTTGTTGCATACATTCTTGTGAAGGGTCCACTCTGTTGGGATGATTTGACCCTTCCGGCTGAGGCGGTCTGCCATGACATTCATGTCGCCTTGAATGAACCTCGTTACAAGGGATATGTTTCGATCTCTTGACCAGGTGAGGAGGTCCCTTGCGATCTCGTACAACTTCATCGAATGAGTCCCTCCTTGCTTGGAGATGTACGCCAGTGCTGTGGTGTTGTCGGAGTTCACCTCCACCACCTTGCCTAGAAGGAGGGACTTGAAGCTTCTCAAGGCCAGATGAACTGCCAGTAGCTCCTTGCAGTTGATGTGTAACTCGCTTTGAACCGCATTCCACGTGCCCGAGCATTCCCGACCGTCCAACGTCGCACCCCAGCCCGTGTCCGATGCGTCCGAGAAGAGAAGGTGGTCGGGGGTCTGAACAGCCAGTGGCAGACCTTCCCTGAGGAGAATGTTGTTCTTCCACCAAGTCAGTGACGACTTCATCTTCTCGGAAACAGGAACTGAGACCGCTTCTAGCGTCTTGTCCTTTCTCCAGTGAGCAGTTAAGTGAAATTGAAGGGGGCGAAGGTGAAGTCTCCCTAACGCGATGAACTGGTCCAGTGATGAAAGCGTCCCTATCAGACTCATCCACTGTCTGACAGAACACCGGTCCTTCTTCAGCATGGACTGGATGCATTCTTGGGCTTGATTGATTCTGGGGGCCGACGGAAAAGCCCGAAAAGCTTGACTCTGAATCTCCATGCCTAGGTAAACTATAGTTTGGGATGGGACGAGTTGGAACTTTTCTATATTGACCAGGAGACCCAATTCCTTGGTCAGATCTAGAGTCCACTGTAGATTCTCCAGACAGCGACGACTTGACGCAGCTCTTAAAAGCCAGTCGTCCAAATAGAGGGAGGCTCTGATGTTTGCTAAGTGTAGGAATTTGGCAATATTCCTCATCAGTTTGGTAAAAACTAGAGGTGCCGTGCTTAGGCCAAAGCACAGGGCTTGGAACTGGTAGACGACCTTCCCGAAAACGAACCTTAGAAAAGGTTGGGAATCTGGGTGGATGGGGACGTGAAAGTACGCGTCCTTTAGGTCTAACGAGACCATCCAGTCTTCCTTCCTGACCGCTGCTAGAACCGACTTTGTCGTCTCCATGGTGAACGTCTGCTTTGTGACAAAGACATTCAGAGAACTGACGTCTAGCACCGGTCTCCACCCTCCTGTCTTCTTCGGCACTAAGAAGAGGCGGTTGTAGAAGCCCGGGGATTGATGGTCCCGGACTATGACTACCGCTCCCTTTTGTAGTAAGAGAGACACCTCTTGCTGTAAAGCTAGCCTCTTTTCCTCCTCTCTGTACCTGGGAGAGAGGTTGATGGGAGTCGTTGCTAGAGGGGGCTTGCATAAGAATGGAATCTTGTACCCCTCTCTGAGTAACTTCACAGACTGTACGTCTGCGCCCCTGTTCTCCCAGGCCTGCCAGTAGTTCTTGAGCCTGGCTCCCACTGCTGTCTGAAGAGGATGGCAGTCAGACTCTGCCTCTAGAGGACTTGGAACCCTTCTTTTTGCTCCCACGTTGACTTCCGGCACGAGCACCTCCTCTGCTGGAGGCTCTGCCACGAAAGGGCGGGATGAACCTTGAAGCTGGCGTGTCCATCCTAGGTCTAGGTACGGAGGGCAAAGGTGTGACTTTGCGTGCGGAAGACGCCACCAGGTCATGGGTGTCTTTCTGGATCAAGGAGGCAGCAATCTCCTTGATCAACTCTTCAGGGAAGAGACACTTAGAGAGTGGAGCGAACATCAGCTCCGACTTTTGACATGGGGTGACTCCAGCTGATAAGAAGGAGCAAAGGTGATCTCGCTTCTTGAGTACTCCAGACACGAAAGAAGCCGCAAGCTCACTAGACCCATCCCGAATGGCTTTGTCCATGCAGGACATGATGAGCATGGAAGTTTCCTTATCCGAAGGGGAGGTCTTCCTGCTCAATGCTCCCAAACACCAGTCCATGAAGTTAAAGACCTCGAAAGCGCGGAAAACTCCCTTCATAAGATGGTCCATGTCCGAAGGGGTCCAGCAAATCTTGGAGCGTCTCATAGCCAGCCTGCGGGGAGAGTCTACTAGACTTGAGAAGTCGCCCTGGGCAGAGGCAGGAACTCCCAAGCCGAGAACTTCTCCCGTGGCATACCAGACGCTAGATCTGGAAGCAAGCTTGACCGGGGGAAACATGAAGGAAGTCTTTCCCAACTGCTTCTTAGACTGCAACCACTCTCCCAGTACCCTTAAAGCTCTCTTGGACGAGCGAGCGAGTACGAGCTTCGTAAAGGCAGGAGCTGCTGACTGCATGCCTAAAGCGAACTCAGAGGGAGGTGAGCGTGGTGCTGCAGACACAAACTGGTCTGGATATAAATCCTTAAAGAGCGCAAGCACTTTCCTAAAGTCTAAGGAGGGAGGCGTGGTCTTGGGTTCTTCGATGTCGGAGTGTTGGTCGTCAAGATGTGCAGCTTCGTCATCATCAGAGATACCATCGTCTGAATGTTGAGGAGGAAGAGACAACGGAGTGGGCTGGACGGCTGAGTCCGGCAGCACGGGTGCATGCGTGGCTGCACTGGACCCAACATCATGCCACTGTTGGTCAGTCTGAGAACTGGCAACAACCAAAGCTGAGTGGGTGCGCAAAGAGTCTACACCCGACTGTGGAAGGATAGCGGAGACCACCGTGGGTTGCGGAGGCTGACGCACCGCGTCAAAACACGGCAGCCTAACTCCACCCTCCTGTTGTTGTGGTAGCTCACGCACGGCAACGGAGTGCTCCGTGCGTCTGTGGGAGTCAGCATGCGTCTGGCAGGGTCGACTGCGCATGGGTGGAGGAGCTCTCACAGCCGGAGTGTGGGAGCAGGCAGCCTCAGCGTCTGCTGTGCGCACAACCGTGGCAGGTTGTAGGTTAACGGGTGCAGCGTGAACCTTCTCCGCAGCCGGAGTGTGGGAGCAGGCAGCCTCAGCGTGAGCTGGGCGCACAACCGTGGCAGGTTGTAGGCTAACGGGAGCAGTGTCAACCTTCTCCGCACGAAACTCCTGCATAACCGCAGCTAACTGAGTCTGCATAGACTGCAGTAAAGACCACTTAGGGTCTACAAAAGCGGCAACAGACGGAGCTACTGTCCGTTGAGACTGAGGGTCTAAAACAGCGGGTGCGGCAACAGACGGAGTTACTGCCTGTTGCGGTACCTCTTTGCCTCTCTTGGGAGGTGTGCAGTCGTCGGAGGACTGCAGCAAGTCCGAACTGACCCAGTGGCTACACCTGGGCCGTTGGACTAGCTCGGAAGGGACCTTACGCTTAAGAGGCCGTGAGACCTTGGTCCATCGTTTCTGTCTAGAAACCTCTTCCGCAGACGAGGACAAAATGGGCTCACTCGTCTTCTTGTGGGTGGGACGATCTCGGTAAGATACGTCCGAAACCACGGAGGGTACGTCTGTACGCTGATTAAAGCCTGTCGAACCCTTTGGTCGTACGACATTGCTTCTCCCCTGGGCTTGGGAGCTTGCAAGAGGTCCCGGACTGGGAGGACGACAGGCACGAACAGACGCACCCTCATGCGTAACACTGACACTTTTCACTGCACTGACACTCACTTCACTTCCCACTGCACTTTTATCTTTCAACTCTCTGACATCAGCCATGAGTTGATTGCGGTCATTAGCCAATGACTCGACTCTCTCACTTAGAGCCTGAATGGCACGCATCATATCCGCCATTGAAGTTTGATGAGAGCTAGCAGGGGGGTCGGGTGCAACCACTACAGGGGAAGGAATAGGTTGAGGGGCATGGGGAGAGGAAAAATCAATAGAGCGAGACGAACTCCTCCTGAGCCTATCCTTCTCTAGCCTACGTGCATATTTCAGGTATTCTTGAAACCCGAATTCCGAAAGCCCATCGCAATCCTCACATCGATCTTCCAATTGACAGGCTTTACCCCTACAATTGGAACAAACGGTGTGCGGATCGATAGAGGCCTTGGGAAGACACCTTGAACAGTCCCTAGCGCTACATTTCCTGTACTTGGGGACTTGAGAAGGGTCAGACAACTTGAATTAGTCAAAGGGGGGAATTCAAAATCTATCCAAGTCGTCAACAAATAATCCAAATCCAAAAAAGAATGCAAGGAAGTATTGAAGATAACTTCTGCACAGCGATAGCTAATAACTAGAGATGAATACTTCACCAAATAACGTGAAATTCAATTCAGAAAACAAGAGCGTATTCAGTAGGTCTTGCCGGTGGCACGACAGAGAGAAAATTGGTTCTGTGTTGACATAGAGTACTTGAGTACCTACTCGACAGATGGCGCTGTTGATGTACACCCCCACCTGTATAGCGATCGCTGGCGTATTCCGCCCGTAGGTTTTTTCTGTCGGGCAGCAGAGCTGACAGCTATATGATCATCGGGTAAGTTTAATATTGAAAAAACTGTATTAACTATCCCCTATCATATTTAATAGCCCTGAATTCAAGAATAAAATTAACATCATTGTACAGTATCATGAATTGTGGTGAGCAATGAAATGAAACAAAAACAAGGCTTTGATTTCATCAGCTGATCACTCTCTCTCTCTCTCTCTCTCTCTAAAGTGCCATACAATACAGTGAACCCTCTCTACTTCGCGGTTCGACCATCGCGGATTCACCACTTCGCGGATTTTTTCCATAACCCATATATATACAGTAATATATATATATATATATGTATGCATGTATTTATGTATATATGTATGTATGTATATATGTAGGTATGTATATGTGTATACATATAAATATATATATATATACACACACGCACACACACACACACACATATATATATATATATATATATATATATATATATATATATATATATATATATATATATATATATATATCTAAAGTAAGATGATGTGATGTAGTTCTAAGGGAAAAGTATGGGAAATATGTCTTGGTAATAAGCAAAGCTCTACCTCCAGTTTGTTTCTTCATTATGATCAGAGATAAATGTAAACAAAATATTGGTTGCCATTTTTTATCATGCTTTTTAGCGTGTTTAGGAAACGCATGATATAAAATAGCCTTTAATATTTGTGACTTTTTTAGTTTAGGGTACTGTAGTACATGCATTAAGTGTTCTGCACATTAAAGGGTAGTTTGTTAACAGTACTACGAACAAGGGAAGGTTTTAAAAGTCTGAATATACATGTTGAATAAATAGGTAAATATGGTGTCACTATTTCGCGGATTTTCACCTATCGCGGCCGCGTCTGGAACCTATCTACCGCGATAAACGAGGGTTCACTGTACATACATATAGCAGAAGAAACAAAATCTTTCGTTTCCTTACAGTGCCATTTAAATTATTAGTAGTAGTAGTAAATCTACAACCCTAGTTGGAAAAGCAGGATGCTATAAGCCCAAAGGATCCCACAGGGAAAAATATCCCAGTGAGGAAAGGAAATAATGAAATAAATAAACTATAAAAACTATAAAAAGTAATAAATAACAATATAAAATATCTCAAGATCAGTAACAATACAACATAAAGACGATATAAAATATAATAAAATATAAAAGGTAACAAAAACAGATTTAGTGGAGGATTCGTAAACTCAAATAAGAGTTGCAAAGGTCCACTAAGGTTACCCGAGGAAAGGTTGGATTTGCATCTGTTTAGAGGGTGACCCTCGGCTCATGTTAAGCTGAGTTCAATGCTTGGCAACTCCCAAATTCTAACACTTATGGGATTGAAAGGGGAAGAGCGAGAGAGGGTGTGGCTTTATTGCTGAGTGAATGGATGACAGGTAAAGTAGTGGAATGGAAGGAGATATCATCTAGGTTAATGTGGGTAAGGGTTAGGTTGGGTAGGGAATGTTGGGCGTTTGTCAGTGCGTATGGGCCAGGTAGTGGGAAAAGTGAAGAAGAGCAGAATGAGTTCTGGAATGAATTAACTAGGTGTGTAGAAGGACTGGGTAGAAGGAATTATGTAGTTGTCATGGGTGACTTAAATGCTAGAGTGGGCGCTGGAGAGGTAGAAGGTGTCATTGGGAAGTATGGCGTACCAGGTGAAAATGAGAGTGGTGAGAGACTGGTAGATATGTGTGTTGAGCAAGAGATGGTGATAAGTAATAGCTTTTTCAAAAAGAAAGATAAAAATAAGTATACATGGGTAAGAGTGGCAAATGGAAGAGTAGTAGAAAGGGCATTAATGGATTATGTGTTGATGACTAAAAGAATGTTTGGAAGATTGAAAGACGTGCACGTGTTTAGGGGTATGGCTAACGGTATGTCTGATCATTTTTTGGTGGAAGGAAAATTAGTTGTAGCAAAAGAGTGGGGGAATAGAGTAGGTGGATGTAAAAGGGAGCTAGTGAGGGTTGAAGAGCTAATAAAACCGGGGGTAAAAAGTAAATATCAGGAAAGGTTGAAAATGACATATGACGAAGTGAAAGTAAGAGAAACTGGCAATTTAGAGGAGGAGTGGAAGTTAGTAAAAGAAAATTTTGTTGGGATTGCAAATGATGTGTGTGGCAAGAAGGTTGTTGGAGGCAGCATGAGGAAGGGCAGTGAATGGTGGAATGAAGGAGTGAAGGTAAAAGTGGAAGAGAAAAAGAGTGTTTTTGAAGAATGGCTGCAGAGTAATAGTATAGAGAAGTATGAAAAATATAAAGAAAAAAATGTGGAAGTAAAGCGCAAGGTACTTGAGGCAAAGAAGGCAGCTGACCTGAGGTGGGGTCCGGGATTGGGTCATTCATATGAAGAGAATAAGAAGTTTTGGAAAGAAGTGAAGAGAGTAAGGAAGACTGGCTCAAGAATTGAAGAGACAGTGAAAGATGGAAATGGAAGGTTGTTAAAAGGAGAGGAGGCAAGGAAAAGATGGGCGGAGTATTTTGAAAGTTTACTGAATGTTGAGGATAATAGGGAGGCAGATATAATTGCTGTTGCAGGTGTTGAGGTGCCAGTGATGGGAGATGAGAATGAGAGAGAGATTACAATGGATGAAGTGAGGAGAGCACTAGATGAAACGAGAGTAGGAAAAGCGTCTGGTATGGATGGTGTGAGAGCTGAGATGTTGAAGGAAGGGGGTGTGACTGTACTTGAATGGTTGGTGAGATTGTTTAATATGTGTTTTGTGTTGTCAATGGTACCAGTAGATTGTGTTTGTGCATGTATTGTACCACTATATAAGGGTAAGGGAGATGTGCATGAGTGTTGTAATTCAAGAGGTATTAGTTTGTTAAGCGTAGTTGGAAAAGTGTATGGTAGAGTAATGATTAATCGGATCAAGGATAAAACAGAGAATGCAATCATGTTATTTTCATTGGTAAAATAAATTTTTGAATATACTTACCCGGTGATCATATAGCTGTCAGCTCTGCTGCCCGACAGAAAAACCTAAGGACAAAATACGCCAGCGATCGCTATACAGGTGGGGGTGTACATCAACAGCGCCATCTGTCGAGCAGGTACTCAAGTACTCCATGTCAACACAGAACCAATTTTCTCCTCGGCCCACTGGGTCTCTATTGGGGAGGAAGGGAGGGTCCTTTAATATATGATCACCGGGTAAGTATATTCAAAAATTTATTTTACCAATGAAAATAACATTTTTCAATATTAAACTTAGCCGGTGATCATATAGCTGATTCACACCCAGGGGGGTGGGTAGAGACCAGCATTATATGTTTACATTAAGAGCTAAGTATTTTGTATTTCATTTTAGCAGTTATTCAAAATAACAAACATAAAATAAATAAGTACCTGGTAAGGAAGTCGACTTGAACAATTACTCTGCCTTTTTAAGTACGTCTTCCTTACGGAGCCTCGCGATCCTCTTAGGATGCTGAGCGACCCCTAGGATCTGAAGTATCAAGGGTTGCAACCCATACAACAGGACCTCATCAAAACCTCTAATCTAGGCGCTTCTCAAGAAATGACTTTGACCACCCGCCAAATCAAGTAGGATGCGAAAGGCTTCTTAGCCTTCCGGACAACCCAAAAACAATAATAAAACATTTCAAGAGAAAGATTAAAAAGGTTATGGAATTAGGGAATTGTAGTGGTTGAGCCCTCACCCACTACTGCACTCGTTGCTACAAATGGTCCCAGAGTGTAGCAGTTCTCGTAAAGAGACTGGACATTCTTAAGATAAAAAGACGCGAACACTGACTTGCTTTTCCAATAGGTTGCGTCGATTATACTTTGCAGAGATCTATTTTGTTTAAAGGCCACGGAAGTTGCGACAGCTCTAACTTCGTGTGTCCTTACCTTCAGCAAAGCTTGGTCTTCCTCATTCAGATGGGAATGAGCTTCTCGTATTAACAGTCTGATAAAATAGGATAAAGCATTCTTTGACATAGGCAAAGATGGATTCTTAACTGAACACCATAAAGCTTCAGACGGGCCTCGTAAAGGTTTTTAAATAGAACTCAAGAGCTCTTACAGGACATAAGACTCTTTCTAGTTCATTTCCCACCATACGATAAGTTTGGAATATCGAACGATATTGGTCAAGGCCGAGAAGGCAGCTCGTGTTTGGCTAGAAAACCAAGTTGTAGAACATGTAGCCGTTTCGGATGAGAATCCGATGTTCTTGCTGAAGGCATGAATCTCACTGACTCTTTTAGCTGTGGCAAGCATATCAGGAAAAGAGTCTTTAAGGTGATATCTTTCAGGGAGGCTGATTGTAGCGGTTCGAACCTGTCTGACATAAGGAATCTTAGTACCACGTCTAAATTCCAACCAGGTGTAACCAAACGACGCTCCTTCGTGGTCTCAAAAGACTTAAGGAGGTCCTGTATATCTTTATTGTAGGAAAGATCTAAGCCTCTGTGACGGAAGACTGATGTCAACATGCTTCTGTAACCCTTGATAGTGGGAGCTGAAAGGGATCGTTCTTTCCTCAGATATAAGAGAAAGTCAGCTATTCGAGTTACAGAGGTACTGGTCGAGGATACGGATACTGACTTGCACCAGTTTCGGAAGATTTCCCACTTCGATTGGTAGACTCTAAGGGTGGATGTTCTCCTTGCTCAAGCAATCGCTCTGGCTGCCTCCTTCGAAAAGCCTCTAGCTCTCGAGAGTCTTTCGATAGTCTGAAGGCAGTCAGACGAAGAGCGTGGAGGCCTTGGTGTACCTTCTTTACGCGTGGCTGACGTAGAAGGTCCACCCTTAGGGGAAGCGTTCTGGGAACGTCTACTAGCCATCGAAGTACCTCGGTGAGCCATTCTCTCCCGGGCCAGAGGGAAGCAACTAGCGTCAACCTTGTCCCTTCGTGAGAGGCGAACTTCTGCAGTACCTTGTTGACAATCTTGAACGGAGGGAATGCATATAGATCTAGATGTGACCAATCTAGTAGAAAGGCATCTATATGAACTGCTGCTGGGTCCGGGATTGGTGAGCAAAATATTGGGAGCCTCTTGGTCATCGAGGTTGTGAAGAGATCTATGGTTGGCTGGCCCCAGGTGGCCCAAAGTCTCTTGCAAACATCCTTGTGGAGGGTCCATTCTGTTGGAATTATTTGTCCCTTCCGACTGAGACAATCTGCCATGACATTCAAGTTGCCTTGGATGAACCTCGTTACTAGTGAAATGTCTAGACCTTTTGACCAGGTGAGGAGGTCCCTTGCGATCTCGTACAATGTCAGAGAGTAGGTCCCTCCTTGCTTGGAGATGTACGCCAAAGCCGTGGTGTTGTCCGAGTTCACCTCCACCACTTTGCCTTGAAGGAGAGACCTGAAGCTTTTCAAGGTCAGACGTACTGCCAGTAGCTCCTTGCAGTTGAAATGCATTGTCCTTTGACTCGAGTTCCATAATCCCGAGCATTCCCTACCGTCTAATGTCGCACCCCAGCCTACGTCCGATGCGTCCGAGAAGAGAACGTGGTTGGGAGTCTGAACAGTCAGGGGAAGACCCTCTCTAAGGTTGATATAGTCCTTTCACCAAGTCAGACAAGACTTATCTTTCCGGAAACCGGGATCGAGACCGCTTCTAGCGTCTTGTCCTTTTTCCAGTGAAAAGCTAGATGGTATAGAAGAGGACGGAGGTGTAGTCTTCCTAGTGACACAAATTGATCCACGGATGACAGTGTCCCTACCAGACTCATCCACAGCCTGACTGGGCAGCGTTCCTTCTTCAGCATCTTCTGGATGGATAGCAGGGCTGGGGGTTGATCGTCTTGTTCAGCAACGTCCTCATCAGAGGGTTCCTCATCCGAAACTGATGAGGAAACGGCAACGGAGTGGGCAACGTCTGACTCGCTGAATCCGGTCGCACTGGTGGATGCGTGACGGAGCCGGACGCAATATCATGGCACTGCTGCACAGTCTGTGAACTGTCAACAACCATGGGTGCGCGAGGAAGTATAGCGTCAACCCGAACTGTCTAGACTGTCTGGGTTGTGCAGTCAACACCCTACCGGGTTGCTGAGGTTGACGCACTGCGTCACAACAAGTCACCTCTGCTGGTTGTTGAACGTCTTCCTAGTGACACACTGAACGTCAACAACCACCTCCGAGCGTCGCTTAACGTCAACGTGCGACTGGCAACCCACACTGGGTCGCATCGGTGGAGGAACCACCTCAACTGGCAGACGCGAGTAGGATACCTCAGCGTCAACAGGGCGCACAACCAACCGGTTGGAAGGTTGTTGGCCAGAAGGTTCTTCTCCGCATTTAAGTCCTCTATCAAGGACACAAGCTTGGACTGCATGTCTTGCACCAAAGCCCATTAGGGTCTACGGGAGCAGGTGTGGCAACAGACGGGGTTAGCGACTGAGGCGGAACCATTTACCATCCCTGGAAGCCTTGTTATGTGTGACATAATAGTACAGCAAAACTTCAAAGGCTCGACAAAAGTGAGAAGTTGACCTGTAAACAACTTGGAGCGTCTCCTGGCTAGGCGCCAGGGCGAGTCTACCAGAATTGAGAAGTCCATCTGGGCAGAGGCAAGAACTCCCAAGCCGAGAACTTCTCTCGTGTCCTATCAGACTCTCGCTCTATAAGCCAGTTTAAAAGAAGGGAAATCAAAGGCTGTATCCCTAAAACTCCTCCTGGTGCAAAAACCAGTCGCCTAGCCAACGTAACGCTCTCTAGGAGAGCGAGAGAGCACTAGCTTAACAACAACGGCTTCGAAGTAGCTAGGCCTAGTGTAAGTTCTGACGTTTAGGCGAACGAGGAGCAGCAGTTACAAGATCCGGACGAAGATCCTTAAAAAATCATCATGATTTAATCAAAGTCCATAGGAGGCTAAGCAGCTTAAGGCTCCTCTCCAAATGACAGAGTCCTCAAAGGAATATCAGTAGGAGGGAGAACAGCACTTTCTCATCTACAGGAACCTTGTCCGATAAAAGCTAGGTTATCTCAGTGAGTCTCTCACTGGTGCATTAGTAGCAGACCAGAAGGCAACGTCATGTAACTGCTTGACAGTCTGTGAACTGTCAACAACTGAACTGTCAACCACAACAGGTGCGTGAGGACATACAGCACTGGTGCATTAGTAGCAGACCAGAAGGCAACGTCATGTAACTGCTTGACAGTCTGTGAACTGTCAACAACTGAACTGTCAACCACAACAGGTGCGTGAGGACATACAGTGTTCACTCTAGACTGCTTTGACTGTCTATACTGAGCAGTCAAAACAACTCTAGAATGCGGAGGTTGACGCACCGCATCAAAACACGGCAACTTAACTCCACCCTCCTGTTGTTGTGGTAACACGCGAACGTCAACGGAGGCTTCCGTGCGTCGGTGAACGTCAACATGCGTCTGGCAGGGTCGACTGCGCATGGGTGGTGGAACTCTCACAGCTGGAGTGCGGGAGCAGGTAGCCTCAGCGTCTACTGGACGCACAACCGTGGTTGGTTGTAGGCTAACGGGTGCAGCGTCAACCTTCTCCGCACGAAACTCCTGCATAAAAGAAGCTAACTGTGTCTGCATAGACTGTAGCAAAGACCACTTAGGGTCTACAGCAGCAGGTGCGGCAACAGACGGTGTTACTGCCTGTTGCGGTACCACTTTGCCTCTCTTAGGAGGTGTGCAGTCGTCGGAAGACTGCAGCGAGTTCGAACTGACCCAGTGGCTACAACTGGGCCGTTGGACTTGCACGGAAGGGACAGACTTGCACTTAATAAGCTGCGAGACCTTGGTCCATGGTTTCTTACGAGAAACCTCTTCCGCAGACGAGAAATAAATGGGCTCTCTCGTCTTTGTGTGGGTGGGGCGATCTTGGGTAGATACGCCCGAAACCACGGAGGGAAAACGTCTGTTCGTTGATCAAGGCCTGACGAACCCATAAGTCGTTCGACATTACTTCTCCCCTGGGCTTGGGAGCTTGCAAGAGGTCCCGGACTAGGTGAACGACAGGCACGAACAGACGAACCCTCGGACGCAACACTGTAAACACTTGCGCATATCACTTTATCACTTCGATTTTCTGTTTTGCACTAATTTCACTGAAATCGAAACTTTTACTGATTTCTACGTGAAACACGCAATTCTACCCTTCATTAAAAGGTAGTAATTGCGAAATCAGTCGTATAATGCAGCACATTAATACTAGCAAAAAACAGAAAACATATATAAAGCTAAAAAAATCAGTGGCTGGGAAAGAGACTAAACACTAGTTCAAATAAACTACGTTTACAATCTCTCAACGCACATAGCCTGGGGACAAGAATAAAACCTTTTACCTTCTTCCCCGTAAAACGACTAGGGAGGAGAGTAACACGAGAACAACGTTACCCGCTTAAACGGAACGTTTTCTCTCCTCTCTCTCCCTCCGTCTCTATCTCTCTCTCTCTTTCTCTCTTGATTTCGCACCTAAGAGAAGAGCCCAATTATAAATCGTCAAAAAAACATGTTATTTGACTAAAAGGAACAAACTGAAAGGTTTTCCAAATAAAAAGTTCCTTTAATTTAGAATTTAAAACATTTAAGTTAAGAAAGAATGAACGAAACGTCAGAAACGATTTACTCTTACTGCAAAGTGAAACCGTGATACTCTCTCTCTATCGTAACGATAGAGCGCAAGTTGAACGTCCTGAACGTCAACAACTGCGCAGTCTAAAAACTAAACGTTACTTCATCTTTGAAAACAGTACGAAGACTATCAAAGAGATTCTTTCATAAAACATTAAATTTAAAAAGTTTTAAATTCTTTAAAGGCTAACGGGCTCAACGTTGATTAACTTCGGTTCCAAGTAAGGACCGCCTACTATAAGGAAAGGTCGCATATAAACAAAACATAAAAATTTATTTTTATATGTTTATAAGAAATGGAAAGTTAATCGAAGAGGCCTAATAAAGGCGGA
This sequence comes from Palaemon carinicauda, assembly GCF_036898095.1. Lineage (NCBI taxonomy): Eukaryota > Metazoa > Arthropoda > Malacostraca > Decapoda > Palaemonidae > Palaemon > Palaemon carinicauda. The sequence goes on from NC_090742.1 coordinate 14,564,429, forward strand.
GAGATATAAAATATGTGGATCTATAACGTGTTAAGCAAAATTACTAAAAACCTAAACACACTTCCTTCTAAGGGAAGGGTCGGCCATTTAAAAGTGAAAGAGAGTCCATACTCTCTTTGTCACCATAATTAAATCTATCCAAAACGAGTTCAAGTTTTGAGATGAAGATAAAACACCTGCATAGCGAAAGCTCAAAACTAGAATAGTGTACTTCACCAAATAGTTGTGAAAACAAATCCAGTTAGTAACAGCGTATTTAGTAGGTCTTGCCAGTGGCACGACAGAGAGAAAATTGGTTCTGTGTTGACATGGAGTACTTGAGTACCTGCTCGACAGATGGCGCTGTTGATGTACACCCCCACCTGTATAGCGATCGCTGGCGTATTTTGTCCTTAGGTTTTTCTGTCGGGCAGCAGAGCTGACAGCTATATGATCACCGGCTAAGTTTAATATTGAAAATTAGAAGTACAGGGTGGTTTTAGAAGAGGTATGGGTTGCATGAATCAGATTTTTACAGTAAGCCAGATATGCGAGAAATATTTAGCAAAAGATAAGGAGGTGTATGTTGCGTTTATGGATCTGGAGAAAGCGTATGATAGAGTTGATAGGGAAGCAATGTGGAATGTGATGAGGTTATATGGAGTTGGTGGAAGGTTGTTGCAAGCAGTGAAAAGTTTCTACAAAGGTAGTAAAGCCTGTGTTAGGATAGGAAATGAAGTGAGTGATTGGTTTCCGGTGAGAGTGGGGCTGAGACAGGGATGTGTGATATCGCCGTGGTTGTTTAACTTGTATGTTGATGGAGTGGTGAGAGAGGTGAATGCTCGAGTGCTTGGACGAGGATTAAAACTGGTAGACCAGAATGACCATGAATGGGAGGTAAATCAGTTGTTGTTTGCGGATGATACTGTACTGGTTGCAGACACAGAAGAGAAGCTTGGCCGATTAGTGACAGAATTTGGAAGAGTGTGTGAGAGAAGGAAGTTGAGAGTTAATGTGGGTAAGAGTAAGGTTATGAGATGTATGAGAAGGGAAGGTGGTGCAAGGTTGAATGTCATGTTGAATGGAGAGTTACTTGAAGAGGTAGATCAGTTTAAGTACTTGGGGTCTGTTGTTGCAGCAAATGGTGGAGTGGAAGCAGATGTACGTCAGAGAGTCAATGAAGGTTGCAAAGTGTTGGGGCAGTTAAGGGAGTAGTAAAAAATAGAGGGTTGGGCATGAATGTAAAAAGAGTTCTATATGAGAAAGTGATTGTACCAACTGTGATGTAGGGATCGGAGTTGTGGGGAATGAAAGTGAGGGAGAGACAGAAATTGAATGTGTTTGAGATGAAGTGTCTGAGGAGTATGGCTGGTGTATCTCGAGTAGATAGGGTTAAGAACGAAGTGGTGAGAGTGAGAACGCGTGTAAGAAATGAGTTAGCAGCTAGAGTGGATATGAATGTGTTGAGGTGGTTTGGCCATGTTGAGAGAATGGAAAATGGCTGTCTGCTAAAGAAGGTGATGAATGCAAGAGTTGATGGGAGAATTACAAGAGGAAGGCCAAGGTTTGGGTGGATGGATGGAGTGAAGAAAGCTCTGGGTGATAGGAGGATAGATGTGAGAGAGGCAAGAGAGCGTGCTAGGAATGAATGGTGAGCGATTGTGACGCAGTTCCGGTAGGCCCTTCTGCTTCCTCAGATGCCTTAGATGACCGCGGAGGTAGCAGCAGTAGGGGATTCAGCATTATGAAGCTTCATCTGTGGTGGATAACGAGGGAGGGTGGGCTGTGGCACCCTAGCAGTACCAGCTGAACTCAGTTGAGTCCATTGTTAGGCTGGGAGGAAAGTAGAGAGTAGAGGTCCCCTTTTTTGTTTTTGTTTCATTTGTTGATGTCGACTACCCCCCAAAATTGGGGGAAGTGCCTTGGTATATGTATGTATGTATGTATGTATGTATGTATGTATGTATGTATGTATTATTATTATTATTATTATTATTATTATCATTATTATTATTACTTGCTAAGCTACAACCATAGTTGGAAAAGCAGAATGCTATAAGCCCAGGGGCTCCAACAGGGAAAATAGCTGTGAGGAAAGGAAACTAGGAAAAATAAAATATCTTGAGAAGAGCAGCAATATTGAAATAAATATCACTTTATAAACTATAAAACTTGTAATAAAATAAGAGGAAGAGAAATAAGTTATAAGATAGAACAGTGTGCCCAAGTGTACCTTCAAGCAAGAGAACTCTAACCCAAGACAGTGGACAACCATGGTAGAGAGGCTATGGCACTACCCAAGGTTAGAGAACAATGGTTTGATTTTGGAGTGTCCTTCTCCTAAAGGAGCTGCTTACCATAGCTAAAGAGTCTCTTCTACCCTTTCAAAGAGGAAAGGGGCCACTGAACAATTACAGTGCAGTAAGAAGAATTGTTTGGTAACCTTAGCATTGTAAAGACTAGCCCAGACTATTAGGTGTGTGTGTGTAGGCAAAGGGAAAATGACCCATAACCAGAGAGAGGGATCCAATGTAGTACTGTCTGGCCAGTCAAAAGACCCAATAACTCTCTAGTGGCAGTATCTCAAGGGGTGGCTGGTGCCCTGCCCAACCTACTACCTAAAATGACACAAAATATATTCATACTGCACTCTACTCAAGAGCACCTCTTTCCAGGGGTAACAAATGGTTTTACATCAGTCATGGTGAAAATTTTGTTTTCTAATTTGAGCAAGGCTCTTCTTGGAGAAATAAATAGCAAAAGAATTCCAGGAGGCTTCATTGAAATATCTGGAAACAGGTTTCTCCATCATATGATCATGCAAATACACTAGGTCCTCAACTTACATACTTGATTGGTTCCAAGAAGCTGTTTGTAAGTCAATTTTTTATTTTAGCCTAAGGTAGGCCTAACCTGAATTACATGCCTATAATTTCCAGCTACAAAAGTCAACAAATACAGTCGGGTTTCATATGAAATAGATATCAGGTTATTCCAAATGTTGTTTTGCTACTGTATCAAAATATATACAGTAGTTTTATGAATGGAAAATGGCTGTCTGCTAAAGAAGGTGATGAATGCAAGAGTTGATGGGAGAAGTACAAGAAGAAGGCCGAGGTTTGGGTGGATGGATGGAGTGAAGAAAGCTCTGGGTGATAGGAGGATAGATGTGAGAGAGGCAAGAGAGCGTGCTAGAAATAGGAATGAATGGCGAGCGATTGTGACGCAGTTCCAGTAGGCCCTGCTGCTTCCTCCGATGCCTTAGATGACCGCGGAGGTAGCAGCAGTAGGGGATTCAGCATTATGAAGCTTCATCTGTGGTGGATAACGAGGGAGGGTGGGCTGTGGCACCCTAGCAGTACCAGCTGAACTCGGTTGAGTCCCTTGTCAGGCTGGGAGGAACGTAGAGAGTAGAGGTCCCCTTTTTGTTTGGTTTCATTTGTTGATGTCGGCTACCCCACAATTCCTTGGTATATGTATGTATTGTTTTATTACAGTATTTCTTTATATCTTCTTTGTTATTTTTAGTAGAGTTTGTGTTTGTATCTCCGGGTATTTGTAAGTCGAACGTTTGTAAGTTAGGGACCTTCTGTAAACCTAAATATTTCTATAACAATGAATAATGCACCACATCTTACCAAGTTTTGGTTCTAGGAGATAAAACAATGACAGGGAATCTTCTGTGATGTCATTTTCGTTTCGAACACGCCAACTTAGAACAGATTTTGGAAATAGGGCTATTGGACCAATCACAGACATCCCGTTATTAAGACGAAAACCATTCTGGAAATTGAAAAATTATTATAGAAATACAAAACGAATTCTGTTCAAATCAAAATGTCATATAAATTTAAAGACATCCCCTATATAATAACTTTCAAGGATAAGAATCTGTGTACAATAAACTGAAAACATTCAGAATAAGTGCACAACAGAATACAGTACTACTTAACTTCTTTTCAGAGTAATGTATCCTACTATGTAGAAATAGCAGTATGAATTTTTGGCACCCACTAAATAAGAGTTGCTGTATTGCTATACACATGAAAATATCTCATGAAACCACAGACGAATAAAATTAAGAATATGGGGTAGAAATTTTATGAAATTATATATTGCATAACATTAAATCTGACCAACCAAACAACATATGAAAAGGCAGTACCATACTGTACACTTTATCTGTATGGGATAACTTATTACCGCATCAAAAATATTTTCAACTCCAAAGCCTGTTTCAAAATGAGATATTTCAAAAAATTATTTAACAAAAAAAATTTTTTTAGATATAGCATAAAAACCACTTTGCTAGAGTACTGTGACTGAATGAGATGGCTTCATAAGAATTTACCAAAATATGACAAATTCGTAGATAATTTGTATTTTTCCTAACTATACAAACCTTAGCTATTTACATGGGGTAATTACTTCGGCGTAGCTGAATGACGAGCCATAAAAGTTTTAACGAGGGTTTACTACCCCACCGCTGGTTAGCGGGGGGTAGCTAGCTAACCCCCCCCTCACACACACCGGTGAATGCTTCACTTTGCTTAGAGGTAGGACTTATCTCGGGGGACAGGGCTGGCAGGCACATATGTGTAAATAGCTAAGGTTTGTTTTGTTAGGAAAAATACAAATCATCTACGAATTTGTCATTTGTTCCGTAACTGAAATACAAACCACACTATTTACATGGGGTGACTCAACCCTTAGGAAGGGCGGTAAGTCCCCAGCCATACTGGCTTTGGCTTGCCCGGGGACCCCAAATTCGAGTGTATAAGTACTCAAGAAATAAGGGGTCCCTGCTCCTTGCTGGCAGCTGTGAAACTGCTGCGGCCTACATAAGCTGTGTGTGAAGGTGAGAAGTGACTCGTCCTAGGAAGTTGACCTGGAGTTCTTCAGATGGAAATCTAGGCTAGGACTCTCCCAATACCACCTCGTCAGGGTATGGGGACATGACAGTATTACATTTAAATACTAGGAACACAAGGGAGCATGGCTTACCTGCAGAGGTTTGAGGTCAGCTGTGCAGAGAACCCAGGATGTAGCTTTCTCCAAGGGAGGAGAGGATGAAGAAAAGAATAAGGGCCAGACAGATCTTTTCATTCACGCAGACTAAAACCGGGTAACAATGCCCTCAGCCTTCTGCTACTTGTCCATTAAGGAGCCTGAGGTTAGACCAGCTGTTGTGCAGCCACCACAGGGACGATAGAGAACGTATCGAGCCTCCTGTGTGTCACGTCTTGCAGGTAGTGGGCCGTGAAGGTGGTCTGATGCTTCCACACCCCAGCTTGAAGGACCTGCATCACTGAATAATTCTTCTTGAAGGCCAGGGACGTAGCTATGCCCCTGACATCATGCGCTCTAGGGCGATGTGACGGTGGAGGGTCAGGATTCAAAGCCAGATGTATCACCTTGCGAATCCAGGCCGAGATGGTATTCTTGGTGACCCTCCTCTTTGTCTTCCCGGTGCTCACGAACAAGGCTCGCACCTGGGGACGAACTGCAGCTGTTCTTTTAAGATACAACCTCAGACTCCTCACTGGGCACAGTAGGAGATGGTCTGGGTCATCTGTTACAGAACGGAGACTCGAAACCTGGAAAGAGTCGAACCTAGGGTCCGGCACCCCCGGATTCTGAGTCTTGGCAACAAACTCAGGGACGAAGCTGAACGTTACCTCCCCCTATCCCCTTGAATGGGCGATCTCGTACGAGAGACCATGTAGCTCACTGACTCGCTTGGCCGAGGCCAAAGCTAGCAGGAAAACCGTCCTCCCGGTAAGGTGGCGATCAGAAGCCTGGCGTAATGGTTCGTAGGGAGGTCTCTTCAGAGACCTGAGAACTCAAACCACGTTCCATGGAGGAGGTCTCACTTCCGACTGAGGGCAGGTAAGTTCATAACTCCGTATGAGAAGGGAAAGTTCCAGCGAGGAAGAAATGTCCATTCCTTTAAGCCTGAAGGCAAGACTTAAGGCTGAGCGATAGCCTTTCACCGCCGAGACTGAAAGGCGCATTTCCTCCCGCAGATACACGAGGAACTCCGCTATTGCTGGAATAGTGGCATCAAGGGGAGAGATACCCCTTCCACGACACCAACCACAAAAGACTCGCCACTTCGCCTGGTAGACTCCTGCGGATGACTTGCGCAGGTGACCAGACATCCTGTTCGCAACTTGTTGCGAAAATCCTCTCTCTGTGGGGAGATGCTGGATAGTCTCCAGGCGTGAAGTCGAAGCGAAGCTACGGCTTTGTGGTAGATGTTGGCATGTGGTTATTTGAGTAGCTCGTGACGTGGAGGAAGTTCTCTCGGAAACTCTGGGAGGAGTTGCAGAAGGTCCGGGAACCATTCTGCGTGATGCCATAGCGGAGCTATCAGGGTCATTGAAAGATTGACCGATATTCTGGCCTTGTTTAGCACCCTCCTCATCAGACAGAACGGGGGAAAGGCGTACACATCGACGTTGTCCCACCGTTGTTGGAAGGCATCCTGCCAGAGAGCCTTGGGGTCCAGGACTGGGGAGCAGTACAGCGGGAGCTTGAAATTCAGCGCTGTAGCAAACAGATCCACCATCGGGGAACCCCACAAAGTCAGGACTTTGTTGGCTACTTGACGATCCAAAGACCACTCGGTACTCACTATCTGCGTCACTCTGCTCAGACTGTCGGCGAGCACATTCCTTTTGCCTGGAATGAAGCGAGCTGCTAGCGAGATCGAGTGGACTTTGGACCATCTCAGGATCTCTACTGCAAGATGGGATAGCTGTTCCGAAAAGGTACCTCCCTGCTTGTTGATATAAGCCACTACCGTGGTGTTGTCGCTCATCACCACCACGGAGTGGCCCGCCAGGACTTGGTGGAACTTCTGAAGTGCCAGGAACACGGCCTTCATTTCTAGCAGGTTTATGCGAAGGTACTTTTCTGATTCTGACTACAGGCCTGAGGTCCTGTGGTTCAGAACGTGGGCCCCCCACCCTTTCTTTGATGCGTCCGAGAACAACATCAAATCCGGGGGAAGGACGAGAAGATCCACTCCCTTTCGTAGGTTCTCGTCCGCCACCCACCAACTGAGGTCCGTCCATTCTGCAGGACCCATAGGGATCAAAGCGTCCGGGGAATCGTGACCTTGATTCCACCGGGACTTGAGTCGCCACTGGAGGGATCTCATTCTGAGGCGACCGTTGGGAACGAGACGAGCCAGGGAGGAGAGGTGGCCGAGGAGACGTAGCCACGATTGGGCTGGGAGTTTTTCTCGATTGAGGAAAGGTCTCACGACCTTCCTCAGCCTTGCTATCCTGTCGTCTGATGGGAAGGCTTTGTGGAGATTGGTGTCCAATATCATGCCTAGATATACCAGTTTCTGAGAGGGCTGCAGAGAGGACTTCTCGAGATTTACCATGATCCCTAGATCCTGGCAAACTTCGAGGAACTTGTCTGGGTGGCGAAGAAGGGTTGCCTCCGAGTCCGCTAGGATCAGCCAGTCTTCCAGATAACGAAGGAGACGGATGCCAATCCTGTGAGCCCACGAAGAGATGAGGGTGAACACTCTGGTGAACACCTGAGGGGCTATGGAGAGACTGAAACACAGCACCTTGAACTGGTAGATCTTGTTGTCTAGGCAAAATCTTAGGTACTTCCTTGAAGACGGATGGACTGGGATCTGGAAGTACGCGTCCTTCAGGTCCAGTGTACACATGAAGTCTTGTGGTCTCACTGCGAGTCTGACCGTGTCTGCTGTCTCCATGCTGAACGGAGTCTGCTTGACAAACCCGTTCAGGGTTGAGAGGTCGATGACTGGTCTCCAGCCTCCAGACGCCTTTCTCACAAAAAAGAGTCGACTGTAGAAGCCTAGGGACCCGTCTACAACCTCCTGGAGAGCGTCCTTCTTCAACATGGTCTGGACTTCTGCCCAAAGGGCTTGCCCTCTTGCCGATCCCATGGCAAGAGAGCTCAACGACACTGGATTCGCTGTCAGGGGAGGTAGAGAGGCTATGAACGGGACGCGATAACCCAGAGCGATCACGGAAATCGTCCAGGCATCTGCCCCGAGTTGCTGCCACCTTGTCGCGCAACTTTGTAGGCATCCCCCCACTGGTGGACATGCAGGGGGACTGCCAATCCTAGCGTTTACGGCCTCGGCTGTTACCTCTAGGGTTCTTGCCTCCCCTGGAGGACTTCTTGCTCCTTCTGCTCTTGGCAGGAAAGGGCTTAGACACCTTTGGCTTCGCTGCAGTGGTCTTCTTCGCGTCCTTAGCTGGACGGGGCTGTTGAGCCGCTGGAGGTTTGTAGGGCCTCGATGTCAGGGCCCTATGGATGAGGGAATCCTGGGTGGACTTCCTCCACCTCTCAGCGGTAAGCTCCACATCCTTAGGCTCAAACAAACTCTTACCGAACACGGAAGAGTGTCTGAGCCTGGTAACCTCCGAACTGGGAACCTTCTGGTGGAACCTCTCAGCCACAGCGTCCCGACGTTTGAGAATCGTATTGGCCCACAAGCTCGAGACTTGGTGGGCCAGAAACTCAATGGTCCGTGTACCTGAGAGTAAGAAAGTCTCCAGTGCCTTCCTGGTGCTTTCTTTGGAGAGGTCCTCAGACCGCACCAGGATGCCCAGAGACCCCAGCCAGATGTCAAGCCACGAAGTTGCCTGCATGGCGCACTTAGCAACCTTCTCCTGGCTTAAGATCTCAGTGGCTGAGTAGGACACGTGCCGGTTGGAGTCTCTCTCAAGAGGGACTCCCCCTGTGAGTTCTTCCACAGAGTGATGCATCGGAAGACCCAAACAAGACTCCTCAAGGATCTCAAAGTACCTCCTCTGATGGACTCGGGGAGGAGGGAGGAGCTTGCTACCGGCGCTGGATCAACTGGAGGAGGCAAGCTCAGAGAGCTGGCCCTCGACCTTGACCCTGGCACTCTTCATCCCCTGAGACCAGGGCAAAGCTGCACTGGCCCGAGAGGGTTTCTGGGTGCCGTAGACGCGGTCCAGGACCGTGTCCTTACCTTCACGAGGAGGAATCTCAGGGTCTGGGATTCCGTTGAGGTTCCTCATGAGGGTCAGGACTTGCCAGAATGCGTGTTCTGACTCTTGGTGCTCTCCTCCTGAAGGACTGGCAGCGAAGTCTCCCGTCCCCAGTGGCTCTTCCTGGGGGGACACGTGGACATCCTCAAAAGGTCTAGATGGCTCCTGCCTGATCCTTGCTGACGATTTAGGAATCGTCTTGGAGTCCTTCGGTTCCCTCCTGGGCGGGATACAGAACTCGAGTAACGAAGGGTGCAGGCTCTTTTCCACCCCTGGACAAGAAGACTTCTCAGGGGAAGACGGAGCTTCCCCTATTGGTGCGATGGGGGAATGGTCCGGCTCGTCCGACTCTCTTGAGGATGGTTAATCCTCATTCGCAGGGGAGGGAGAGAAAGTCTGGGGGAGGGAAGGAGCCTTGCGCAAGGATCTGCGAGGAGATAAATAGGCCTTGGAGGTGTTTCCACGGGAGAGACCACTCTCTTCCTCTTCAGGGGGGAGGAAGCTGCCACTGGATTGCGACCCATGTCAGAGAGGGCGGGCTTTATCGCCTGTACAAGAGCTCTGACTAGGGTACTGAACCAGGGCTGCTGGCTGACAGTCGCGCTGATAGATACTCCCTCTGGAGGGAAGGGGATCGTTCGATCCCTTGGGGGAGTCGACAAACGCGGGTTCGCCTGTGAAATTGAAAAGAAAGAGTCCTTAGACCTGTCCGGGAACCGCCCCTCCTCCGGCGAGCGCGCTGGTCTGCGCTTGCGGAGAGGGGAACAAGACGAAGACCTGTCCGCCTGGCGACGCTCGCGCTGGAGGTCGCGTGATGGGCCCTGGAATCTCGCGAGCGCGCATGTGCATCGGCGTGGGCGAGAGAGGGTGGTGGAGCGGGCGCGGTGGCGCGCAGGCGAGGTCACAGGAGCGTGGGAGCGATGGCGCGCTGGCGATGGTGCGGGCGCAGGGGCGCGTAGGAGCTGGAGCGGGCACGTGGGCGCAGGCACGCGTAAGAGATGGCGAGGGCGTGTGGCACGCAGGAGCCGGAACGGGAGGCGGCCGGATGCGAGGACACGCAGCATCCTGATGCAGCCCTGTAGGGCGCGAGAGGACAGGGGCGCCCGAGCGCGTATCCGGGAGAACCAGGCGAGGGCGTGTGAGCGCTGGTTCAGGATAGCGTGAGGAAGGGATGGCGCGTTGGCGCGTAGGTTGGCGCTGGTCAGACAGGACAGGCATACTCGCCTGTGGGCGCACTGGGCGCGCATCAGGATGTGGACACACTGGTGTGCGCTGCTGCGGTGGGCGAGCAGGACGCGCAGTTTGATGAGGGCGCACAGGTGTGCGCTGGAGGGTTGCATGAGGCGCCTTGATGACTGGAACGGGGCGTGCAACCGGAGAATCGCGCGCGGCTGGAACGCGTGCAGGATTGCGCGGTCCGGAAGGAGAGCCCTGGGGTGCCTGTGAGCGCCCGTGCGCTAGCTTAGGCGCCTCCTGGGCGGTCACAACCGGAGCGTCGCGTGCGGCTGGAACGCGTGCAGGATCGCGCGGTCTGGAAGGAGAGCCCTGGGGTGCCTGTGAGCGCCTGTGCGCTAGCTTAGGCGCCTCCTGGGCGGCGCGCTGTGATGTGGAAGCGCGCTGGCGCATTGGCGAGCGCGTGAGCGCTGGAACTGAAACTGCGCGAGGGCGCGCTTCACGCGTAACTCCAGACGGGCGCTGCGAGTCCAGAGGAACCTGTGATCGCCTGTGCGCTAGCGTAGGAACCTCTTGAACTGCGCGCCACGAGGCAGGAACCGGGGAATGCTGGGGTGCAGGAGAGCACGTGTGCGCAGGTGAGCGCTGGTGCACTGTCACAGGAACTGCAGGAAAGCACGTGTGCGCAGGTGAGCGCTGGTGCACTGTCACAGGAACTGCTAGAGGGCGCAGGGGCGCAGAAGGATGTGGGCGCGCAAGAGAACCCTGGCACGTAGCAGGAACAGGGGCGCGCACGTGCGCAGGTGAGCGCTGTGGCACTAAAACAGGAACAGCGGCAGCAGCAGGAGGGAGCGCAAGAAGAACCTGGCGCTTGAGGGCAAGAGGCGCGGTTTTGCGCTCAAGGCCCTTCAGCCCCGAGGGGCCCGGTGCCTGCGCAGTGGCAGGATCAGGTGGCGCGCAACGCGCATCTGCAACATCAAAGGGTGACGGCAAGTCAGCAGGTCTGGAGGAAGACTGGTCACTGTGTCCCGAAGGACAACCATCATCCGAAGGGGATCGCGAACGATCCCCGGAGAGGTCTAAGGTGGTAGCTGGCAGGGTCGGCGAACGGCAAGTCGTCTCCTCCGCAGAGGACTGTGGCGACGACGAGCCGAAGAGGCGCCTCCTAACTCCCTTGTGAGGGGAAGGAAGGCCTCTAAGGACGAGCCTTCCGCCTTATACGCCCACGAGGGGCCGTGGGATCAGCAGGCTGACCATCAAGGGGCCTCCGCAGAGGAGTCTCTGTAAGTGAACTCCCCCGAGGGGGAGAATCACCGGCAGGAGAGACCGTGGGACTTAGATCCTCCCTCGAAAGGTGTTCGGAGGGGGAATCTAAGCCGTCAGCTACCTCAGCAACAGGAACGGGGTTTGACTTGACCCACGAGATGTCTCCGTCACAACAACGTCAACCACAGACAGAGGATCTATCCCTGCTGTAGTTGGCGATTGTTTGACAGCTGCACCAAGTTTGATCATGTCAAACAGGGCTTCCTTGGAGGGCGAACCCTGCAGCCCCAAGGAAGCCCAAAGCTGTAATAAATCACGATTAGACATATTCAAATTCTCCTCCAGGGGAGGAGGGGCAGCCGCCTCGCTATGGGAGGCGACTACCTCTCCCGCACCCCGGGATCGGTCAACAGCAAGGAAAGGGCTACGGAAGAAGAAGTCCTAGAATTTTCTCTCTTCAAAGAAGCCTCTGAAGGAGAAAGATCCCTTTTGGACTTTTTCTTCCGGCGCCGGGCAAACCTCTCCCACTGGGAGGTAGACCACTCCCTACATTCTATACACACGTTACCACTATCACACCGCTGGCTCCTACAGTGAGGACATAAGGTGTGGGGTTCGGTGTCGACCGCCGACATAAAGGTACCACAAGGGCGGCCGGGAAGTCCGGGGCAAGTACGCATAGTAGTAGAGGCCAACTTCAAACACACTGAAAAAGAAAAGCAAAAACAGATTAAATATGGCAGTCAAAGCAAGGGAGAGAGCAGACAGGTCTGTTCTCCGCCCGAGCCAAAAGTAAAGTGAAGCATTCACCGGTGTGTGTGAAGGGGGGGGGGGGAGCTAGCTACCCCTCCCTACCCCCCGCTAACTAGCGGCGGGGTAGTAAACCCTCGTTAAAACTTTTATGGCTCGTCATTCAGCTACGCCGAAGTAATTACCCCATGTAAATAGCGTGGTTTGTATTTCTGTTACGGAACAAATTAATCTCATTCTGAAGTTTTCAAATTAATTGATGGTACCAGTATTCACTATTAAACAAAAAAGGTGTGCTTCAGTTTAAGGCATGGGACTATGTATCCAATAGGGAATTTACATGGAAAATCAAGAGTTAAATTTTGATTTTCCAACATCTATATAAGTTATTTCTGTCCTATTTTGATAAATAATGGACTGATTTCTTGTTTGTTTCAATTCGGATATTTTGTAAAAAAAAAAAAATTGTTTGACATAAGATAATTTGCCTATAAAATGAATATAATATTTTCCCATTTCAAAAACAAAAAACACAAACCATTTACCCTCAGAAAAACCTGTCGAAATTTACTAGAAATGAATCTTTACTTTCTAAGATTGCTTTTTATTTGTCCGTTAAGTTTTTTACTGCAGAGTTAAAAACAAAATAACTTGCAAGTTATTTCTGGTGTATATATAACCTCAGTCTTTGTCATAAATATATCTGTATCATCTAGGATGAACTTCAACCATCTAAATTGGCCCTAAGGATGAATCTTAGGTACTTCCTTGACGTAGGATAGATCGGGATCTGGAAGCACGCGTCTTTGAGATCCAGTGTGATCATGAAGTCCTTTGGTCTGACAGCCTGTCTGACTATTTTTGCCATCTCCATCTCGAACGGAGTTTGTAGAATAAACTCGTTTAGAACGTACAGGTTAATTACAGGTCTTCAGCCTCCAGACACCTTCTCTACAAGAAAGAGTTGACTGTAGAACCCTGGGAACACATTGTGGACCTCCAAAATGGTCTGGACTTCTGCCCAAAAGGGTGCGATCCTTCACTGATCCCTTTGCAAAGGAATATGACATCACTAGATGTTGTATCAAAGTACAGGGAGAGAGTGAACAGGACGTAGTAACTCATTTGCAGGACTGAGACCGTCCAAAGTCAGCCCCAAAGAACTCCCATTTCTGCCACCTGAGCTTAAGGCATCCTCCCACTGGTGTTAAGGCACGAGGAATGCCCTCCTAGCGTGAGCAACGACATCTTCCACCTCTAACCCCTCTGTCCCTAGGGCCATTGCCAGGAAAGGGCTGGTTTGGAGCTTGCTTCTTGGCCCTGGACTGCCTTGAAGCATTTGCCTTCTTTTAGTGCTCTTGCTTATGCATAGGAGACATCCTAGGTGCAGATGATGCTTTAGAGTGGGGGCGAAATGTCACTGCCCAATGGAGTAGGGAGTCGTGACTCACTTTCCTCCAGCTCTCTACGACTGCATCAAAATCTTCTGAGGAACTTACTCCTCTTGGTCCTGAAAGCAAGAGGGTGTTCATTGCTTTCTTCCACTCTGAATTAGCCAAATCCTCATAGGCGATTAGATACCGAACTGAGCCAGACAAGTAGTCAATCCATGAAGCGGTTTGCAAGGAAGACTTTGCTACCCGCTCCATGTCCGCGGCTTCCGCATCCAAGACAGTCACCTGTTATGCTGCCAACGTGTCCAAGGCTACATTGTGTGCCAACACCAAGACCACTGGGTCTAGTGACATTAGCGAGAGATAATTGTGGATGATGTCGTAGTATTTTATCTGCAGAACAGAACAAACAGCAGAGGAATTAACCGCGATGAGTTGGCAGCCCTAAGAGAGTTCGAAGGTCCTGTCTGCAGCCTGGGACATGACCATTTTCCTGGATCCCTTTACCATCCTAAACCAAGGTAACTCAATCCTGGTGTTTCCAGTTCGTGGGGAGTGGGGCCTGGCAGAAGAAGTGAAGGACAGTGTCCTTCCCTTCGAGAGGGGAGTAGGATGGATAGCCCAGTACATTCATTTTCCTTATGCAGGCCAAGACTTGCAAAAAAGAATGGTCCGACTCTCTCTGATCAGTGGCAGAGGTTTCCGGGCTAGCTGGTAAAGACAGTTCAACATCTGAGTGTTCGTATTCCTTGTCTATGGACTCATCCAACTCCAAGTTCCCACACATAGGAACCTGGGTCGGGTCAGGTTCGTCATCGACTACCCTGACAGGTGCACAAGGTCTAGAGAGGATGCCTGTTGAGGGGTCAAAGAGGAAAACAGAGGCTCCTGAGGATGAGTGGATGGTTCGGTTCGTACGAACTCCACCATGGACAGTCGGTAGTTGTCCGTAAACGAGATCTCCCAAGGGGACCTCGAACCCCTGCTTGTTCTCAGGTGCAAGGTACCACGTGAAGGAGGCATCTCCTGGCTCGGTCTCCATCGCTTCTTCATCGGCTTGATTGGGTTAATTCACAATTTCTCGCAAACAGAATCAGGATGATCACAGGAAGTTTTTGAGTATAGATACCTTTGGAACTTAGACAAGCAGCCCAGTGGCGATGGAGGGTCCGAAGAGGGAGGAGGAGGAGCATGCCTGGAGGCAATACTCTTATGCCTAGGATCCATTTGTGGGCTGGAACTTCCGGGAGATCCAGACCCCGTGAGAGGGATAAAAATAGGTCAAGAAGGCACTGCTGCAGGTGGCACTGAAAGTTGACACTCGCCTGTTTCACAGCCTTTACAAGCTCAAGGAAACATGGCACGTCCTTCACAAAGAAAGGAACAGCCGCAGTCTTTCTCAGGAACAAGCACTTGCATGCACGCCGGTCGCGAGCAACTGCTTCTCTTAGCAAATGTACTGAGGTTGGTTCACGCGCCACCATGTCTGAGCCTGCTGAGAGAGAAACGACCAGAAATTCGTCAGCAGTAGGAACTTACCAGCATTTGGTTGGCGAGTGCGAGACCACACCCATGACTCCACTGCCAGATTAGGGACTGATAGTTCACAAGCCAAAGCAATGTTATGCAGTGTGCAAGTACTCGTAAGAGAACCTGCAAGAGGTTCACAAGTAGCTTGGCGAATGCGCTCGGATGGAGACGAGCAAGACAAAGGTGGCTTGTCTGTGAAAGCAAGATGCCATTGCTTGCGAACACTAGAATTCGCCGGTGCTTACCCCAAAAGGGGTAGGCCTCCAATGCGGTTGGAAGGGGCTGTCACTAGAGGGAGTCGACGGCTATGACCACTCAAGTGTGGAAGCCCTCTCATGCTGGCAAGAAGGGCAACCAACCTCGGAGGGTGTAGGAACCAAAGGTTCTCCTAATGGGTAAGCCCAGCGTGCTGAATAAGTTCAGCTGGCTGAGCCAGCTCAACGTGCGTAAGAACCTGGCTGGGACTCTGTGGAGAACCTGCAAGCAACTCCTCAAGTGGAAGAGGAGAGGAGCACGAGATTTGCTGGAGGGAACACTGCTCCCAAGACCCAAGGGGGGGAGGCCGTGGCTATTCCCTGAGGAGGCAGCTGTGCATTCCTGATATGCCCAAAGCTTAAGCACTTCCGCAAGCTGTTCTTTAGAGAGGGTACCCAAAAGCCCTAAGAAAGGCCAAAAATGATGCAAAGCATCAAGTGAACTAGCCTCCCACAAGGTAGGGGGTGCCATGCTTCACTAGAAGAAGCAACAGGGTCCTCTGTGCCTGAGGATTGTCTATGGGTCAAACAGTCATCACTCTTGCTTGACTAGAGGAGGCCGAATGAGCAAAGTCAGCGGGTAGAAAATGAGGCGCTGGGGAAAGAAGTTGGAATTACTTCGACCTCGAGGAAGACCCCGAAGGAATCCCTTTTAGACTTCTTTTTCCGTAGCCTACACAGCTCCCACTGGGAAGATGACCACTCCCGACATTCTTCACAGGGAGAGGCCTACGTGCATGAGTGTCATCCGCACGCAGGGAAAAGGTTGTGGGGATCAGTCTCCCAAGCCGATATAAGCGTGCCGCAAGAGTGGCCAGCTATGCCAGGGCAAACCTGTATACAGTATTATCAGTCCTCATATATCAAGCACACCTCCAAAGAAAAAGAAAAAGTGAATCTACGGACACATAAATAAGTGGGTTTACGGGAGAGAGCAACGGCACGTCTTCACTCTATCGGGGCAAAAACAAGTGATGTAATGCACTAGGTGAGAGTGTAAGTAGGGTAGCCGGTCTAACCAACGTTATGCCCGCTATCTAGCGGAGGGTCGAGGGTCGCTAACACCTCGGGTTAAAATTTTATGGTTAGATTCCAGCCATACCGGAACAATACATCGCATTGTAAAGAGTGAAGTGTTTGTATATGTGAAGGAACAAACACATTTAAATGAAGAGCACTTACAACTGATGTTCATATGCCTTTTCTCCTTATCATAAATGACTTTCTCCAGTACCCCATCTCATATTCAAGGTTATGATGCCAAAAATCCAGTAACCATATTTTCTCTTCCAAAAATTTCCCGTCACTTGCTGGCCATCACTTTTCAGTTGCTCTTTCTTAAACTGCTAACTTGGACTAGAAAAACATATTTAAATATAACCCTGTAAATTACTAACATATACTGTACTTTAGTACAACTGACTTCCATCCACATTCTAAGTATGCAGAAATTACATAATTTAAACTAAAAAATCTACTCTTAGAAAATGTGTCAATGTTTTGTTTAGGTGTTGGAATATTCCCCCAAAATTTGAGATAGATACCCTCCCGTTCCCTTCTTAAAGGACTAAATGAATGGCTAGTAAATTAATTACTAAAATCACTTCGGAAGTCTTCTCTTACTTTTCTTTCTCTGCCACAAAGGAGCCTTACTTTCAACATTTCATTTTTAGGATCAAGTCATTTTTGGACTGTTCATTCAAAGACTGTTTCCTTTTCTCAACAACAAAGCCATGAATTTCTGTTCAAGTTTGCATTATCCCTGACTCTTAAACCTTTTTCTTCATAAGACTCAGCTATTGCAAGAACATCATTTAGAATTTGGCTCTACTTAGTTTCCTTTTATTTTTCTACATCAAGACTAAACTGGATAAGGAATTGGATGACCTCTCTTACTTTTTCAATCTCCATAATAAAAAATAATAAGACCGACCCATAACATGAAATCTTTACAGGCAGGGAGCTAACCCTACAGAGGGAAGGCTTAGATACTTTCCAACCAGCATCTCATTTATTATAAGGGATTTCATTACTAAAATTTCTCGTTTTGATTAGATGTCATAGAACTCATAAAAGCAGTGTTTAAAATCTAGCAATATGATTCATGTTTACATTTTCATTCAGAAACAAAATACTTTACCACTCACTTGACTATAACCATCTACCATTAACCCTGCACCCACTTCCTGGTTTAGAACTCTTGCAGTAGTCTTCTGATCATCACCAGTAGACTGCAGACACCTTGGTTGACTGAGAAGTCCCTTTAGCCTGGAATAAAACAAAGCATGTCTTATAATACAGGCACACCTTTACTTAGGACACTAGGTTATAAAAGGCTGTTCTCGAGAACATTTATTCTAAACTCATATACTGTATCCCCAAATTCTCAAACATTATGTAGCATACAGAAGTCTTAAATGTAAGGTACTAATCATAACTTTCTCCAACTCCAAGTGTAGGTACCTGAATATAGCAGGGAAAATTGAAAGTAACTAAGAAAAATAATTAGAATTCAACTCACAGTACTGATAAAGAAAATTAAGATCTTCCCTTTGACAATTTTGGTGGCAATGGTGCATAACTTTGCAGTGGCTCAAGTGATACTTTTGAAACTTTAATTCCTTAATCATGGTACTATATCTTCAAAAATATTATGTTACTCACAGGGAGAAATCTTGAAAAATTTTATTTTCATTAGTAAAATAAATTTTTGAATATACTTACCCGGTGATCATATAGCTGTCAGCTCTGCTGCCCGACAGAAAAACCTAAGGACAAAATACGCCAGCGATCGCTATACAGGTGGGGGTGTACATCAACAGCGCCATCTGTCGAGCAGGTACTCAAGTACTCCATGTCAACACAGAACCAATTTTCTCCTCTGCCCACTGGGTCTCTATTGGGGAGGAAGGGAGGGTCCTTTAATTTATGATCACCGGGTAAGTATATTCAAAAATTTATTTTACTAATGAAAATAACATTTTTCAATATTAAACTTAGCCGGTGATCATATAGCTGATTCACACCCAGGGGGGTGGGTAGAGACCAGCATTACATGTTGACATTATTATGAGCTAAGTATTTTGTATTTCATTTTAGCAGTTATTCAAAATAACAAACATAAAATCAATAAGTACCTGGTAAGGAAGTCGACTTGAACAATTACTCTGCCTTTTTAAGTACGTCTTCCTTACTGAGCCTCGCGATCCTCATAGGATGCTGAGCGACTCCTAGGAGCTGAAGTATGAAGGGTTGCAACCCATACTAAAGGACCTCATCAAAACCTCTAATCTAGGCGCTTCTCAAGAAAAGACTTTGACCACCCGCCAAATCAAGTAGGATGCGAAAGGCTTCTTAGCCTTCCGGACAACCCAAAAACAATAATAAAACATTTCAAGAGAAAGATTAAAAAAGGTTATGGAATTAGGGAATTGTAGTGGTTGAGCCCTCACCCACTACTGCACTCGTTGCTACGAATGGTCCCAGAATGTAGCAGTTCTCGTAAAGAGACTGGACATTCTTAAGATAAAAAGACGCGAACACTGATTTGCTTTTCCAATAGGTTGCGTCGAATATACTTTGCAGAGATCTATTTTGTTTAAAGGCCACGGAAGTTGCGACAGTTCTAACTTCGTGTGTCCTTACCTTCAGCAAAGCTTGGTCTTCCTCATTCAGATGGGAATGAGCTTCTCATATTAACAGTCTGATAAAATAGGATAAAGCCTTCTTTGACATAGGCAAAGATGGATTCTTAACTGAACACCATAAAGCTTCAGACGGGCCTCGTAAAGGTTTTAAAATAGAACTTAAGAGCTCTTACAGGACATAAGACTCTTTCTAGTTCATTTCCAACCATACGATAAGTTTGGAATATCGAACGATATTGGTCAAGGCCGAGAAGGCAGCTCGTGTTTGGCTAGAAAACCAAGTTGTAGAACATGTAGCCGTTTCGGATGAGAATCCGATGTTCTTGCTGAAGGCATGAATCTCACTGACTCTTTTAGCTGTGGCTAAGCATATCAGGAAAAGAGTCTTAAAGGTGAGATCTTTCAGGGAGGCTGATTGTAGCGGTTCGAACCTGTCTGACATAAGGAATCTTAGTACCACGTCTAAATTCCAACCAGGTGTAACCAAACGACGCTCCTTCGTGGTCTCAAAAGACTTAAGGAGGTCCTGTAGATCTTTATTGTTGGAAAGATCTAAGCTTCTGTGACGGAAGACTGATGTCAACATGCTTCTGTAACCCTTGATAGTGGGAGCTGAAAGAGATCGTTCTTTCCTCAGATATAAGAGAAAGTCAGCTATTTGAGTTACAGAGGTACTGGTCGAGGATACGGATACTGACTTGCACCAGTTTCGGAAGATTTCCCACTTCGATTGGTAGACTCTAAGAGTGGATGTTCTCCTTGCTCTAGCAATCGCTCTGGTTGCCTCCTTCGAAAAGCCTCTAGCTCTCGAGAGTCTTTCGATAGTCTGAAGGCAGTCAGACGAAGAGCGTGGAGGCCTTGGTGTACCTTCTTTACGCGCGGCTGACGTAGAAGGTCCACCCTTAGGGGAAGTGTTCTGGGAACGTCTACTAGCCATCGAAGTACCTCGGTGAGCCATTTTCTCGCGGGCCAGAGGGAAGCAACTAGCGTCAACCTTGTCCCTTCGTGAGAGGCGAACTTCTGCAGTACCTTGTTGACAATCTTGAACGGAGGGAATGCATATAGATCTAGATGTGACCAATCTAGTAGAAAGGCATCTATATGAACTGCTGCTGGGTCCGGGATTGGTGAGCAAAATATTGGGAGCCTCTTGGTCATCGAGGTTGCGAAGAGATCTATGGTTGGCTGGCCCCAGGTGGCCCAAAGTCTCTTGCATACATCCTTGTGGAGGGTCCATTCTGTTGGAATTATTTGTTCCTTCCGACTGAGACAACCTGCCATGACATTCAAGTTGCCTTGGATGAACCTCGTTACTAGTGAAATATCTAGACCTTTTGACCAGGTGAGGAGGTCCCTTGCGATCTCGTACCATGTCAGAGAGTAGGTCCCTCATTGCTTGGAGATGTACGCCAAAGCCGTGGTGTTGTCCGAGTTCACCTCCACCACTTTGCCTTGAAGGAGAGACCTGAAGCTTTTCCAGGTCAGACGTACTGCCAGTAGCTTCTTGCAGTAGAAATGCATTGTCCTTTGACTCGAGTTCCATAATCCCGAGCATTCCCTACCGTCTAATGTCGCACCCCAGCCTACGTCCGATGCGTCCGAGAAGAGAACGTGGTTGGGAGTCTGAACAGTCAGGGGAAGACCCTCTCTAAGGTTGATACAGTCCTTTCACCAAGTCAGACCAGACTTTATCTTTCCGGAAACCGGGATCGAGACCGCTTCTAGCGTCTTGTCCTTTTTCCAGTGAAAAGCTAGATGGTATAGAAGAGGACGGAGGTGTAGTCTTCCTAGTGACACAAATTGATCCACGGATGACAGTGTCCCTACCAGACTCATCCACAGCCTGACTGGGCAGCGTTCCTTCTTCAGCATCTTCTGGATGGATAGCAGGGCTGGGGGTTGATCGTCTTGTTCAGCAACGTCCTCATCAGAAGGTTCCTCATCCGAAACTGATGAGGAAACGGCAACGGAGTGGGCAACGTCTGACTCGCTGAATCCGGTCGCACTGGTGGATGCGTGACGGAGCCGGACGCAATATCATGGTACTGCTGCACAGTCTGTGAACTGTCAACAACCATGGGGACGCGAGGAAGTACAGCGTCAACCCGAAACTGTCTAGACTGTCTGGGTTGTGCAGTCAACACCCTACCGGGTTGCTGAGGTTGACGCACTGCGTCACAACAAGTCACCTCTGCTGGTTGTTGAACGTCTTCCTAGTGACACACTGAACGTCAACAACCACCTCCGAGCGTCGCTTAACGTCAACGTGCGACTGGCAACCCACACTGGGTCGCATCGGTGGAGGAACCACCTCAACTGGCAGACGCGAGTAGGATACCTCAGCGTCAACAGGGCGCACAACCAACCGGAAGGAAGGTTGTTGGCCAGAAGGTTCTTCTCCGTATTAAGTCCTCTATCAAGGACGCAAGCTTGGACTGCATGTCTTGCAGCAAAGCCCATTTAGGGTCTACGGGAGCAGGTGTGGCAACAGACGGGGTTAGCGACTGAAGCGGAACCATTTACCATCCATGGAAGCCTTGTTATGTGTGACATAATAGTACAGCAAAACTTCAAAGGCTCGACAAAAGTTGAGAAGTTGACCTGTAAACAACTGGAGCGTCTCCTGGCTAGGCGCCTGGGCGAGTCTACCAGAATTGAGAAGTCTAGCTGGGCAGAGGCATGAACTCCCAAGCCGAGAACTTCTCTCGTTTCCTATCAGACTCTCGCTCTATAAGCCAGTTAAAAAGAAGGGAAATCAAAAGGCTGTATCCCTAAAACTCCTCCTGGTGCAAAAACCAGTCGCCTAGCCAACGTAACGCTCTCTAGGAGAGCGAGAGAGCACTAGCTTAACAACAACGGCTTCGAAGTAGCTAGGCCTAGTGTAAGTTCTGACGTGAGGCGAACGAGGAGCAGCAGTTACAAGATCCGGACGAAGATCCTTAAAAAATCATCATGATTTAATTAAAGTCCATAGGAGGCTAAGCAGCTAAAGGCTCCTCTCCAAATGACAGAGTCCTCAAAGGAATATCAGTAGGAGGGAGAACAGCACTTTCTCATCTGCAGGAACCTTGTCCGAGAAAAGCTAGGTTATCTCAGTGAGGGTCTCACTGGTGCATTAGCAGCAGACCAGAAGGCAATGTTATGTAACTGCTTGACAGTCTGTGAACTGTCAAAAACTGAACTGTCAACCACAACAGGTGCGTGAGGACATACAGCACTGGTGCATTAGCAGCAGACCAGAAGGCAACGTTATGTAACTGCTTGACAGTCTGTGAACTGTCAAAAAACTGAACTGTCAACCACAACAGGTGCGTGAGGACATACAGCACTGGTGCATTAGTAGCAGACCAGAAGGCAACGTCATGTAACTGCTTGACAGTATGTGAGCTGGCAACAACCAAAGCTGTGTGGGGAAGCCTCAACTCCTGACTGACTAGTCTGCTGCGGGCGAGTGGCGGTAACCACAGTGGGTTGCGGAGGATGACGCACCGTGTCAAAACACGGCAGCTTAACTCCACCCTCCTGTTGTTGTGGAAGCACACGCACGTCAACGGAGGGTTCCGTGCGTCTGTGAACGTCAGCATGCGTCTGGCAGGGTCGACTGCGCATGGGTGGAGGAGCTCTCACAGCTGGAGTGTGGGAGCAGGCAGCCACAGCATCTGCTGGGCGCACAACCGTGGTAGGTTGTAGGCTAACGGGTGCAGCGTCAACCTTCTCCGCACGATACTCCTGCAAAAAAGATGCTAACTGTGTCTGCATAGACTGTAGCAAAGACCACTTAGGGTCTACAGCAGCAGGTGCGGCAACAGACGGTGTTACTGCCTGTTGCGGTACCGCTTTACCTCTCTTAGGAGGTGTGCAGTCATCGGAAGACTGCAGCGAGTCCGAACTGACCCAGTGGCTACACCTGGGCCGTTGGACTTGCGCGGAAGGGACCGACTTGCACTTAATAAGCTGCGAGACCTTGGTCCAAGGTTTCTTACGAGAAACCTCTTCCGCAGACGAGAAGTAAATGGGCTCTCTCGTCTTTGTGTGGGTGGGGCGATCTTGGGTAGATACGCCCGAAACCACGGAGGGAAAAACGTCTGTTCGTTGATCAAGGCCTGACGAACCCATAAGTCGTTCGACATTACTTCTCCCCTGGGCTTGGGAGCTTGCAAGAGGTCCCGGACTAGGTGAACGACAGGCACGAACAGACGAACCCTCGGACGCAACACTGTAACACTTTGCGCATATCACTTTATCACTTCGATTTTCTGTTTTGCACTTATTTCACTGAAATCGAAACTTTTACTGATTTCTACCTGAAACACGCAATCCTACCCTTCATTAAAAGGTAGTAATTGCGAAAACAGTCGTATAATGCAACAGAAAACATATATAAAGATAAAGAATTCAGTGGCTGGGAAAGAGACTAAACACTAGTTCAAATAAACTACGTTTACAATCTCTCACCGCACATAGCCTGGGAACAAGAATAAAACCCTAGAAACGTTTTACCTTCTTCCCCGTACAGCGACTAGGGAGGAGAGTAAAACGAGAACAACGTTACCCGCTTGAACGAAACGTTTTTTCTCCTCTCTCTCCCTCCGTCTCTATCTCTCTCTCTCTCTCTCTTGATTTCGCACCTGAGAGAAGAGCCCAATTATATATCGTCAAAACATGTTATTAGCTAAAGGAAAAAACTGAAAGGTTTTCCAAATAAAAAGTTCCTTTAATTTAGAATTTAAACCATTTAAGCTAAGAAAGAATGAACGAAACGCCAGAATCGGTTTACTCTTACTGCAAAGTGAAACCGTGATACACTCTCTCTCTATCGTAACGATAGAGCGCATGTTGAACGTCTGAACGTCAACAACTGCGTAGACTAAAAAACTAAACGTTAGTTCAAAGAAATTCTTTCATAAAACCTTAAATTTGAAAAGTTTTAAATTCTTTAAAGGTTAAATACGATATAACGGGCTCAACGTGTTAAGCAAAATTACTAAAAACCTAAACACACTTCCGTCTAAGGGAAGGGTCGGCCATTTAAAAGTGAAAGAGAGTCCATACTCTCTTTGTCACCAAATTAAATCTATCCAAAACGAGTTCAAGTTTTGAAATGAAGATAAAACCCCTGCATAGCGAAAGCTCAAAACTGGAATAGTGTACTTCACCAAATAGTTGTGAAAACAAATCCAGTTAGTAACAGCGTATTTAGTAGGTCTTGCCAGTGGCACGACAGAGAGAAAATTGGTTCTGTGTTGACATGGAGTACTTGAGTACCTGCTCGACAGATGGCGCTGTTGATGTACACCCCCACCTGTATAGCGATCGCTGGCGTATTTTGTCCTTAGGTTTTTCTGTCGGGCAGCAGAGCTGACAGCTATATGATCACCGGCTAAGTTTAATATTGAAAAATATAAAATAGCGTTGCTCAGTATTATATACCGTTCTATACTTTCATAGGAATTATTGTACATGGATGAAAATGTTATTTTCATTAGTAAAATAAATTTTTGAATATACTTACCCGATGATCATGTAGCTGTCAACTCCGTTGCCCGACAGAAATCTAAGGTCGGGATACGCCAGCGATCGCTATACAGGTGGGGGTGTACACAACAGCGCCATCTGTGAGTAGGTACTCAAGTACTTCTTGTCAACAAGAACTCAATTTTCTCCTCGGTCCACTGGTTCTCTATGGGGAGGAAGGGAGGGTTCTTAAATTCATGATCATCGGGTAAGTATATTCAAAAATTTATTTTACTAATGAAAATAACATTTTTCAATATTAATCTTACCCGATGATCATGTAGCTGATTCACACCCAGGGTGGTGGGTGGAGACCAGCATACATGTTAACAAAGAAGCTAAGTATCCCGTATTTCATTTTAGCAGTTATTCAAAATAACAAACATAAAATAAATAAGTACCTGGTAAGGAAGTCGACTTGAACTATTACTCTGCCTTTTTTTTAAGTACGTCTTCCTTACTGAGCCTAGCGGTCCTCTTAGGATGCTGAACGACTCCTAGGTGCTGAAGTATAAAGGGCTGCAACCCATACTAAAGGACCTCATCACAACCTCTAACCTAGGCGCTTCTCAAGAAAGAATTTGACCACCCGCCAAATCAACCAGGATGCGGAAGGCTTCTTAGCCTTCCGTACAACCCAAAAAACAACAATAAAAAGTATTCAAGAGAAAGATTAAAAAGGTTATGGGATTATGGGAATGTAGTGGCTGAGCCCTCACCTACTACTGCACTCGCTGCTACGAATGGTCCCAGGGTGTAGCAGTTCTCGTAAAGAGACTGGACATCTTTGAGATAGAATGATGCAAACACTGACTTGCTTCTCCAATAGGTTGCATCCATAACACTCTGCAGAGAACGGTTCTGTTTGAAGGCCACTGAAGTAGCGACAGCTCTAACTTCATGTGTCCTTACCTTCAGCAAAGCAAGGTCTTCTTCCTTCAGATGAGAATGTGCCTCTCTAATCAGAAGCCTGATGTAGTAAGAAACTGCGTTCTTAGACATCGGTAGAGAAGGCTTCTTGATAGAACACCATAAAGCTTCTGATTGTCCTCGTAATGGCTTTGACCGTCTTAAATAGTTCTTAAGAGCTCTTACTGGGCAAAGTACTCTCTCTAGTTCGTTCCCCACCAAGTTGGACAGGCTTGGGATCTCGAACGACTTAGGCCAAGGACGGGAAGGAAGCTCGTTTTAAGCCAAAAAACCGAGCTGCAAGGAACATGTAGCCGTTTCAGATGTAAAACCTATGTTCCTGCTGAAGGCGTGGATCTCACTGACTCTTTTAGCTGTTGCTAAGCAAACAAGGAAAAGAGTTTTTAATGTGAGGTCCTTAAAAGAGGCTGATTGGAGCGGTTCAAATCTTGATGACATTAGGAACCTTAAAACCACGTCTAGGTTCCAGCCTGGTGTGGATAACCGACGTTCCTTTGAGGTCTCAAAAGACCTAAGGAGGTCCTGTAGATCTTTGTTGGTGGAAAGATCCAAGCCTCTGTGGCGGAAGACCGCTGCCAACATACTCCTGTAACCCTTGACCGTAGGAGCTGATAGGGATCTTACGTTCCTTAGATGTAACAGGAAGTCAGCAATCTGGGTTACAGTGGTACTGGTTGAGGAAACTGCATTCGCCTTGCACCAGCTTCGGAAGACTTCCCATTTAGACTGATAGACTCTGAGAGTGGATGTCCTCCTTGCTCTGGCAATCGCTCTGGCTGCCTCCTTCGAAAAGGAGCTCTTGAGAGTCTTTCGATAGTCTGAAGGCAGTCAGACGAAGAGCGTGGAGGTTTGGGTGTACCTTCTTTACGTGAGGTTGACGCAGAAGGTCCACTCTTAGAGGAAGAGTCCTGGGAACGTCCACTAGCCATTGCAGTACCTCGGTGAACCATTCTCTCGCGGGCCAGAGGGGAGCAACCAACGTCAACCGTGTCCCTTCGTGAGATGCGAACTTCTGAAGTACCCTGTTGACAATCTTGAACGGCGGGAACGCATACAGGTCGAGATGGGACCAATCCAGCAGAAAGGCATCCACGTGAACTGCTGCAGGGTCTGGAATCGGAGAACAATACATCGGGAGCCTCTTGGTCATCGAGGTAGCGAATAGATCTATGGTGGGCTGCCCCCACAGGGCCCATAGTCTGCTGCAAACATTCTTGTGAAGGGTCCACTCTGTGGGGATGACCTGACCCTTCCGGCTGAGGCGATCTGCCATGACATTCATATCGCCCTGAATGAACCTCGTTACCAGCGAAAGCTTTCGATCTTTTGACCAAATGAGGAGGTCCCTTGCGATCTCGAACAACTTCCTCGAATGAGTCCCTCCTTGCTTGGAGATGTAAGCCAAGGCTGTGGTGTTGTCGGAGTTCACCTCCACCACCTTGTTTAGCTGGAGGGACTTGAAGTTTATCAAGGCCAGATGAACTGCCAACAACTCCTTGCAATTGATGTGAAGTGTCCTTTGCTCCTGATTCCAAGTGCCCGAGCATTCCTGTCCGTCCAGTGTCGCACCCCAGCCCGTGTCCGATGCGTCCGAGAAGAGACGGTGGTCGGGGGTCTGAACAGCCAATGGTAGACCTTCCTTGAGAAGAATGCTGTTCTTCCACCACGTTAGAGTAGACCTCATCTCTTCGGAAACAGGCACAGAGACCGCCTCTAGCGTCATGTCCTTTCTCCAGTGAGCAGCTAGATGATACTGAAGGGGGCGGAGGTGGAGTCTCCCTAACTCGATGAACTGGGCCAGCGATGAAAGTGTCCCTGTTAGACTCATCCACTGCCTGACTGAACATTGGTTCCTTCTCAGCATGCTCTGGATGCATTCTAGGGCTTGATTGATCCTTGGGGCCGACGGAAAAGCCCGAAAAGCTCGACTCTGAATCTCCATACCTAGATAGACAATGGTCTGGGATGGGACGAGCTGGGACTTCTCTATATTCACCAGGAGGCCCAATTCCTTGGTCAGATCCATAGTCCATCTGAGATTCTCCAGACAGCGACGACTTGTTGGCGCTCTTAAAAGCCAGTCGTCCAAATAGAGGGAGGCTCTGATGTCTGCCAAGTGAAGGAATTTCGCAATATTCCTCATCAGATTGGTAAACACAAGAGGTGCCGTGCTTAGGCCAAAGCACAGGGCTTGGAACTGGTACACAACCTTTCCAAAGACGAACCTTAGGAAAGGTTGGGAGTCTGGATGGATGGGGACGTGAAAGTACGCATCTTTCAGGTCTAACGAGACCAACCAGTCCTCCTGCCTGACCGCTGCTAGGACCGACTTCGTCGTCTCCATCGTGAACGTCTGCTTGGTGACAAAAGCATTGAGAGCACTGACGTCCAGCACCGGTCTCCAACCTCCTGTCTTCTTCTCTACCAGGAAGAGACGGTTGTAGAAGTCCGGGGATTGATGATCCCGGACTATGACTACCGCCACCTTTTGTAGCAAGAGCGACACCTCTTGTTGCAACGCTAGCCTCTTGTCCTTCTCCTTGTAGTTGGGAGAGAGGTTGATGGGAGATGTAGCTAGAGGGGGACTGCGGCAGAACGGAATTCTGTATCCCTCCCTTAGCCACTTCACAGACTGAGCGTCTGCACCTCTGCTCTCCCAAGCTTGCCAGAAGGTCTTGAGTCTGGCTCCCACTGCTGTCTGGAGAGGAAGGCAGTCAGAACTTGCCTTTTGCGGACTTGGAACCCTTCTTGGACTTGCCACGGTGACTGTCGGCACGGGTACCTCCTCTGCTGGAGGTTCTGCCACGAAAGGGCGGGATGAACCTAGTTGCAGGTGTGTCTACTGCTGCAGGGCGGAAGGGTCTAGGCACGGAAGGTAAGGTTTTAGCCTTACGTGCGGAAGATGCCATAAGATCATGGGTATCCTTCTGGATAAGCGAGGTAGCCATCCCCTTGATCAGCTCCTCCGGAAACAGACACTTGGAGAGAGGAGCAAACAACAACTCTGACTTCTGGCAAGGAGTGATACCAGCCGATAGGAAGGAGCAAAGATGTTCTCTCTTCTTAAGCACTCCCGACACGTACGAAGCCGCAAGTTCACCAGACCCATCCCGAATGGCTTTGTCCATGCTAGACATGATCAGCATGGCAGAGTCCTTATCCGAAGGGGAAGTCTTCCTGCTTAAGGCTCCCAAACACCAATCGAGGAAGTTGAAGATCTCGAAGGCACGAAAGACTCCCTTCAACAGATGATCCATGTCAGAAAAGGACCAGCAGATCTTCGATCGTCTCATAGCCAACCTGCGGGGAGAGTCAACCAGACTTGAGAAGTCGCCCTGGGCAGAGGCAGGAACTCCCAAGCCAGGTTCCTCTCCCGTGGCATACCAGACGCTCGACTTGGAAGCAAGCTTGGTAGGCGGAAAGATGAAAGCAGTCTTTCCCAGTTGCTTCTTGGAATGCAACCACTCTCCCATAACCCTCAAAGCTCTCTTAGATGATCGTGCGAGAACAAGCTTGGTGAAGGCAGGAGCAGCAGACTGTATGCCCAGAGCAAACTCGGAGGGAGGAGAGCGAGGGGTTGCAGACACAAACTGCTCTGGATACAAGTCCCTGAACAAGGCAAGGACTTTACGAAAGTCTAAGGAGGGAGGCGTAGACTTGGGCCCTTCAAAGTCGGAGTGCGGTTCATCCAAATGTGCAGCTTCGTCATCTGATACTCCATTATCCGAAAGCTGAGTAGGAAGTGGCAAAGGCAGAGCAGAAAGCTGAACGGCTGAATCCGGCAGTACGGGTGCATGCGTAGCTGCTGCGGATCCAACATCATGCCGCTGCTGGTCAGTCTGCGAGCTGGCAACAACAAAAGCAGAGTGCTGGTGCGTGGGAGGGGTTGCGGTGGGTTGCGGAGCATGCTGTATGGTATGCGGAGCATGCTGTATGGTATGCGGAGCATGCCGCATGGGTTGCGGAGCATGCCGCATAGTGTCAGAACCCGGCAGCTCTACAGCACCTTCCCACTGCTGATGCGGTAGCTCACGCATGTCAACGGATGGTGCGACAAGAACATGCGTCTGGCAGAGTGGACTGCGCATCGGTGGTGGAGCTCTCACAGGTGGAGTGTGGGAGCAGGCAGCCGCAGTATCTGCTGAGCGCACAACCTCGGCGGGTTGTAGGTTAACAGGTGCAGTGTCAACCTTCTCAGCATGATACTCCTGCATGAATGCCGCAAGCTGAGACTGCATAGTCTGCAGCATGGACCACTTAGGGTCTACCGTGGTTGGAGCAGCAACAGACGGAGCAGTAGCCTGTTGTGGAACCACTCTACCTCTCTTGGGAGGTGTGCAGTCATCGGAAGACTGCGGCGAGTCCGAACTGACCCAGTGGCTACACCTGGGCCGTTGGACTCGCTCGGAAGGGACCTTACGTTTGAGCGGTCGTGAAACCTTGGTCCATCGTTTCCTCCTGGAAACTTCTTCCACAGACGAGGAATGTAAGGGCTCATTCGTCTGTTTGTGGATGGGACGATCTTTGACAGATACATCCGCAACCACTGAGGATACATCCGTGCGCTGATCAAGGCCTGCCGAACCCTTTGGTCCTTCGACATTGCTTCTCCCCTAGGCTTGGGAGCTTGCAAGAGGTCCCGGACTGGGAGGACGACTGGCACGCACAGATGTACCCTCATGCGCAACACTGACACTGACACTTTTCACATCACTAGCACTGATAACACTTCCCACTGCACTTTTCGCTTTCAGCTCTTTGACATCTGCCAAAAGCTGATTACGGTCATTAGCCAATGACTCCACTCTGTCACCGAGAGCCTGAATGGCACGCATCATATCCGCCATGGATGGCTGAGCACTAGTAGCAGGTTCGGGAGTCACCACTACAGGGGAAGGAAAAGGTTGAGGGGCATGGGGAGAGGAAAATTCCACAGAGCGAGAAGAACTCCTCCTGATTCTCTCCTTCTCTAACCTACGTGCATTTTTAAGGAATTCGTTAAAATCGAATTCCGAAAGCCCAGCGCATTCCCCACATCGATCTTCCAATTGACAGGATTTACCCCTACAATTGGAACAAACGGTGTGAGGATCTATAGAGGCCTTCGGAAGACGCCTAGCACAAGCCCTAACGCTACACTGCCTGTACTTAGGGACTTGAGACTGGTCAGACATCTTGAATGTAGAAGTAGTCAAGGGGAAATTCCAAAATCTAGCAAAGTTCGTTAACAATTAATCCAAATTAATTCCAAAAGCTTGCTAAGCTAATGATAAAGCTTCCTGAATAGCGAAGGCTAAACTCTAGAGTGAATACATCACCAAATCGTGAACAACAACTCCAGAATCAACAGCGTATCCAAGTAGGTCTTGCCGGCGGCACGACAGAGGAAAAATTGAGTTCTTGTTGGCGCTGTTGTGTACACCCCCACCTGTATAGCGATCGCTGGCGTATCCCGACCTTAGATTTCTGTCGGGCAACGGAGTTGACAGCTACATGATCATCGGGTAAGATTAATATTGAAAAAGAAAGATTTATGAAGAATAGACCCAAACTATAAAATCAGAGTGAAAAGGATTACTACAATGAAAGGATATCCTTAAAACTAATTCACACTTTTTTCCATCGTGTCCTTTGGACATTCAAAATTGCTAAAAAGACATCTTAATTAACTTACCTTGGTGCAAGGATTGCAGCAGTGTTGTTTAAAGTTAAACGCAGCATCCTAAATCTTAGATACTTCAGTTCCGGATTTTGATTTGCAGTAACTTTGTCTTTAACACTTTATAACAATTTCAAATAGTCATGTCATACTCTAGAGGGCATATTTACATTGATTCAAACCTGAAAGAAGAATAGCATTGTTTAATTCTAGGAAATGCTGTACTGTATGTACAATATATACAACAGTTACCCTAGTCAAACATGCACTAAGCTAAATTAAATTTAAAATTAAAAGACATTCCTTGGTGGGTTTGAGCAAACTTCCAAACCTTTGATTTTATCTAGAGTCAACTTTCCTTTATGGAATTGTAGTGTGGATGTTGAATGAAGATTCAAAAATAGGATATCCTGTCGAGATTTTCTGCATAGTAAACAAAATATGAGGATGATAAGGGTAAGGAATATATCAATATACTTAGAGTCAGCTTGGTCAAGTAGAATGAATGGAACCAAAGTGAAAGATATCACAAATTTTGAAAGTCATTTATATTTTTCCAAACTATACAAACTTGACTCTTTTAATAGGAGTATGAATTCAGAGAAGCTGGAACTCTGCTGTTATCATTTATTACGAGGTGTTGGTAGTTACTGGCGGGGATGCTCCGGCCCCTTGCCAGCGCACTATAGTCAACGCAGAGATTCCGGGAGGTGTCGGTAGTTACTGGCGAGGATGCCCGCCCCCTTACAAGCTCCCTATAGTCACTGCAGAGATTCCGGGCGAAGTAAGCCCCACCCCCTGAACACGTCATAGGCAATCAAGTTGTATCCCACATTAACAGCACTCACAACACATACCCTTAAAGTGATTATAAGTTAGTATAGTTTGAAATTTCTAAGGATGTATTATGACTACTGCTAACTTGGGAAACAGCGTGATTAGCTATGATGGGGGTGGGACTTATTTCGCCCGGAATCCTTCATCTAAGACATGTAGGGTGATTGAGCCATAAAATGTAACTTCAAGGTCTCAGGTTTGTAAAGTTAGAAACTATAAAAATCACTTAAAATTTGTGATTTGTTCCAACATGTAATACAAACCATTGACCTCTAGTAGGTCATAATGATACGGCTCCTAGATTAGGTTAAGTTAGGTTACTAAGGATACGGCTCCTAGGTTAGGTTAGGTTACGAGAGGAACCTTAGATTAGGTGGTGATCTTGGGTTTGTTTCCCTTTTAAAATGTAGTTTTTCAGCCATAACTTTGGGAATTTTAAAACATCTAACCTTTTAAAAATATGGGTTTCCTCCAATTATTTGCATCGAAACAGGTCAAAGTACCTATAAATACACCAGGAACCCTTCTTAGTTTCTTCATTAGAACTATAGAGTCCTTTCAATACACGTCATCAAACTTCCGGTCCGCCATCTTGGAGGGCAAACAAAGACGCGTTCAGTGAGTAGCTAAGGTTGAACTGTT
Organism: Palaemon carinicauda; assembly: GCF_036898095.1. NCBI lineage: Eukaryota > Metazoa > Arthropoda > Malacostraca > Decapoda > Palaemonidae > Palaemon > Palaemon carinicauda. Next base: position 14,597,018 of record NC_090742.1, read on the forward strand.
GAATATTTAGCCATTTCATCACATTCACATTCACACAATGCCCAGTTTTTGCGCTATTGCTGGCTGTGGGAATCGAGGACGAAGAGATGACAAGAGTTTCTAACGCATACCGGCAGTTATTCAGAATCAGGACAAAGATACAGAGGAATTATCCAAGTGCAGACGTGACTTGTGGTTGACCAGAATATCACGGGCTGATCTACGTGAATCCTCACTACCCTACGCACGTATTTGTTCTGATCATTTCATATCAGGTCAGTCTAGGCTAGGCCCTAAAAGTATCATTATTCCTGTGTAAACATGCTATATCCGATCGCATAGGTGACTTGACAAGTATCATCGTCAGTTCAGTGTGTAGTGTGTGTGGGGGAGGGGCATCTCAATTTTTAAACATCAAAGGGGCATCTCAGATTTTCAAAACAAAAATTAAAAGCGCCCATATTGGCTATATTAACAAAGGCTACTTACCTAGGTCTCTATTTCGTCAAGGTGCTCATGCCTATATATAATTAAGTGTATATTTATATTTATTTTAATTTGTGTATTAAATTGTGCAGACATACAGGCCTATGTGATGAATAAACATTGATTATAAATAACAATAATATCTGAAAGCTGGTTTAACCCGAAGGGGTCTTCAGCTTATATATGAAACATTGAAAAAATAATTAAACTTGCGCATTTAATTGCAAGGAGGCAAAACGATCATCCAAGAGCATTACAATAGAGTTTGTCCATCATGTGTTTATATGTATATAAGAAATTATAGCATTTGTAACCAAACACAAACACAATGTTTAGGCATGAACTGATAAAGATTTGACATTATAATGCAAAACTTTTACATACATTTTGACAATCAAAAATTATAATACACAAGGTTAGGCTAAATGATCAATATTAGCTTTATAATTATAAACACTCTCTTCATTGGCCCAGTGTTTATCTAATTTTGGACTTAAAAGCATTAAAGGGAAAAACAACGAATTCTGGAAGCAGATTATTCAATGGAAATGTACGCCCACTCATGTTCTGGGTTGGCCGACAGTACCAAGTAGTTCACCATATCAATGTATGAAATACTGGGAAAATCCTCAATATTTTGACTGAATGAATTCTGCATCTGGTATGGATCTAGGCCATCAATTAGATCGAGTTTCTGCTTGTAAAAACGCTTATCATCACCCGACAATTGTTTGACAAAGTCGCTCTCATTGTCCATATTCGCTGTAGCAGCTGCCATGTTTTCGCTTTGTATGCCCTCCAGCATGGCCGCCGGCGATTCCCAGTGACGTCATTGAAAGGACTCTATTGTAGTACAGTACGGTAAAAATTTACACAATTTAATCAAAGACTCAGTCCATCCTGCCCAACTACACAGGCTGGGTAAAGACATTGTATTAGTAAAAAGAGAGAGCATTCAATGTATAGGCCTACTATCCAGCTGACGGGGCACGGGTAAAGGGTGAACGTAGTCTGTCGGGACAGGGTAAGTTATGGAAACGGTAGACTATGGAGGAGTCACAGAGGGCGTAGTCCCCCCCCCCCCCCCCCCCCCCCCCGTTAGGTAAGTATACACCTCCTAGATTAGGTTAGGTGGTATTCTTATATCTGTTTACCTTGTAAAATGTAATTTTACATTTTGTCCAAATGGACGGGGTGTAGGCCTATGTATAATAGCGGCCACCTATATGCATGATAACGGCTAAGAATACAGCAGTGTAAAGGGGTCGTGGTTGGCGTTAGCCCCCCCAGTTAGGTAAGTAGGTAAGGACACGGCTTGTAGGTTAGGTTAAAGGGGGGGTGAAGTTTAGTCTAGTTGGTGTCCATATTTTATGGTCGCTGGAGGAACTGGCAGCTGATATTTAAAGGTTCCCAATGGACTACAAAGGCTCCACTACCGTGTCCTTAATTATATCATAACGTAATGTACCAAAAAACATTAAATACGTAAGCGCACCATTACCAGGAGAGCGTACGCCGCACACTAAGGTGACCTCTACTAGGCCTAGTTACCAGTGACCTCTACTAGGCCTAGTTAATGTGACCCCTACTAAGCCTAGTTAATGTGACTCTACTAGGCCTAGTTACCAGATCCTCTACTAGGCCTAATTACCAGATCCTCTACTAGGCCTAGTTACTATGACCTCTACTAGGCCTGGTTACCAGGCTGTATCTACCGTTCAGTAAACTCCATAGAACCCTACTCATGTTACAGTAGCTAGGATGACATAACATGACATACTTACCCGAGATGTGGCTTCATCCCAAACCAGGATAGGCCTAGAGCACATAAGTAACTTTTTTAAAATAATTTGTTTTTTCATTGATTCTCGTATTTTTGGTCCTGAGAATGTGTCAGTTTCGAAGATAACAGACCTTTTATGTAAGAGACCAGTTTTTTTAGTAGAAAAACTATAATAAAGCCTAATAATATTAATAAAAGTGAAGCAACGACACTGCGTCTCCAGAAACACTAGCGGAGTACGGCAGTCGGCAGTAGACCTACAAGCTACAACCTAAACTCTAAACTTGACTCCCAATTACGGAAAAGTCCTAAAATGCAACCTAAGCTCAATCAAATAATTACCTCTAGTTAAAGAAATCTTGAATTACTTTATATAACTTTTGTGAGAATTTAATTACCTAACACAACACAGCGACAGCAAAAGGTATATGTAGTAGTAGTAGGTGTAATTTTTACCTATAACGTCTTGCGATTGTATTATAGGGTCTATACTCTATAATCTTTTGAACAATTTCCTCAAATTCCAAATTTATTCCTTGCAAAATTTTTGAAAATTAATATATCAGCTATTAAGAAATATAGACCATAAATTTTTATTTCCTTTTTCACATTTGTAAATTGTTCGCCTTTCATATTTTTACCTGTTCCATCTTGTTTTTGTTCTTTAAAATTATATTTATCTTGTTGCCATATTTAAATTTCTCATTTTAATTGTTCTTTTATTTATTTTTTTCTACAGATTTTCTTAGGCTGATTTCTCATTAACTTCTCTTTACCAAGGTTTTGTTTCGTAAATTAATATTCCGTTTAATTGTTATTCATTAAGAGCAACATTGCTATTTTGATTTGGTTCCAAGTATTTTGTATATTATTAAATTTACAGCATCCAATACTTTCATGGGGTTTCAAATTGTTCAGTTTTAATCTAGATAAAATGCTTCTTAGTTTAGAAAGTGTCAAGATGCTGACATCAAGCACTAGGCCTATATCCAAGTGACATTCGATATCATCCTGGTAGGCTATTTTTCCTCCGATTTTTATCATATTTATTGATATGATAGTCTGTAGGTTACATTACTTGAAATGAAATAGTAATAATAGATTATATTCACAGAAAGAAGTGTTAATTTTAGAAATGATTATAGTCCGTAATGTATTTCCTGTGTGGTCTATAGGCTACTCGGTTTTTTGTTTCCCATTTTTATTAAATTTGCTTATTTCTATTATTAGTTATCCCAGTAGATATGACCCAAGAAAATCCTGAATCAATTTATTCCCGTTTATCTTCAAAACTAATCCTGGAGTCCCTTATTTTGTCCATCAGATAGACTCCAACTTTTTTTTCCCTTGATCATCTTATTCAAAATGTATTTTGCTGAGACTTTTAGCCTCATCTTTCATCAACTCCCATTTCCTCTTGTAATATTCGTTGTGGGCTGATACAATTTTGGTCTATAAACCCATATAAGGTCGTGGATTGATTGAATCTGTAGCCTACAAATATATATATATATATATATATATATATATATATATATATATATATATATATATATATATATATATATATATATATATATATATATATATATAGATAGATAGATAGATAGATAGATAGATAGATAGATAGATAGATAGATAGATAGATAGATAAAATTATGGGGATATAAATCCAATGCCTATTCTAAATATACATACTTGAATGTGCAATTTTCTGTACTTTATAAGCTATGAGTTAACTGTAAATGACTTTTAGTGTCAAATTCTGAATATGCCTACTGTGGACTCATTGTGAAGTTGAATAAATGTATTATTTTCTTTATAAAGGAAAATATAAATTGCGCGACAGTTATAATATTAGTTAACGTTTAAATGGTACATTTATAGATTACCAGTGAAATTACCCTAGTTTGAGTGAAGACAGTATTCAGAAGAATAAACATATCAACATAGGCCTTGGAAATCGGAAATCTGACAGGAGTAATGGGCCTCTACGAGACATGAGAGGTCAGCAGATTAGAACATAAATGTAGGCCTACTTATGCCTATTCTTTGATCACCGAATGTAATATTCTGTTTATGAGCAATGGCCAACGACACAGGCAACTAAAGAGGAGATAACGGCTCGCAGAAGCTAAAGTTGGAGAGTTTGATGTGATCGTTGAACCAAATCTCCGTAATAGAAATAAAGTTTCAATACTTAATGTGTATGAGAGAATGAAGATTGAAACTAGCAAGATGAAATGTCGCATGGTAAATGTGGCATTGGAGGGCATGAAAGGACGAAGAAGGGAAACACGTAGAAGTAAAGAAAAAGCTTGATATTATGACACATTGTTTCAAGCTCATCTAATCGCGTGGAAAAAAAAAGAAAAAAAAGAGGCCAATATGTTGGTGAGAAAAGTGTATGACACAAAGTGTTGGAATGGAGGGGGATAGAGGACCTGGAATTTGGGATGTAGGAGGGTTTGACCGTGGCGAGCTTTTAGTGTTGGCGTATGAAGCTGCTAATGTCGGGAAGTTTTCCGTATAATAATAATAATAATAATAATAATAATAATAATAATAATAATAATAATAATAATAATAATAATAATAATAATGATTAGGCTCATACCGATGCAATATGTTGGCTGCACGATTGACAGAAAATCTCTCAACACCTCAGACATCCAGTTCTGATATTTTGACGAATCACTACTCACACTTCACACATTGGTCTAGCTTTACTATAGGCAGCAAGTGTACTTAAACCAGATTAAAAAAATGAATTAAGTGTCATATATAATGCTGAAACCCAGGGATGAAACATTTTATAGTTATATACAAAATGCTCATTAAGATTGGGTCTAATGTTTAAACAGACTGAAGACCGCCCTTCTTTTATTAAACTAAGTTTTGCCATTCTTAAAAGTCAGCCTTCATAAAAAAAATAATATAAAAAGAACAGAAAATGCAACCGTTTCTTGTCCATTGCAGGACAAAGGCCTCAGCCATAGCAATTCATCAAAATACTAATAAACGTGGTGCTATTATTATTATTATTATTATTATTATTATTATTATTATTATTATTATTATTATTATTCAAGTTATAACCCTAGTTGGAAAAGCAAGATGCTATAAGCCCAAGGGCTCCAACAGAGAAAATAGCCTAGTGAGGAAAGGAAATAAGGAAATAAATGAATGATGAGAACAAATTAACAATAAATCATTAAACGAGAGATCATCACAAATCCCGAAAGTGTACAGACAAGCAGATATTTCTCTCTGGTGCACACGCAAATGAGGCAAGTTTAGATGCAAGATTGCCATAATTATGACCTCGTTCCGAGAACATCATTACCTTCAGGCAGAGAAGCTGTTGCTCGGATGCTCCAAGTGATAACTTCATCTTTACATATTTTAAGTCACTTTTTAATAGAAAGGGGGACTCTTTTGACCCGAGTTATTCATTAATGATATATATATATATATATATATATATATATATATATATATATATATATATTATATATATATAGGCCTATATATATATATATATATATATATATATATATATATATATATATATATATATATATATATATATATATATATATATATATTATTTCATACATTTTTCTTTGAATAGAAAATGGATTTTTACACCTGCCATTCTTCAATCTAAATAAGCTAATTTCAAGCCACTTTTAAATCTAAATAGTTTTTTGACATATGGCATTCCTTAAATAAGACAATTTTTAAGTAATTTTTAAATATAAACAGTTTTTATGACACCTGCCATTTCTTAATAACATAAAAAGCTCATCCCACGATAATTATTTGGCCATAATATATACCAGTTCAAACAACTATCAATACGCCTTTGCTGTGACTAATTTGTTTGAGCTTTTTGAACGACTGCTTCATCTTTGCGTATCTCAAGCCACTTTTCAGATAGAAATGGGGTCCTTTTTGACACCTTTTATTCCTTAATGACCACATAAAAGCCCATTCTACAATAATTACATTGCCATAAATACGATTCAATGAACTGATAATATAAATTTGCTGTGATTAATTTGTGTACGCTTTTTATTAACTGCTGGCTTAATCTTTGCGTATTTTAAGCCACTTTCATATAAACATTTTCGATTTTTTGACACCTGCTCTTCCTTAATTACTCCATAAAACACTATTGAATAATAATCATATTGCCATAAATGCAATTCAACAGCTAATAGTATCATTTTAATGTGATCAATTTGTGTACGCATTTCAACAACTGCTGTTTTCTATCTGCTGGCATCTCAATGAGCGTTATATTGTTGTTATCGTTTGTCTCCCCCGATACAGTAGTTTGCGTTGAATCCAACACTTCATCCATTAATTCTCATAGTTGAAAGAAGGATTTAATAACAGTTTAATATTGTGGATAATACGTGGATGAGCATGGGATGGTAAAACCTCCTGATTGTCATTTATTCATTGCGTATTTCGGCCAGAATATAAATCCTTGTTAGGGTACGAATTAGACCTACGTGAGAAGTGGCCAGTTTTGTTTTTGTCTAATTATTTAGTGAATTCGTAGTGAATTTGCGTAGTGACTTCAGGTGAGGGTGACTTCGAGTGTCTCACTCAAGGGCAGCTCATCTTAGATCGTTTACTACTGCCCTTAGAGACGCCCTTGGCTCAAGTGCTCCAGGGTAGGCTTAAGACTAGCTTTGCGTAGGCCTACGGCAACCTGTCAAAAGGTACGGTGGTAGGCTGGTGTATATTAGAAATTAAGCAAGTATTTAATAAATTGAGGTATATAGAAATTAAAGAATTATTTGATAGATTAAGATATACAGAATGTAAGGAATTATTTAATAAATTAAGATATATAGAAATTAAGGAATTATTAAATAAGTTAAGATATTTTCATATTCTCTATTCTAGTTTAGTTGAAATTAGTCATGATACAATATACTAATTTATAAATGGTTAGACTTTAGGCCTATTGTAAATTAACCTTGCGTATCAAAGGCTAGGTTCCTTTGTTTTAATTAACCTTTATTTTAATTAAGGGCATTGTTGAAATTAAAGCAAAATTGGTAAAATGTAGCAAATTGCACTTCTACCCAACAATCCTTTCGAAGAAAATGTGTTCCTTGTGTATGCTTAGATGTTTTGGAGCCTTTGTAGGGTGACGGCCAGGTCCGTTTTCAACCATAGAAAATGGGAATATTATAAAGTGGGGTGGACTGTGGCCGTCGTTCTAAAATCGAGTTCGTAGAAATCGGGAATATTCTGAACTGTGGCCGTCGTTCTAAAAACGATTTTGGCGGGAGAAGCTAACTTAAAAAACCCACCTAACCTATGCTAAAAGCCGTATCCTTACCCAGGGGGCTTCGCCCCCCGGACCCCCCCCCTTACACAACTGTTTCCTTACTTACGAGTACGACGGTAGAAGCTAACTTAAAAAACCCACCTAACCTATGCTAAAAGCTGTGTCCTTACACAACAATATAATTAACTACATAGTTAAATACTGAAATCCACGTGTACTTACATGATTAATATTCGTAATCGCTGGATTCCGAATCTTCGGGAGGCGCGCTGACGATCTTCTTTCTGACTTTCGATGGGCGGGATGGAGCGGGAGTTATGGATGGTCCAGGAGAAGTGTGTGTAGCGGCCGTTGTTGATGGGGTTTGGCAAGTTTTGAGAGGGTAAACACGATTGATTAATTTCAAGAATGCCTTCAGTTTACACTCTGATCCCTCTAGATATCGCTTGCGAACACAGTAATTTTCAATATTAAACTTACCCGATAATCATGTAGCTGTCAACTCCGTTGCCCGACAGAATTCTATGGAGGGATACGCCAGCTATCACAATACTAGAAGGGGGTGTATTTACCAGCGCCACCTGTGGCCAGGTACTCAAGTACTTCTTGTTGACACCTCCTCAATTATTCCTCTGTCGTGCTTCCGGCAAGACGTTCTGGGATACGCTTATGTTCTTGGAGTATTTTCACGACTTTGGTGAAGTATTTCTCTTTGATTTCGGCTGTCGCTTTACTGGAAAACTTCTATATTAGCTTAGTTAGCTTTTGGAATTAATTTGATTAATTTTGGTGACGAGAGAGTATGAACTCTCGTTCACCTTTCAATGGCCGACCCTTCCCTTAGACGGAAGTGTTGGTGTCTAAGAGAGTATAGACTCTCTTTCTTAATTTTGCTTAACAAAGTTATAGATTTATTTTATATCTCTCCACCTCTTATAGGCCTCTTCGATTAACTTCCTTTTATTATAAACTCATTAAAATTAATTTTTATATTTGTTTATATTCGACCTTCCTAATAGTAGGCGGTCTTTTACCGAAGTTAATAAACTTTGAGCCCGTCATTTCGGTTTTACCTGTTAACATATTATGCTATTTCCGCCACAGAGTTTGAAAGATTTTCTTTGACAGTCTCGTACTGTTTTCAAAGCTGAACTAACGTTTTGTTTTGTCTCTGCAGTTGTTGACGTTCAGAACGTTCAACTTGCACTCTATCGTTACGATAGAGAAAGAATGTTCACGGTTTCACGTTGCAGTAAGAGTAACCGTGTCTAGCGTTTTGTTCATTCTTTCTTAACTTAATGGTTTTGATCCTAATAAAGGAACTTTTCAGTTTTTTCCTTTAACAATAATATGTTTTAACGATATATATGATTGGGCTCTTCTCTCAGGTTCTAAGTCAAGAGAGAGAGAGAGAGAGAGAGAGAGAGAGAGAGAGATAGAGACGGAGGGAGAAAGAGGATAAACGTTTCATTCAAGCCTGCCAGGCGTACGAGTAACGTCATTATCGATTTTTGCTCTTCTCCCTAGTCTCTTTAGGGGAAGAAACTAAACGTTTCTAGAGTGATCTAGTGTTTAGTCTCTTTCCAACCACTGATTTATCTTTCATTAGATTTTTCTGTTACATTGTAATTCTGTTTTCGCAATTACTAACTTTGAGAAAGGATAGAATTGCGTATTTCAGGTACAAACCACTTAAGTTTCGAGTTCAGTGAAATAAGTGCAAACAGAAATCAAAGTGATAAGTGATTAGTGCGTGAGGGTACTTTTGTGCGCGCCAGTCGTCCTCCCAGTCCGGGACCTCTTGCAAGCTCCCAAGCCCAGGGGAGAAGCAATGTCGAAGGGCATAAGGGTTCAGCAGGCCTTGATCGGCGCACAGAAGTATTCTCGGTGGTTGTGGGCGTGTCTTACCGAGACCGTCACTCCCACCCGCAGACGATTGAGCCCTTATTTTGCTCGTCTGCAGAAGAGATTAGGGGAGAAAATAAAGGCAGAGTAACGCTGGTCTCAGGTCTCAAGACTTCTTAAACGTTAAGTCCAGACCTATGCCAGACGTACGAAGTTAAAATTCACAACCCGAATGCAGTCGTTGGGTTAGCTCTGACTCTCCTAAGTCATCAGTTGATTACACTCCGACTAAGAGGAGTAAGGTTCTGCCACAACAGATCTCTGCTGTTAAGGCTTTACCTCAGCAGAACTTAGTGTCTGCCGACCCCAAGTTAACTCTACTGCAGTCCATACAGTCACAACTTTCGGTCTTGATGCGTGAGTGTCGGGCTGAGAGTGTTGCACCGCCTGCTCTCCCTCCACCTGTTCTCGCTGCACCTGTGCTCGCCCAGCCTGCACCTGCTCCGCCTGTGCTCGCCCAGCCTGCACCTGCTCCGCCTGGTCGCAGCACCATCTGCCAGGCGTACGATGTTGTGAACTCTACTACAGTCCATGCAAGCACAGCTTTCGGACTTGATGAGTGAGTGTCGGGCTGAGAGTGTTGCTCCACCGCCTCCGCCTACACTCCCTCCTCCTACACTCGCTCCGCCTGATCACAGTACCATCTGCCAGGCGTATGATGTTGTGGACTCTACTACAGTCCATGCAAGCACAGCTTTCGGACTTGATGCGTGAGTGTCGTGCTGAGAGTGTTGCACCTCCTGCACCTGTGGTGCACCAACCTCCTGCACCCGTTCAGCCTGTGCTGCACCCGCCTGCACCGGTGGTGCACCAACCTCCTGCACCCGTTCAGCCTGTGCTGCACCCGCCTGCACCGGTGGTGCACCAACCTCCTGCACCCGTTCAGCCTATGCTGCACCCGCCTGCACCGGTGGTGCACCAACCTCCTGCACCCGTTCAGCCTGTGCTGCACCCGCCTGCACTCGCTGCACCCAGTCGCAGCTCCATCTGCCAGGCGTACGATGTTGAACCACTTTCGGAGTTTGCTGTTCACAGTGTTGTTCAGCCTCAGCCTTCTTTAAGGCAACCCTTGCTTTGGGATCAGGAGAGTTACACTCTTCCTCCTCCTCCCCTTGCTGCTCCTCCAGTGGTGCAACTCTCGGTTGGGGTACAACAACCTCTCCCCTCCGTGAGTCTGTCTGCTCAACCAGCGCTGCACCGAGTTCAACCCTCATCTAGGCAAGCTCATCTACACCATGCACTTGCGCCTCAGGAGCCTCAGCTTGCTAGAACTTTACCTTGTTCTGCGCAGCCTCAACCTTCTCATGCTCCACTCATCTCTCAGGAACAGGAACGGACTACTCCGCCTCCGTCCTCCGCTTAGCTGGTACAATCCTTGGGTGCAACTCTTGCTAGGAGTCAACCTCCTTCACCCTTGCACCTGCCTTCTGCTCCGTCTGTTGTTCAGCCTATGCAGTCTGAACCTCAGGTTTTCCCTCAAGTTGAGGAAACCTCTGTTGTTGTTCCAGCTCGTTCTGACTCTGCTGTTCAGCATACCATGGTTTAAACCCCATGCAAGCATGCATTAAGCACTCTAGCACTGGTCATGGAATTTCTGAGAAATGTTAAACGCCATGCACACGCTCTGCTTTCCTTTCAGAGCATGCTCTGCATACAACATGCTCTGCATACAGCATGCTCTGCATTCAGCATGCTCTGCATACAGCATACTCTGCATACATCATGCTCTGCATACCTTACCGCATGCTTCTCAACACATCTTGGGTTGTTGCCAACTCACTAGACTGTCAAGCAGTTTCATAACGTTGCCTTCTAGTCTGCTGCTTTGCACCAGTGAACCCTCACTCAGAGAACTTAGCTTTTCTAGGATAAGGTCCCTGTAGATGAGAAAGTTCTTTTCTCCCTCCTTCTGATATTCCCTTGAGGACTCTGTCATTTGGAGGGAGCCTTTAGCTGCATAACCTCTTATGGACTTTTATTTAAGCATAACATGCTTACAGGGAAGGTAATGGTTACACTTCAGCCGCTAATCCCGTCTGTTACCACACCTGCTCCCATAGACCTTGAGCTGTGTTGCATGACATGCAGTCCAAGCTTAGTCCTTGTTAGAGGATTTTTTGTTTACGGAGTCAATGTGTCACGGGGAAGACGTTCAACAACCAACAGAAGGGACTTGTTGTGACGCAGTGGGCAACCTCAGCAACCCGTTAAGGAGTTGTCTGTACGACCCAGACAGTCTAGACAGATTCGGGTTGTCACTGTACTTCCTCGCTTGCCCATGATTGACAGTTTACAGACTGTGCAGCAGTATCATGATCTTGTGTCCGGCTCCGTCAGACGACTGGCTTTTAAGAGCTCCCTCAAGTCGTCGCTGTCTGGAGATTTTCAAATGGACTATGGATCTGACCAAGGAACTGGGCCTCCTGGTCAATTTTGAGGAGTCTCAGCTCGTTCCATCCCAGACCATTGTCTCCTTGGGTATGGATCTTCAGAGTCGAGCTTTTCGGACTTGTCCGTCGGCCCCAAGGATCTTCCAAGCCCTAGAATGCATCCAGAGCATGCTGAGAAGGAACCGATGCTTAGTCAGGCAGTGGATGAGTCTAACAGGGACACTTTCATCGCTGGCCCTGTTCATCGAGTTAGGGAGACTCCACCTCCGCCCCCTTCAGTATCATCTAGCTGCTCACTGGATAAAGGACATGACGCTAGAGACGGGCTCAGTTCCTGTTTCCGAAGAGATGAGGTCTACTCTACGTGGTGGAAGAACAGCATTCTTCTCAAGGAAGGTCTACCATTGGCTGTTCAGTCCTCCGACCACCGTCTCTTCTCGGACGCATCGGACACGGGCTGGGGTGCGACACTGGACGGACAGGAATGCTCGGGAACATGGAATCAGGAGCAAAGGACACTTCACATCTATTGCAAGGAGTTGTTGGCAGTTCATTTGGCCTTGATAAACTTCAAGTCCCTCCAGCTTAACAAGGTGGTGGAGGTGAACTCCGACTACACCACAGCCTTGGCTTACATCTCCAAGCAGGGAGGGACTCATTCGAGGAAGTTGTTCGAGATCGCAAGGGACCTCCTCATTTGGTCAAAAGATCGAAAGCTCACGCTGGTAACGAGGCTCATTCAGGGCGATATGAATGTCATGGCAGATCGCCTCAGCCGGAAGGGTCAGGTCTTCCCCACAGAGTGGACCCTTCACAAGAATGTTTGCAGCAGACTTTGGGCCCTGTGGGATCAGCCAACCATAGATCTATTCGCTACCTCGATGACCAAGAGGCTCCTCTTGTATTGTTCTCCGATTCCAGACCCAGCAGCAGTTCGCGTGGATGCCTTTCTGCTGGATTGGTCCCATCTCAACCTGTATGCATTCCCGCCGTTCAAGATTGTCAGCAGGGTACTTCAGAAGTTCGCCTCTCACAAAGGGACACGGCTGACGTTGGTTGCTCCCCTCTGGCCCGCGAGAGAATGTTTCACTGAGGTACTGCAATGGCTGGTCGACGTTCCCAGGACTCTTCCTCCTAGAGTGGACCTTCTGCGTCAACCTCACGTAAAGAAGGTACTCCCAACCTCCACGCTCTTCGTCTGACTGCCTTCAGACTATCGAAAGACTCTCAAGAGCTAGAGGCTTTTCGAAGGAGGCAGCCAGAGCGATTGCCAGAGCTAGGACGACATCCACTCTCAGAGTCTATCAGTCTTTATGGGAAGTCTTCCGAAGCTGGTGCAAGGCCAATGCAGTTTTCCTCAACCAGTACCAATGTAACCCAGATTGCTGACTTCCTGTTACATCTAAGGAACGTAAGCTCCCTATCAGCTCCTACGATCAAGGGTTACAGAAGTTTGTTGGCAGCGGTTTTCCGCCACAGAGGCTTGGATCTTTCCTCCAACAAAGATCTACAGGACCTCCTTAGGTCTTTTGAGACCTCAAAGGAACGTCGGTTGTCCACTCCAGGCTGGAATCTAGACGTGGTCCTAAGGTTCCTAATGTCATCAGGATTTGAACCGCTCCAATCAGCCTCTTTTAAGGACCTCACATTAAAAAACTCTTTTCCTCGTGTGCTTAGCAACAGGTAAAAGAGTAAGTGAGATCCACGCCTTCAGCAGGAACATAGGTTTCACATCTGAAACGGCTACATGTTTCTTACAGCTCGGTTTTTTGGCTAAAAACGAGCTTCCTTCCCGTCCTTGGCCTAAGTCGTTCGAGATCCCAAGCCTGTCCAACATGGTGGGGAACGAACTGGAGAGAGTACTTTGCCCAGTTAGAGCTCTTAAGTACTATCTAAAGGTCAAAACCATTACGAGGACAATCAGAAGCCTTATGGTGTGCTATCAAGAAGCCTTCTCTACCAATGTCTAAGAACTCAGTTTCTTACTACATCAGGCTTCTGATTAGAGAAGCAAATTCTCATCTGAAGGAAGAAGACCTTGCTTTGCTGAAGGTAAGGACACATGAAGTGAGAGCTGTGGCTACTTCAGTGGCCTTCAAACAGAACCGTTCTCTGCAGAGTGTTATGGATGCAACCTATTGGAGAAACAAGTCAGTGTTCGCATCATTCTATCTCAAAGATGTCCAGTCTCTTTACGAGTACTGCTACACCCTGGGTCTATTCGTAGCAACGAATGCAGTAGTAGGCGAGGGCTCAGCCACTACATTCCCATAATCCCATAACTTTTTAACCTTTCTCTTGAATACTTTTTATGGGTTGTACGGTCGGCTAAGAAGCCTTCCACATCCTTGTTGATTTGGCGGGTGGTCAATTCTTTCTTGAGAAGCGCCAAGGTTAAAGGTTGTGATGAGGTCCTTTAGTATGGGTTGCAGCCCTGTATACTTTAGCACCTTTGAGTTGATTCAGCCTCCCAAGAGGAACGCTGCGCTCAGTAAGGAAGACGATCTTATTAAAGGCAGAGTAACGGTTCAAGTCGACTTCCTTACCAGGTACTTATTATTTCATTGTTATTGTGGATAACTGATTATATGAAATATGGGATACTTAGCTATCCTTTAATCTTGTACACTGGTTTTCACCCACCCCCCTGGGTGTGAATCAGCTACATGATTATCGGGTAAGTTTAATATTGAAAAATGTTATTTTTATTAATAAAATAAATTTTTGAATATACTTACCCGATAATCATGATTTAATCGACCCTCCCTTCCTCCCCATAGAGAACCAGTGGACCGAGGAATAATTGAGGAGGTGTCAACAAGAAGTACTTGAGTACCTGGCCACAGGTGGCGCTGGTAAATACACCCCCTTCTAGTATTGTGATAGCTGGCGTATCCCTCCATAGAATTCTGTCGGGCAACGGAGTTGACAGCTACATGATTATCGGGTAAGTATATTCAAAAATTTATTTTATTAATAAAAATAACATTTTGAAAAATAACTGTCATACATGTGTTTTTGTGTGCCGAAAGCAGGTATGACAGTCCTTTTCAAAACGTGCCACTGCGATTCTATAGAGTTAGTGTGTACACTGCGATCGTCCGGGCTCACAAAGTGAATGCTATGATTAACTGTTCGATGCTGAAAAAATTGATTCTTTATATTATTATAAGCCTTCCAACAATCCGAAATAATAGTAGTTTCGGGATGGACGAATTCTAATAATATAGGAATCAACGTCTTAGCCGAACGATCCTCGACAACCTTGAAAAACGTCTCACGTGTTTGCCGATCAATCCCTCCAAACACCCAAGCACCGTCGACCGTCTTACCCTTGTTAGACTTCTGTTTGCCAAACTTGCTCTCATCTATCTCCACCACGTGACCAGGACCGCCAATCTTCTTATTGTCGATCAAAAGAATATCGGCACACACGTCCCGGCAAAAGTTGTACCAATCCACGAGAGTATGAGAGGCTAACTTTTTATACGTCTGGCGAATGGTGTATTGGGGAAATTTATAAACAAAACCACAGATGAGGATAAAAATATCCTGGCACGACAACTGGGATTTTTAAAAAAAACTGTCTCGTTTCAAACTAATCTTTTTCCGGCACTTGTGATAATTACACCGCCAAAAGTACGTGTTTTCACCGGTTCTTGATTTTCCGTCGCACTTCTTAGTGACTTCGCCGATATTGCAAGTAGAACACACACCGGAAAAATCACCTAACAGGCCTTTGAAATACAAATAATCACTGAAATTGTTAGTGGCCATGAAACTGAACACTTGAAAAAAAGTAGGGTCGTTAATTTGGTCGAAATTAATTATATCTTCAGAAACACGAGATGTAGCACCGGACGACATGGTGTCTGCACTAGAAAGAACGAGCGTGCTTCGTGTGAGGTATAGTATGATCGAGATTTTTGAATTCTTGAATTCTGATTGGGCAAAAAAATGCCCGTAGGCTAATCCGCTGGTCAAGTGAGGTCTCATCGGGTCGTTTCAAAAGTACCGCGGCCGCGATTAGTTCGGTAATTTGTCACTACAGCGGTGCTATCGCTATCGTAACGCCAACTACAGCTAGTTTTTTTAACTACAGGAGCGAGAAGATTCGTGGCCGGAGTAAGAACTCGAGCCACATATAAATTTTCAGGTAATTTAGGGTTTTCGGCAAAAAACATAAAAGTGTGCGTTTAAGCACATATTTAAGATCCGTAGACCATTTCCAAACGATCTTATTCTATACAAGATAACAGGGGGAGCGATAATAAACAAAATATGGCCGGGTGGCCGTAGCGCTACAAACTACCCGATGTTTTGAACGTTTTCTGTAAATATTTACTTTTAAGACAATATTTCCAATGAAGGGAAAAAGTGGTTGTGGGAGATTCCAGAAGTTATAACTGAAAAAACCATATTTAATAAGTTGTAGGTTGGCCAGGGCACCAGCCACCCGTTGAGGTACTACTGCTAGAGAGTTATGGGGTCCTTTGACTGGCCAGACAGTGCTACATTGGATCCTTCTCTCTGGTTACGGTTCTTTCTCTTTACCTACACAGACACCGAATAGTCTGGCCGATTCTTGCAGATTCTCCTCTGTCTTCATACACCTGACAGCGCTGAGATTACCAACCAATTCTTCTTCACCCAAGGGGTTAACTACTGCAGTGTCATTGTTCATTGGCCACTTTCCTCTTGGTAAAGGGTAGAAGAGACTCTTTAGCTATGGTAAGCAGCTCTTCCAGGAGAAGGACATTCCAAAATTAAATCATTGTTCTCTAGTCTTGGGTAGTGCCATAGCCTCTGTACCATGGTCTTCCACTGTCTTGGGTTAGACTTCTCTTGCTTGAGGGAACACTCGGCAGTTGGTGATACCTCTCAGCGATCACTACATAGTTCAGTTAGAGCACACGACGCTCATTATGTATTGGATTTGTCAGAATTAAAGAGGTCTATTTCGTCTCTGTTGTTGACGCTTACGATTCTTGGGCAGAAAAAAATACACCTCAAAGAATCTAAGCACAGCGATAGACCAAGAAAACGGTCTTCCGATAGTATCGGGCAGCATAGTTCTCCGATACTCAGCTACGCTCCCTCCCAGCGATCAGCTCGCGTTGCGGCAAGCGTTAGGTCGGACGCATGCGGCAGTCTGGTCTCTTCCTCACGGCAGTCGCAGACACCAGTCTGGTCTCTCCTTCAGGGCAGACGCAGATGCCAGTCTGGTCTCTCGGGGGAGATCTCTCACAACAATTGATACATACAAGTATCGACAGTAGACGCTCCCTCGCAGCGATCAGCTCGCGTTGCAGCAAGCGTTAGGACGGACGCATGCGGCAGTCTGGTCTCTTCCTCACAGCAGTCGCAGACACCAGTCTGGTCTCTTGGGGCAGATCTTTCACAACAATCGATACATAGAAGTATCAACAGTTGACGATATGCAGCAGTCTGGTCTCTCCCTCATGGCAGACGCAGACAATACGGCAGACGCAGCAATCTGGACGCATGCAGCAGTCTGTTAACTCACGGCAAAGTGGATGCATGCGGCAGTCTGGACATATGCTGGACGCATGCAGTCAGGTTTTGTCATACGTCACTGTAGACAAACAGTTGTCTCTTCTTTGCGGTTGACTGGACGCGCTTCCTCACGGCTCGCGGCAAACTCATGGCATTCGGGACTCATGCATTAGACTGATACCTCTTATGGAAACACAACAGTCTCAATCTAGACCCATGATGGACTCATATGGTCGGGACTTGTCCTCGCAAAAGGATAGACAAGTTTTTTATCTCTCCTTCGCGATTTTTTGAATGCACAACTAACGCTCCCTTGCTTCACGCTGTTGACATACAACATGCTGGACGCACGCGTTCAAGATTTTCCCTCACATGGTTTTACAGATGTTGTTGCTCCCTTACAGCATGATGATCTTATGCTAGAAGCACTAGAACCTGTCTCTCCCTCGAACTTAAACGCGATACTTTACTTACTTACTTTTACGGGTTTATTTCTCGCCCTCCATCAAACACTAAAGGTCTGTCCAGGCGGGCCTTGGTGTGTGAAAAAAATAATTTCTTTCCAGTTAATATTTTGCTCTGTATCGTTATCAGTTATTTCGCTAGCATTTGTATTCAGGCTTAATAGTTTTCAGGTCACTATTATAACACTTTCTAAAAAGATAAGTCTTCAGGTTTTTCTAGAAAGCTGCCACATTATTGCTATTCTTGACATCGAGTGGAAGGTCGTTAAAGAGTCTCGGTGCAGCATAACTGAACGTTCTTCCTCCTATTGCATGATTCACACTAATTTCGAATAGTCTATGTGGGTCATCAGCATGTCTAACTCTTACAGCGGCGCTGGTAGCTTCAGGGTAGGGGACCAAGCAATCACAAAGATATTTAGGCTTATCACTTTTAAGTGCTTTGTGAGTCAACAAGCAAATTTTAAATTCAATTCTAGCCTTAACAGGTAACCAATGTAGATCGATCAATGCAGGAGTTATTCTCTCCCTTAGTTTAATGCCTTTTATCAGTCTAGCCACCCGGTTTTGCACATTTTGAAGCTTTCTTAGTAGTGTATTGGGCAATTTGTAGTACAGAGAATTGCAATAATCAAGCCTTGATATTACATGACTCATCACTAAAATTTTTGTACTGCCCTCTGTTAAATATTTTCTAATAAATGCTATGTTTCTCAGGTGATAGTTACACACTTTCACTGTGTTCACAATTTGGTCCCTCATTGACAAATTACAATCTATCAGTACACCCAAATTTTTCACAATAGGCACAATCCCAACATCAGCATCACCAATTTTTATACTTTGAATTAACTGGTAATTCTTCAAAGCCACCTTTGTGCCAAAGAACATACATTCTGTTTTATCATCATTTAATTTGAGCTTTTTCCTCTGCATCCATGTTTTTATTTCAGTCATTATCTCATCAATTTTCTTCTCTGTATCTTGTGTTGTTGAAATTGAGAGGTAAAACTGAGTATCATCTGCATATAGTTTAAAACCCACTTTTTGTTTTTTCAAGATGTGTGATAGCTCGATAGTATATATGTTAAACAAGATAGGGCCCAGAACACTACCCTGTGGTACACCCTTCATAAGAATTCTCTCATTGGATCGGTTTCCAGAAACTTCTACAATAGTCTTCCTGTTCACTAAGTAACTTCGCAAAAATTTCAGTGCTTCCTCAGTCACTCCAATAGACTTTAAGTCGTCAAGTAAGTACTCGTGCACAACAGTGTCAAAAGCAGCACTAAGATCTAACATAATCAAAATTCCACACTTTCCCCCATCAAGAAGACCTATCATATCATTCATTATTGAGCATAAAGTAGTTTCTGTAGAATGATTAGCTCTGTAGGCCGATTGATTTTCCGGGAATACCTCTAACTCGTCAATATGCGCCCATAATTGCTCACTTATGACATTTTCAATAAGCTTTGACATGTAGGATAAATTTGAAATGGGTCTATATGAATTTAGCTCGTTTACATCACCTTTCCCTTTGTAAATTGGTTTGATCAACGCAGTTTTTTCACAGCTAGGAAAACAGGATTGTGATATACTTAGGTTAATTATGTTCAGGTAAATATTATATACAACTTGCTTGTTTGGAGCTTCACTTATTGAACTGTTTGGGAAAGGGTCGTTTCCACAATATGTATTCTTCATCTCTCTCATAACCTTTAACAAGTCGCACATATTTATTTCCTTAAATTTTATTAACTTCTTTCCCTCCTTCACTGGCATAGCTGACTGTCCTTCCAAGTGATTTTGGGGGAAACCTCTAAAGATTTTGTCAATTTTTTCATTAAAGAATATAGCAAAACTCTCTGCACAAACATTGTCAGGCAAGACATATTTTTTCTTTAATCCCATCAAATCATCAAGATTTTTGTGAAAGTCCTTCATGTTATTGGTTTTTTTACATTCGCTGTTGTAGAATTTTCTTTTTGTTTTTTCTAACAGGATGTTATAGTCATTTCTGGCCTTATTATATAGATTTCTGGCTTGTAAGGATTTGGCTCTTCGCAACTGGACGATATCCTTCACAAGATTTCTTCCAGACAAGATGAATTATTTTTGGAAGATAATAACCGTCACAATGACGAGGTTTCGTCTCCTGCTCATTCAAATCTGGGAATCGATGTTCCATTAGCCAAATTAGAATCTCAGGATTCATTACAGTCAACTGATTTAAAAAGAAAAATAAAAAATCCCGGTTCTGGCTAGATGGGTTAAGAGAGTTTTCTCAACTCTCAACCAATGGACGTCTAAGAGAAAGGCACTAGGGAAGGCCTCCTTTTTCTTTTCCTCACTCAGGTCAACCATGAGCAAGTCGTAGTTTATGTGGTCCAATTCTGAAATGGACCATCGGCTGAAGTAAACTTTTAGACAATAAAAGTCTTCAGCCTTATGGACTGGACTCTCGGAACTCTCGCAGTAGCCACAGACCCTAGGAGCAAGGCTCAGATACATCTGATTGCCTGTTTGGTTAAGGCCTGGAGGGATGTCCCCAACAAACTTTCCGCCCTTTTCATGGCAGGAGTTCTTAAAAAGAGAACTCAGAGGATTGTGACTGGAGGTCAAACTTGCAGATTCTCAAGACAACAAACAATAAAAAAGTGAGACGTTTTATGCCTCCCATGTCGTCTATACCCCTAGAGCTGACAACAGTCCACTCAGGAGACAAGGCAGCAGTTCTTTAAGAACAAGTGAGCCTTATGCTGTCAAAATCATTCATAGTAATGTAGAGGACACCTCCTCGGAGGGGGTTTACAGCATAAAACTCGGGGGGAGGGGATGAAAACCTGTTCTGGACGTCAGTCCATTGTATACATAAAGGGAGTAAGGTTTTTCTTTGTACCTGGACGACTGACCACTCAGAGCAGAATCACAAGTAAAGTGTGTGGAAGTTCTTCAAAGGATAATGCCCTTAACGCAACAGTTAGGTCTGATGGTAACCTGGCCAAATCTCAACTAACACCCTCACAGAATTTAATTTATCTGGGGGATGATAGTCGGTTCAGTTCGCGTTCAAGGCCCTCCAGAAATGTCGCAAGGACTTTCCCCTGGTGGTCACCTGGCTACGGTTGACGATCCTCGCAGCAATCAGCACACGGTTTAGTTCGCGCACACGGCGTGCTTCATGTGTCTGGTCTGTCTAAACTAGAGAAGTCGATATCGTCCCTGTTTGACGCATACGATTTGCGACAGGGATCTATGGATAGAGTCTTGGAGGGAATGACATAAATATCAAAGAGCTAGTGGCCATTCACCAATCCCTGATTACTCACTTCATAGAAAGGGAGAATAATGTCAAGAGGGATCTTCTCAGCAGAAGAAGGCAAGTTCTTACTGCAGAATGGACCCTACATCACGAGGTGTGCAGCAACCTTTGGATGATTGTGGGGTCAACACTCGATAGACCTCTTCGCCTCACAAATGACGTAGAGGTTGCCGGTATTTTGCTCTCCAGTACTAGACCAAGAAGCAGTCGCATTGGACGCTTTTCTCCTGAACTGGGAAGGTCTAAACGTGTATGCTCTTCCTCCATTGAAGATCCTGGACAGAGTCCTGAAAAGATTCAGGGATTCGGCCAACGTTCGCATTACCATAATAGCTCCTTTTTTGGTCTATGAGACATTGGGTTGCGGAGATGATGGAGTGGCTGGTAGATACCCCCAGATCATGACCACTATTAGGGTTGATTAATCTGAGTGGTACATATTTAGAGTGCGGTGCAGGAATACCTGTAATAGATTTTCCTCTACCAATACCTCTATAGCCAATATAGCAGAGTTTGTTCCGTAACTGACATACAAACCACGCTATTTAATACGGGTTATTACTTTCGGCGTAGCTGAAATGACGAGCCATTAGAATTTTAACGAGGGTTTACTACCCCACCGCTAGTTAGCGGGGGGTAGGGAGGGTAACTTGCTACCCCCCTCCTCACACACACTTGTTCTTGATTTCACTTTGCTCTCGGCTCGGGTGGTAGTCGGACGTGTCCGCTCTCACCCTCGCCTCTCTGACAGCCATTAATGTCCTTTTGCTTTCTCTCCTACAGGTTTGTGTGTGAAGTTGGCCTCTGCGAAAATGCGCAAATGTCCTGGATTACATGACCGCCCTTGTGGTACATTTATGTCAGCGGTCGTGATGGACCCTCACACCCTTTGTCCTTACTGTAGGGGCCAACGGTGTGATAGTAGTAATAAGTGTGGTGAGTGCAGGGAGTGGTCTACTTCCCAGTGGGAGAGGTTTTCTCAGCGACGGAAGAAGTCCAGGCGGGATATTTCTCCTTCGAAGGTTTCTTTGAAAGAAGAAAATCCCAAGGACTCTTCTTCCGCTACCCAAACCTCCCCGAAGGTCCCACTTGATCAGTTTCTTTTGAGAGACGGTCGAGTGGTAGTGTAGACCGTAGTTCTGTTTCCCGACCTCGGGGTTCGAGAGATGGCGTTGCCTCCCCTAGCGAGGCAGCTCCACCTCTTCCCCCGGGGGAGGATTTAAATGTTAATGTAACTGATTTATTCCAGCCTTGGTCTTCCTTGGGGCTCGAGGGTTCGCCCTCCAAGGAAGCCTTGATTGACATCATCCGGTTGGGTGCCTCTGTCAAGCAATCGCTGACTTTGGCAGAGGTTGATCCTCTGTCTATTGTTGACGTTGTGGTGTCAGAGGTATCCAATGCGGTAACTCCTAATACCTCTGCAACTTCTCAACCCACAGTAGCTGAAGGCTTAGTTTCTCCTGGTCCTGCATAACCTACGAGGGAGAAACTAAGTTCAACAGTCTCTCCTGCCGGTGATTCTTTCCCTCGGGGGAGTTCACTCACAGAGACTCCTCTTCGGAGGACTGATGAAGGTCAGCTTGCTGACCCAACAGCCCCCAGAGGGTGTATACGTCGTAAGGCTCGCTTTCCTCTTCGCCGGAGAGGCCTTCCTTCACCTTATAAGTCGGTTAGGAGGCGCCTCTTCGGTTCATCATCGTCGTTGCAGTCCGCCGCAGAGGAGCCTCGTCATCGATCTCCGACTGTTCCTGCTACTGCCCTGGACCTCTCTGCGGATCGTTCGCGATCACCTTCGGTGGAAGGTCGTCCTTACAAAGGGCACGCCGACCTTCCACCCGTCAGACCTGCTGACCTGCCGTCGCCGTTCCTGGCTGCTGATGCGCTTTATGCTCCAACCAAACCTGTTTTAAAAAAACAGGCACCAGTCCCTTCGGGGCAACAAGGGCGTACACACCAATTAGCGCACACGTCCCTTACGCGCCATGCCAAGCATGCACCCCAACGTTCTCCTGACGTCACTGAGGTTTCGGAGATAGTGCGTCAGCGCTCACCTGCTGCTGCCGTTCCTGAGTTAGCGCGCCAGCGCTCATCTGCTGCCGAGGTTTCTGATGAAGCGTGTCAGCGCTCACCTGCGCGCCAGCGCTTACCTGTTCGTCAGCGTGCCACTGCGTGCCTTCGACCTACTGCGCGTCATGCGCGCCAGTTCTCTCCTGCGTGCCAGCATTCACCAACGCGCCAGCGCGCTCCTGCCCGCTAGCGCTCGCCTGCGAGCTAACCATCTCCTGCGCGCCAGCGCTCTCCGCGCCAACCATCTCCTGCGCGCCAGCGCTCTCCGCGCCAACCATCTCCTGCGCGCCAGCGCTCTCCGCGCCAACCATCTCCTGCGCGCCCACGATCTTTGGATCTGGGTGCGGTAGGGAAGTTTAGGACTTTCCCTACTCGCCACCGCTCGCCAAAGCGCCGTCTGCTTTCGCCTGCGCGCCATCCCTCGCCAGCGCATTCACCTACACGCGCCCACGAGGATGCGCGCGTGCACCCTGAGCGCCCACACCCATCTCCCACAGCAGCAATGCATCGCCAGCCTGATGTGCGGCCACAAGAGGCGCGCCAACGAACGCAGGTTCCAGCTGCGCGCCCGTGCGCAAGGGATATCTCCCCTGTACGCGCGCGCGCCCGACGACATCTTCAGGGATGCACGATCTCTCGGCCGCATGGGCTCTTCATCCTGATCTTGCACGCCCGCGCTCGCGCGAACATTCACCCTCGCGCGCAAACAGCTTCCTGCGCACGCTCCTACGCGCCATCGCTTGCCCGCGTGCCCTCACGATAGCGCATCAGCAGTTTCTTGCGTGCCATCAGTCTCGCGCGCGCGACCCCGGGTATTCCCCATCGCTTGAGCGCCAACGCGCTCCCCAGTGCAATCGCCAATATCCTCCCACGTGCGAGGCTGCAGGACAATGCGCGGCAAGGTCGCTATCGCCACATCCCCCCCCCCCCCCCCCCCCCCCGCAAGCGCAGAACAGCGCGCTCGCCGATAGGGGTAAGGTTCCAGAAAGGTCCAGGGACATATCTACTTTGTCTTCTTTTTCTTTACAGGTGAACTCCCCCATGGAAACTCCTCCCAGGGATCAGTCGATCCCTGTCCCTCCAGAGGGAGTGTCTGATAGCGCAGCCATCAGCCCTGGTTTGGGGCACTTATCAGAGTGGTCACGCAGGCTGTTAAGCCTGTTTTCTCTGATTTGGGCCACAAATCCTTGGCTACGTCTACTCCCCTGAAGAGAAAAAGAGGAGTTTCGGACGCGGTGACTTCTCTGAGGACTAAGCTGTCTCCTCGTAAGCCTTCGAGGCAGGCCCCCTCCCCCCCAGACTTTTTCTCCCTCCCCAGACTTTTTCTCCCTCCCCTTCGGACGAGGATTACCCGTCCTCAGGGGAGTCACGTGAGGCGAGACGTTCCCCCATTGCACCAATGAGGGAAACCCCACCTCGCGCTGGAAAGTCTTCTCTGGTAGGGGCGGAGAAGAGCCTACCTCCGTCGTTGGAGTCCTGCATCCCTCCCAGGAGGGAGTCGAAAGACTCCATGACAGTACCGAAGTCCTCATCAAGACTTAGAACGTAGCCAGCCAGTCACTCGGAGAACATCCGCGAGTCTCCCCAAGAAGAGCCTTTGGGGACAGGAGACTTCGCTGCTAGTCCTTCCGGAGGAGAGCTGCAGGAGTCAGAACATGCATTTTGGCAGGTTCTGACCCTTAAGAGGACTCTCAATGGGTTTGCTGACCCAGAGATTCCCCCTCGAGAGGGCAAAGACACGGTCTTGGACCGAGTTTTTGGGACTCAAAAACCCTCTAAGGCCAGTGCAGCTTTGCCCTGGTCTCAAGGGGTTAAGAGTTCCAGGGACAAGATCGCAGTCCAGCTCTCTGAGCTAGCCTCCTCCAGCCGATCCAGTGCTGGTAACAAGCTTCTCCTACCTCCTCGTTTGCAGCAGAGGAGGTACTTCGAGATCGCAGAGGAGTCTTGTTTAGCTCTTCCCCTTCACCATTCTTTGGAAGAGCTTACCAGGGGAGTCCCTCTTGAGAGGCTCTCCAACTGGCAGGTCTCATTCTTGGCGACTGAGATCCTTAATCAGGAGAAGGTTGCGAAGTGTGCCATGCAAGCCACTTCATGGCTGGATATCTGGTTAGGGACCTTAGGTATCCTGATACGTTCGGAGGATTTATCCAAAGAACGTACCTGGAAAGCTATGGAGACCTTTCTACTCTCAGGCACTCGCACGATCAAGTTTCTGGCCCACCAAGTCTCGAACTTGTGGGCAAACACCATCCTGAAACGTTGGGATGCGGTGTCTGAGAGGTTCCATCAGAAGGTCCCTAGCACCGAGATAAGCAGGCTCAGACATTCTTCCGTGATGGGAATGAACCTGTTTGAGCCTAAGGACATGGAGTATGCTGCTGAGAGGTGGAGGAAGTCCCATCAAGACTCCCTCCTACATAGGGCTTTGACATCCAAGGCTTATAAGCCTCCAGCATCCCAGCAGCCCCGTCCTACCAAAACCACGAAACCGACAATGGCAGCGAAGACAGTGGTGTCTAAGCCCTTTCCTGTTAAGGACAAAGAAGGCCTCCAGGGAAGGGAAGAATCCTAGAGGGAGCAGCCGAGGCTGCAAATGCTAGGATTGGCAGTCCCCCTGCATGTCCACCAGTGGGGGGATGCCTTCAAAGTTGCGCAGACAGGTGGCAGCAACTCGGGGCCGATTCCTGGACGATTTCCGTAATCAGTCAGGGATATCGCGTCCCGTTCACATCATCTCTACCTCCCCTGACTACGAATCCAGTGTCGTTGAGCTCCCTTGCCATGGGATCAGCAAGGGGGCAGGCCCTTCGGGCAGAAGTCGAGACCATGTTGAAGAAGGGCGCTCTCCAGGAGGTCCTCGACGGGTCCCCAGGCTTCTTCAGTCGACTCTTTCTTGTAAAGAAGACGTCTGGAGGCTGGAGACCAGTCATCGACCTCTCGGCTCTGAGCAAGTTTGTCAAGCAAACTCCGTTCAGCATGGAGACCACAGACACGGTCAGACTTGCAGTGAGACCTCAAGACTTCATGTGTACACTGGATCTGAAGGACGCGTACTTCCAGATCCCAATACATCCGTCTTCAAGGAAGTACTTAAGATTCAGCCTAGACAACAAGGAATACCAGTTCAAGGTGCTGTGTTTCGGTCTCTCCACAGCATTCACCAACGCGCCAGCGCTCTCCTGCCCGCTAGCGCTCGCTTGCGAGCTAACCATCTCCTGCGCGCCAGCGCTCTCCGCGCCAACCATCTCCTGCGCGCCAGCCATCTCCTGCGCGCCAGCGCTCTCCGCGCCAACCATCTCCTGCGCGCCAGCGCTCTCCGCGCCAACCATCTCCTGCGCGCCCACGATCTTTGGATCTGGGTGCGGTAGGGAAGTTTAGGACTTTCCCTACTCGCCACCGCTCGCCAACGCGCCGTCTGCTTTCGCCTGCGTGTCGTGGGCACACAGGATCGGCATCCGTCTCCTCCGTTATCTGGACGACTGGCTGATCCTAGCAGACACGGAGTCATCCCTTCTTCAACACCGAGACAAACTTCTGGAACTTTGCCAGGATCTGGGGATCATGGTAAATCTCGAGAAGTTCTCTCTGCTTCCCACTCAAAGACTGGTATACCTAGGCATGATTATAGACACCAATCTCCACAAAGCCTTCCCATCAGACGACATGATAGCAAGGTTGAGGAAGGTCGCAAGCCCTTTTCTCAGACGAGGAGAGCTTCCAGCCCAATCGTGTTTACGTCTCCTCGGTCACCTCTCATCTTTGGCCCATCTTGTTCCCAACGGTCGCCTCAGAATGAGATCTCTTCAGTGGCGACTCAAATCCCGGTGGAATCAAGGTTGTGATTCCCTGGACGTCATGATCCCTATGCGACCTGCGGAACGGCCGGACCTCCAGTGGTGGGTGACAGATGAGAACCTACGAAGAGGAGTGGATCTTCTCGTCTTACCCCCGGATTTGATGCTGTTTTCGGACGCCTCAAAGAAAGGGTGGGGAGCCCACGTTCTGAACCACAGGACCTCAGGCCTGTGGTCAGAATCAGAAAAGTGCCTCCATATAAATCTTTTAGAGATGAAGGCCGTTTACTTGGCCCTTCAGCAGTTCCAACAATACCTGGCGGGTCACACTGTGGTGGTGATGAGCGACAACACCACAGTAGTGGCTTACATCAACAAGCAAGGAGGTACCTTTTCGAAGCAGCTATCCCATCTTGCAGTAGAGATATTGAGATGGACCGAAGTCCACTCGATCCCACTATTGGCACGTTTCATTCCAGGCAAGAGGAATGTGCTCGCCGACAATCTGAGCAGAGCGTCTCAGATAGTGAGTACCGAGTGGTCTTTGGATCATTTAGTAGCCAACAAAGTCCTGACTTTGTGGGGTTCCCCGATTGTGGATCTGTTCGCGACAGCGTTGAACTTCAAGCTTCCACTATACTGTACTTCTCCCCAGTCCCGGATCCCAAGGCGCTCTGGCAAGAAGCCTTCCAACAACGGTGGGACAACATCGACGTGTACGCCTTTCCCCCGTTCTATCTGATGAGGAGGATGCTCAACGAGACCAGAATATCGGTCAATCTTTCAATGACCCTCATAGCTCCGCTATGGCATCACGCGGAATGGTTTCCGGACCTTCTGCAACTCCTAACGGAACTTCCGAGAGAACTCCCTCCACGATACGATCTACTCAGACAACCACATGCCAACATCTTCCACAAAGCTGTAGCATTTTCGCAGCAAGTTGCGATTAGGATGTCTGGACATCTGCGAAAATCATCCGCATCTGTGTACCAGGCAAAGTGGAAAGTCTTCTGTGGTTGGTGTCGTGGGAGGGGTATCTCTCCACTCGATGCCACTATTCCAGCAATAGTGGAGTTCCTCGTGTATTTGCGGGAAGAAATGCGCCTTTCAGTCTCGGTGGTGAAAGGCTATCGCTCAGCCTTAAGTCTAGCCTTCAGGCTCAAAGGAATGGACATTTCTTCCTCGCTGGAACTTTCCCTACTCATACGAAGTTATGAACTTACCTGCCCTCAGTCGGAAGTGAGACCTCCTCCGTGGAACGTGGTTCGAGTTCTCAGGTCTCTTAAGAGACCTCCCTATGAACCATTACGCCAGGCTTCAAATCGCCACCTAACTTGGAAGACGGTGTTCCTACTAGCTTTGGTATCGCCCGAGCGAGTCGGTGAACTTCATGTTCTCTCATATGACATCGCCCATTCAAGGGGATGGGGGGAGGTAACGTTCAAATTCGTCCCTGAGTTTATTGCTAAGACTCAGAATCCGGGGGTGCCGGACCCTCGATTCGACTCCTTCCAGATTTTGAGTCTTTGTTCTGTAACAGATGACCCAGACCATCTCCTACTGTGTCCAGTAAAGAGTCTGAGGTTATATCTCAAAATAACAGCTGCAGTCCGTCCTCAGGTGCAGGCATTGTTTGTGAGCACTGGGAGGACTAAGAGGAGGGTCACCAAGAACACCATCTCGGCATGGATTTGCAGGGTGATCCATCTGTCCCTGGATCCAGACCCTCCTCCGTCACGACACCCTAGAGCACATGATGTCAGGGGCGTAGCTACGTCCCTGGCCTTCAAGAAGAATTTCTCAGTGACGCAGGTTCTTCAGGCTGGGGTGTGGAAGCGTCAGACCACCTTCACAGCCCACTACCTGCAAGACGTGACCCACAGGAGGCTTAATACGTTCTCTATCGGCCCTGTGGTGGCTGCACAACAGCTGGTTTAGATCCTCAGGCTCCTTAGTGGACAAGTAGCAGAAGGTTGAGGGCATTGTTACCCGGTTTTAGTCTGCATGAATGAAAAGGTTTGTCTGGCCCTTATTCTTTTCTTCATCTTCCCCTCTCTTGGGGAAAGCAGCATCCTAGGTTCTCTGCACAGCTGACCTCAAACCACTGCAGGTAAACCATGTTTCCTTGTGTTCCTAGTATTAAGCTAATACTGTCACGTCCCCATACCCTGACGAGGTGGTATTGGGAGAATCCTAGCCTAAAGTTTCCATCTAGAGGACTACAGGTCAACTTCCTAGGACGAGTCACACTTTATTATACCTTCACACACAGCTTGCGTAGGCCTCAGTCCGTGCGTAGCAAGGTTTTAGCGAGGTGCAAGGACTCCTTATTGTTGAGTGCTGACACACTCAAGTAATGAGTCCCCGGGCAAAGCCAAAAGCCAGTACTGGCCGGGACTTTCCATCCTTCCTAATGGGTGAGTCACCACTATTAAATAGCGTGGTTTGTATGTCAGTTACGGAACAAATAACAAATTCGTAGATAATTTGTATTTTTCCTAACTATACAAACCTTAGCTATTTAATCAAACTTGCCTGTCAGCCCTATCCCCCTTGAAGTCCTACCTCCAAGCAAAGTGAGCTCAAACACAGGTGTGTGGGTAGCAAGCTACCCTCTCTGCCCCCCGCTAACTAGCGGTGGGGTAGTAAACCCTCGTTAAAATTCTAATGGCTCGTCATTTCAGCCATGCCAAAAGTAATAACCCCTATTAAATAGCTAAGATTTGTAAAGTTAGGAAAAATACAAATTATCTACGAATTTGTCATTTTTCTGTTGTCTCTACGTACAAAAGAGAAGCTGGCTATGCCTTGCATCAATGGTTACCTCAGCATATTAACCTGTCTTTCGTAACCGACACATTGGCGTGTCAGGTAATAAGGATCTTTCAGACCTCAGTAGATCTTTTGAGACGAACAAGAGGAAGGACAATCCAACCTCCCCGTGGAACCTAGATGTAGTCCTGGCCTTTTTTAACCTCAAGTAGGTTTGTACAGTTGGACAAGACATCTTGGAAGTATCTTACCAAGAAGACTTTTTCCTAATTTCATTGGCTTCAGTCAAAAAATTAGGAGAGTTAAAAGCCATCAGCAAGAAGATGGGCTTTAATGAAGACAATACAATTTGCTCCCTTCAGCTAGGCTTTCTTTTCAAAGACGTGACAGACAGCCTCTGATGCTCAGTTAAAAAGAGAGGTGGTACAGTACAAAGAGTAAATCCAGACTAGGAAGGTATCTGTATGTGGTAGAGGGGCTCGCGCTCTTGCTACCTGTATTTGGTCTGGTACTGGACCAACCTCTTTCACCGTTGGTTGGGATGAAGGGCATTGCCCTTCTCCTTAAATATCAAGATAAACCTCTGTCTCTCCCTAAGGATACTTCTGTTTCTAGGGGAGATAAATTATCTCATGATGGGATGAAAGGGAACCATTGATCGGTATCCTCCTTTTTACGAGTGACGAGATATTCCCTAGTTAGTGGCATCGGGAATATTACCCTCGGTCTCCTTCTGAATGATAGTTGTTGGATCAGTCTTATCACAATTGATTACTGTGAGATCTTTCACTGTAATTGGTCACCGTGTGATTGGTCACTGCGTGAATGTTTTCCTCGCAAGGTGATGCTCGCACCCACTCACACATGCTGGAAAGAGATCACCTGTCTACTGTTCTTACCCCGCATGGCCATTCTGTGTGCTTGTATGATCGGGAACAAGGACAAGTGACCACCCAGAACTGCTCATGGTACCCCTAAAGGCATCAAGATGCCCCATCGCATGTGTGCCATTGGTAGCAATTTTCTCCCTGGACAATTTTATCCTGTTCATAATACGTACTAGGCTAGCAGTTAATTCTAATAGCCAGGCCTTCTCCATCATGAGGCTCAATACTGTACAGTATTCTAGAAGTTTTATTCCAGCTGTGACCAAGTTGTGGAATGATCTTCCTAATCGGGTAGTTGAATCAGTAGAACTTCAAAAGTTCAAAGTTGGAGCAAATGTTTTTATGCTGAACAGGCTGACATAAGTCTTTTTATAGTTTATATATGACATACCTGTTTTGACGTTGTTACTCATTTTAGAATGATTTATTGTTAATTTGTTTTCCTCATTTATTTATTTCCTTATTTCCTTTCCTCACTGGGCTATTTTTCCCTATTGGAGCCCTTGGGCTTATAGAATCTTGCTTTTCCAACTAGGGTTGTAGCTTGGCTAGTAATAATAATAACAAAAATAATAATAATAATGATAATAACTGACTGGTATGCGTTTAATGCTTCTGCGTGCTGTCTGATACCATGCTCACCTTTACACACCACAGAGACTTAAGTACGTATTATTTCGTCAATGTTAGGGTTTGTATTGTCCAGATCAGTTCTACTTCTGTAGGGGAAGCGTATTGTTGATCCCCCCCCCCCCCCCTCAATTTCTACGAGGTACACTCCTGGCTCGGTTCTTTGTCTGGATTGTGCATACTTTATTATGAAAGAACTGTCTCTTGAGGTACTTGTTGTGATCTCCCTTAAGAAGGAGGAGGAGTCTTGGATTTTTGATACTCCAACAGCACCCGACCTCGGCCTAGCTCAAGTGGGAAGTCCTCACCTTCATTCTTGACCATCTCTCAATACTGACTGGGTCTTTTCTTGTAGGCTAAGAATGAAAAACTTTTTCTGAGGTGGGACTTTCTCTATATCTCATATCTCATCTTTACAGCCTAGTTATTTTGGTTTCTGTTAGATGTCTAACCTGCAAACATATTTGCAGAGATACACATCATCAGTAAACGTAGTTTATTTCATAATACATAATCCCTTTTCTATAGTGTCAAAAAATCCATCCCCTCGCTATATATGAAACCCAATGTGAGAAAAATTGTTTTTTCATTAGGCTCTTTTGCTATGCAATTTCAGGATTTTCAGAGAATTAAAGGGTAGTCCGGATGTTGGTAAGACCCTAGCAAAAATAAATCAAAGTACTGTAGTTCAGTATGTGTGCGTGGTGCTCAACTCGATAATGGCACATATAATGGAAATAGGGTCGAGGAGATGGATCCTCAAACGGGGTCCTTTTGCATATGCGCTACGATGATCACCTACCTTGTCTTCTCCTGTGATTTCCTTACATGAGGGGACTGGGTTGACTTGATGGTCTTTTTCTTTCGCATATATGAGCATGAATTGGGCATTCACTTTGTCATAGGTGACTTGACCCTTGTGGTGCACAAATTGACCTTGTTTTATGCTCTGGTATTAGTCCTTGGAAACCAAACTGCAGCCTAACCCAAGAAAGGGATTTTTTTTACAAAGGGAAAACCTAATTATGGGGAGATGCTGTGTCGTTTCCAACACCCTCCTGCCTCCCAAAGCTTGTGAAGCGAAGTGGGACATGATAGATTCTCCTGAAGAGAAAAGATGGGTACCGGGTGATAAACAAAGCCCTGGATAAGAAGTGCCTTTAATCTTAGTAATGGGTCACAATGAGTGCATGTTGTCAGTTAGCAGACGAATTCAGCTTTGAAGGTGCTATGAATGAGTTCAATAGAGCCTGAACCCATGGGTTTCCTTTATACAAATTTTTTTGTGCCTAGGGCAGCTAAGACAATATTTCTTTTGTATATCATGTAATATTGATTCCATGTCGTAGCCTATAACAAAAAAGTCTTTGGGAACCATACAGCACCTCCCTAAACATAGGTTAATCCTTTGTCAGAACCCTTTTATTGATATGATTATCACCACCTTGTATTTTATATTGCCTGTCATTTGATTGATTTATTTTTTTCTTCTACAGAATCATGGAGGAAGAAACAGATAACACAGAATTGTGGCTAACCTGGAATGACCATGCACAGATATTGAAAAGCGTATTGTCAACTTTACGTTATAAGGTAAGCCTTTGCTTTTGTCAGGTGAGGGTTGGTGTTCATAACAAGTGGGTATGGGATAGAGAGGAAATTTTGCACAGTGTATATTGTTTTGCACTACAGTTTTTAGTTATTATTAAGGATGTAAAAGGTTAGGAATATATGCTATAGTACTGTAGAGTACTGTATAGAGGAATGTATGTTTTCTACAGTTCCTTAAAAGATATCAAAACATTTTATTGGTTTTTAAAAAGTCGTGTGACTATATTCCTTTTTTTTTATGTTATCACACATTACAGTATGATAGGTTTTCCAGAAAATTTACTAAGGATTTTTTTTTTATGCAAAATTTGACATTTTTATATTTGTGAAAGATAGTAAAGTGAATTTAAAGTTGAATCCAAATTTCAGATTTGTAAGTGTTCATGAAAAAGTACGAACTTTGTTACTTGACAAATGCCTTGCTTTGGGATCATGCCAGATTGTACTATGTTTGGTTTATTAATAGTTAATAACTAAGGAATGATGTGACTTTTCTCTTATTCCTTTTGCTCTTGATTGTAGAAAATGAAAGTATACTTTCTCTCTGTGCCTAACATAACCTAACCTTACTGTGAAAATCTAACCTTACCTTTTTTCTTTCACCCGGTGGAGTAAGTACTACCCTCCAGTAATGAAATGATCATTTCCTTTTGTGATGACCAGCATAGACATCTTTGTCTCTCAGGGTTTGTATTCTTGCAGGAGTAGGAGAATTCAGTGCTGTTTTAACACAACATACTACTGAAGCTCTTAGTGAAGTGACAATCTTGGTAGGTCAGCTCACTTTAGCTGGTTAATGATTTTGTCACAGATAATAGACTTTCTATGGCTTGGGAGCCCATTTGGCAACCTCACTTCAGAGTTAGGTCAAAGTAACACACTGACAATCAACACACTACTTGTCCAACATTCATGTTTCCCTTTGAAAGCCATGCAAGTTATACTTTACCAGCGTACGTAAAAGTGACGAATGAATATTTAGATAGATATGCACACGCGCATTCAACCCTTTGAACCCCCTCCCCTTTTACTAACGACAACTCGGCAGTTTGGCAATTTGTGGGAGATTGTGGGTTCTGAGTGTACCTGTTGAGGTACCCCCTGATGTATGACTACCCCCTTTCCTCCTTACCCGAGGGACGAGGAGAGACCTAGTTGTCATACGTTTGGGAATACATTACTGTTAAGCATGACAGATTGATTGATTAGGCGTTATCTGGCATCCTGACATTAAGCGTGACAGAAGGGGACATATATGGATTTATATATATATACAGTATATAGCCAGGCACTTGCTCTATTACAGTATACGCTGTATAGGGGTGATAATGATAGCAGTGTCAAGGTGTTTTAGCATACTACCACTTCAAGCACAGCAAGCAATCCAATCATACCTACGATGCAGATCTGTAGATGAATGATTGCTTAGGTAGGTGCAAGTGTAAGGGCTTAAGAGGGTCAAAATGTAATCTTCAGACAACTTGAAAGGGTGAAGCATATTTTCTCTTGAAAAGAGACTTCTAGCTAATGCAGAATTAGAGGTTCGCAAAGTTGCTGCCGTCTGAAAGCATATGGCAACATCATCCATATCTTTCATGCACTTGTTCCCCCATTGATAGAAAAGCAAAAGGGCTGATCTCCACTACCTAGGGGGAGATTGGTAATGTGTTCACCCGGGGCACTCATAAAAGCATTCAGACTATTTTCAGCTGGTAGGAATAGCAGGAGCTCATGTATGGACATACCCATATACAACTCATTTAAAAATTTGGTTTGATTCTTGATTGCAAATTTACTTTTCAGAAACATATTCGGACTGTTTCTTAAGCATATTTGGACTGTTTCTCCTTCATTTGCACCAAAAATTGGTTTATAGAGAAAGTCTTTGAAGATTTTTGGTCATCACACTATCTTAATGAAATTTTTTTAATTCTTTCATTCTACTGTACAGTGCTTTGAGTAATGTTGTCATGCCTACTGTTCAGCTTCTTACTCTCATCTTAATTTGATGGATAGAAACTTGCAGCCTATTCATTCCTTATTCCTGATCTGGATGTTAATTTCTGGCGCCATCATTCAGTCACTTCTTTGTACATATTACATAAGATTTTTCACAATTCTGACCATTCTTTGTATTCAAATCTTCCCAGACTGTACCATCCTGTATGTATTATGCAGTTAATTTTTAGTCTTGCCTTCTATCATATTGCTCAATATTTAATTTAATCATTAATTATTCCTTCCTTTCTGTTTTTTCTTTCTCCTCTAGAAATTCTATTCTGTAGAAGTGTCCTTTGCAGGATAATAATCTTTTGGGATTCCTTCTCTATGAATCTTTGCTTATTAAGAAGGCTGCCTAATATTAATGGTAGCAGCAACCAAACAATTAAATGGGCCGAAATTCATGATTTTAGAATCTATGAAGTCAGAACTGCTGGATCACTGTTTTTTTTTTATAAGGGATATCCATCCAGATTCAATTTTATTTATAAGTTGGCATATGTTTTAGGAAATAAAAGATTCCCTTGGCAGTTATTTGATAGCACACCAGCTTGAAATTCCTATGGAACTAATCTCGAGGCCAAATTTATATTAAGGAATGGTTTTTATCTTACATTTTGGCAGTGCGTCGTCTGTCACCAAACTTTAAAAGAACTGTCATCATAGTGGAATTATATTCTGTTGTGGAAGTACTGTACTCAACGATAAGTCTTGAAAAAGGATGTTGCCTTTCTGTAGTTACAAAGACATTAAAGGCCCAGGGGAAGGATGTTCTTTATGCCGGGAATTGAGTGATACTTAATCAGTGTTTGGATACTAAAGTAGTATTAAAAGCTTACTTGTTGAATTGCCTCTCAATCCATGGGGTTGTTTATAAGAAGAATCGGCGATCCAGTATAGAAGTTGACAAATAAGAAGCAGCTGTGTACTGTATTGAACAAAAACAAAATTTCCACCTTTTATTCTACATAGGTTTTCTCAGTGTCATAGTATACCCAGAAAGGTACAGTAATTTGATCTTAACTTATTCACAAACATTGCTCTGTAATATGGAAAATATGCCTGCTTCTGGTACTGTGTGTCTTCAAGTTTTATTGTCTCTGCTCCATTTCTACTTGTGAGATCTGCATAATTGTGGCAGCAAACTTCAAGTCTTAGTAGGTAAGCTTATGGGCTCTCCAAGTCTCGCCATAGCTAACAGAAGAGCCGCAATAAGATCATGTCACTGAAAATTTTTGATACAAGCAGGAATTGAACTAAAGACCACCACATTGGAGAGTCATTGGGTATACTACTAAGCTACTTTAAACAACTGTATGTTACGGTAATGGGTTGCATAATTGAAACGAGTTTTGTTTTAAAGGAACTTATAACATTTGTATATTTGAGCATTTTATTTTATTTTCAGGGGTTGTATGCCGATGTTACTCTGGTTTGTGGTAGCAAGCAGTATGCTGTTCATAGGTTCATTCTAGCAACATGCAGCGCTTACTTCGAGAAATTGCTCGAAACCATACCTGGTCAACACCCGGTAGTTGTCCTTACCAACACTTGTCCAAAAGACCTGGAAGCTCTCCTGGACTTCATGTATCTTGGTCAGACTGAAGTGAATTCAACGGATTTGGATCGTTTATTGGATGTCGCGTACGAATTCAGAATTCGCGGTCTCATTTCTTCGAGAGATGATCCAGAACTTCAGGTAGTATACTGTATATGTTTTATAAGGAGTACAGTATTAGTTAGATAATTACTTATATGTTATTCTTTGCAGAAAATTGGAGTGGGATGTATGAATAATTTAATTCATTCTGAAAGGTTGGCTGAAGATTTGATGACTATCCTATGGCTGGAAAGTAGTTTGGTTCTATCCTTAATTCTGCCTTTCTCTTACACGGTACAATAAAGTTATTTTTATAAATATATCCAATATTTTGTTCTTAATTTCTCCAGCTTATAGCCAAATCGTTATAACTGTATATTAAAATTCCACTTATCCCATACAGTATGTGATTGCCTAGACTTTATGCTAATTTGTAAGATACTGAAGTCTCTTCCTTTGATACTGCTGGTGTTAATCTCTCTCTCTCTCTCTCTCTCTCTCTCTCTCTCTCTCTCTCTCTCTCTCTCTCTCTCTCTCTCTCTCTCTCTCTTTATTTTGGGGGGGGGGGGTGTCAGGGATTGAGTTTGTTTGGAAGTTATAGAAAAGTTGATTTTATAAATTAATTCCACAAAACTGCCGTGTTTGCGTTTCATTTGTAGGCTCTCATTGCAAACTCCAAAAGATTACAGTAGTTCCTAAATGAGATGAAAATTAGAGTAAGGTAAACTTGAAGTTGCACAGGTAAAAAAAAAAAAGAGAGAGAGATAGAAAATTAATTTAAAACTAATGCAATAGAAGAGAGACTGCAAAGAATCTTTAGTACAATCCACACTCCAAATAGTGTGGTGAAGGGAAGCATTTTGAAAACTAGTAGCTGAGAAAGTAAGAAGGTGAAATTTATAGACCCCATTTATTAACAACCTACTGTATGTAAAATTTTGATTATTGCATGTTTATTACCTCTTTGGGCTTCATTGTTGTGAACAGTTTTTAAGGATTGGTTTTAATTTCCATCGTAAGTTGATATTTGGTTTAGTAATTTTTATAACATTTGTTAGTTGGTACTCTGTTTTGGTTAAATCATCTTTTATGTCTTAATTTTATTTGGAACTTCTACTACCAGTGTCATTTGGTTTGAGTCTCAAGTCTAATTAATGCATTTAAAGTTTATGAGTTTTGCAAGCTCTTTAAAGTGTGAATTAGAGGATCTCTGCTTAACATTTTTGATTGGAGTAACATAAGGTTTAAAAAAAGAAAGAAGACATATAGTTGCCTCTTTCATGACTCCTAACATGAAAGATTTAATTGAAAAGGGTCAGGAAATTACCTCTTTAAAATAAGTGGTCTTTCCATCCTAAGAGAGTGTAAAACTAAACTGTACTAATTTTTCTGTTTCATTTTGTATTAATATGATCACCAAGAATGCAATTTAATTTTGGCTGGGGGTAGATATGAGTCTGTTTCGGGAGAGTATTATGCTCTTGCTACAGTCTTGATATTAGAACTCCATTAGTTTCTGTAATTTATAGATAAATAGTTATTATTTACATGATTATTGGGGTTTTTATTGGTGTTTGTCAACATTGTACTCATTTGAGGAATGTTAAAACTAATAACAGTTGGAAGTAGGGAATTTGATGCTAACACAGCCAGTTTCCAACCAGCCCTCTCATCACATGCAGGTGATGAGTGATCTGTGTTCATGGCATTGTACAGTATATGAGTACATAGAAAACCCCTTACAGTAGATATATGCTAATAGGACATAAAATAATCAGGGGCTTTTTCTAGTTTTTATTCTGGCTTCAAAATATCAAAATTTAGATTTCTAACTTAAAAAGAATGGTACCTGATGAGCCATTTCCCTTCTGAAAAAAATGTTTAATAGGAGCAGAATTAAAAGACAGCTTGTTACCTAAGCACATAATTACAGATACATGAGCATGACTCTTACATGGGTGCATAATCTTTTCATGCTTGGGTATACTGAACTATATATATATGTGGTCTGTAACTTGTTTCCAAGTCGATCCATGTATGGCATCTATGGTTTGCAGAGAAAATGAAAGAGTAAGATGATATGAGTCTTTCAAAATTGAGATGGTTTTACAGTACCTTTTTTAAATATTGCTTCACCTCATTTTAATTAAGACTTCAAACTAGGCTTGCTTAACTTAACGAGATATCGATATACCACAGTATTTTGACCCAACCTGTACAAAGAAATGATTGGTTTTATTACCAATTTTCAGACAAGTAGAAGAGTTAGTTTATATTTATAAACATATGAGAGATGTGATGTTTTGTGCCATTTGATTTTTCGAAAATAATGACATAAAGATCTTCTTCTTTTTTGTCTGCATCTTTTCCCACTTTTATGTGGGGTCGATGTTTCTGGCCAGCGTTCTCCATCTACCTCTCTCCCACACTTCGTTCACCGGTTAATCCCTTTGATCGAAGGTCATCCTTGATACAGTTCATCCACCTTTGCTTTGGTCTCCCTCTCCTTCTCGTTCCCTGTACCTCCATTTCTATCACTCTCCTCCCAATATACTGTTCATCTCTTCTCATGACATGACCATACCACCTCAGTCTACTTTCTTGGATCTTATCTGATAGTTTTCTAACTCCTGTGGTAGCCCTAATTACGTCATTCCATATCTTATCTCTTCTTGTCACGTAAGATAATACAATATAATAAAATTGAATGTTTTTTTAATACAAGTTTTTTTTCCAGCCGGATGAAAATGTCTATGAGGAGCAGCAAGGTGAAACGACAAAAATAGAGTACACTGAAACCGCAGAGAATGAAGAGAATGTCATGGATTCCTACCCAATGTCAGCATCCGACCCATTAAATACAATTGGAGAGTCACAGGTGAAGTGTTCATATTACTGCAAAGTTATGTGGTGAAAAAGGTGTAAACGTAGAATGTCAGAGTTGCTGCATAAATATGATATACGGTAGTTCTTTTGAGTATGAAAGAAAAATTGCCGAAGTTTGTTAAAGACCAGAAAGTTTTTTACAAGAAATTTGAAGGTAAATGTTAGAAATAAGATGATGGTCAATGGAAATCAAGATGGATGAATGAATGTGAGGTTTTGATTTATATGTAAATGGAATGATAATGGTAGGGTGAGAGACGAGGTGAGTTAGGTAATCTGTGATGCAAGGGGTTGTGGTGACCTGAGTGGTAACGTACGTGACTGGTGATTGCTAGACTGGGGTTTGAGTCCCGCTCAAACTCGTTAGTTCCTTTGGATCGCTGCAACTTCACCATCCTTGTGAACTAAAGTTGGGGGTTTGGGGTAGCCTATAGGTCTATATGCTGAGTCATCAACAACCATTGCCTGGCACTACTTGGTCCTAGCTAGGGTAGAGAGGGGGCTTGGGCACTGATCATATCTATAAATGGTCAGTCTCTAGGGCATTTTCCTGCTTGATAGGGCAGTGTCACTGTCCCTTGCCCCTGCCATTCATGAGTGATCTTTAAACCTTTAAGGAAATTGCACAGACAGGTAAGTTAGGACATAAAGAGAATGTCGAGTACGCCGGACTTACTAAGTGCCACTGCCCACCAAGACTCAACGTATTTAGGAAGTGAAGTGATCTAGATTGTGTACTTCTATGAAGCATAGGTTTCTTTGATATTTAGGTTGGTTTTGAGTGAGAGAGATGTCCAATGAAGGCCAATGTTGGAATATAATATGAGTTGTGGATCCATCTCTTCCTTTTTTAATTAATTGCGAATATTGAAATATGAAAGAAAAATGCAGGAGCTGGCTGCTGAGATGAATTAGTTACATTTGTATGTAGCATAAGAGTTACAAATGTGAGGTATATTGGGAGATGTGAAGGTAATGGTGAGAAAATTAGCTTTGGGGAAAGGAATGATCATTTGTTTGAAATGTTTTGGTCATGTAAAGAAAATGGAAGAGTGAGAGTGGAAGTAAAAGCATAGATGACAATGGATAAAAAATAAGCATATGACTTCCTTTATTACTTTGTTATTACTCTCACATACTCCCCTCTGAGTGTATTCTGATGATGTTTGGCTGAAAAGGCGTGGAATGGCAGAGGTCAGGTTGTCCAAGGCTCAAGGCCACTTCCAGGTCTCAAGATCAAGTCTTTAGGCTTATAGTATTTTGTCTACTTTACCTTCAGTTTCCTTAGTCATACCCCATGTTGAGTCTTTATTGACTTAGTCTTCAATTTAAGAAATATTTTACATACATACATATACCAAGGCACTTCCCCCAATTTGGGGGGGGGAGCCAACATCAAACAAATGAAACAAAGAAGGGGACCTCTCCTCTCTACGTTCCCCTGTGGCCGCGGGGCCACAAAAACAATTAGAATAGCGCCAACGTATCCCTGCGTGATGTAAGAGGCAACTAAAAGGGACGGGACGAGGGGGCTAGAAACCCCCCTCTCCTGTATTATAATCCTGTGAGACATCAAAGAAGTATTTTAGTTGGAAAAATACCTGTAAAAATTTTTGCTTTTATATATTCTTTACAATTTAAATATATCATTTTATTTGAAAGACAAGAGAAAGGTCAAACAGTCCAACAGATTGTAGTTTTAGTGACAGTAGAAATTTGTTTATAAAGGTTTATAGTGTATCTAGGGGTTAGGTCATGAGTCTTGGATTTAGTTAATGACTGAACGTGGGAGATTGTTGTGTGTGTAATCTTGATGTTATTTTTTATGATTTGCTTATACTTTATGCTTCTCTATTGTTTTTTCTTTGTCTATCTCTTAGTCTTACATTATTTATTAATAATTAACTTTATACATTGGATGTATTTTGATTATTTCTTGGTTTCTATTAGGATGAGGAGGACGTAGTTGAACCAACTCATAATGGCGCCGAACCTGAAGAAACTTTAGTTGAGGAGAGTGAAGAATTAAAAGAAGTGAAGTTGGAAGTAAAAACTGAAGAGGATGTCAAACAGCCAGCCCTTGATAGTGGTCTAAAGGTTAGTTTGTTTATGTTTACAAAGATGAAGGAAGTGTCATGTTATCATCATAAGGAAAGACTGGGTATAGGTATCATACAGTTATTATTATTAGATAGTTTACCTGGACCATAAAATTTAACTTAAAGTTTGCGGATTTAAGTGTAGTTGACCCAATTAATATTGTTTGTGTAAGACTCTGCTTAAAGATTCTGAAAAATTTATAAATAATTGGTATTGACTTTTGAGTACGAAATTTCTTCCTTGGCTCTGAGACCATGCTAAATCATCTTACCATTCTCAGTGCTTGGCCCTTGTGGTAGAATTAACAATTCTTATAATCCAAGCACTGAAGTAGGGTATAAGTGCTTCCTTAATGGAAGATGCCCTGTCTACTCCATCTTAATTCCTGCTTGGGTTGTATCATCTTCTAGCAAAGACTGGAAAGCATCAAGATTACAGGGCTAATTATATCCTGATTAGAGATTAGTTGTCTAGATTTAGAAGAAAAAAAAAACTTGTCGGAAAGAGGCAACATTATGAATTCAAAAGTGAGTGATGCATATGACTATTATTATTTAAAAAAGGAAAGATAATCGACCATTAAGTAAACATTCTTATCTTGTAAGGGTGGCCAGAAGGATTTGTTTTCAATTGATTTTGATTTATTACATCTTTCTAAGTACTAAATAAATCCTTGAAAATTTAGTGATTGGCAGTATTGAAAATGTAGGAGATTTGGACATAACTTTCTCTTATGATTTGTTTCCTATACTTGATATATATTGCAGATTGAAAAGTGGACAGTCACAAAAAATACTTTTGCTTGTAAGTGTTGTTCTGCATTGTCCTATTCTGGGATTGTGTTAATTGGGTTATTCAGTAGATACACGTTTCA
Source organism: Palaemon carinicauda (assembly GCF_036898095.1). NCBI lineage: Eukaryota > Metazoa > Arthropoda > Malacostraca > Decapoda > Palaemonidae > Palaemon > Palaemon carinicauda. The sequence goes on from NC_090742.1 coordinate 14,639,406, forward strand.
AACGTGTTACAGTTCAAAGGCAGGGTGATATTACTTTACTTAATCAGGCATTCTTTTCCTGGGATGAAAACCACTAATTGTTCCAACACGGAGTACTTACCTCGAACAACTTTCTGAGGAGTATCTGGGATTCTCCTCCCAACCGACCAGAATTTTGTGTAGTTTCCCCTATCTCCGTTTTCTATAGTGGGTCCCTCTGGGGCGGATGAATACTCGCCCTGAGGCGACCCGGGTCAGCGAGAGCGCGTGGCTAGGTCTCGGTCACCAGTAAGTTTCTGGTCGCGGCGTGATTAACATCTCGCCGCTCTCTCACATCCCGTGCGACCCTTTGTGTCCCCACGTGGTTACCGCGTGTTTACCGATTCCCTTGTATCCTATCATCTACCTCTTTCCCCTGTGTTCTTGTGTTGCTTGGTGCTTTGGTGTCTTATTATGGATCACCAGCGTCGTTGCCCCAGGCCTAATGCCGGTAAATCTTGTGGTGCGTTCCTCTCTAAACCGGAGGTTGATCCGCATACTCTGTGTTCGTCGTGTAGGGGTAGTGTGTGTTCCCCGTCCGCCACGTATCCGGAGTGCTAGTCCTGGCCTGAGATCCAGTGGGCGCTCTACGGTACCAAGAAAAAGAAGGCGTCCAAGAGATCTCCCAAGAAGGCGGGCACCGCCTTGCCCTTGAAGTCGCCCACGGCTCCGTCGGAGAAAGGTTCCCCTCCACCTTCCCCTACCCAGAGTAGGGGATGAGGTAAGTTTGTTGCGGGGAAGCGACCCATTGCCGATCCCCATGAGTCTGATGTTCCTGATGTGGGGGATGTTGTCTGTGCAGGCATGTGGGGGGCCTGCCGGGGGGTCGGGAGTGTGCTTGGGAGACGAGGTTCTGGTGCCCACAGGGCCCGTCTCTAACGGAGATCCGGTGTGGGGGAAGACTGCTCCGGCTCCTTCTCCCTCATCGTAGTTGTGTGTTTCAGGTGTTTCAGCGACCGGGGTAGAAGCGGACAAAGAGAGCCCGCCGACAGGCTCATCGAACCCAGACTCCAGCGCATGGACGGCCCCTAGGACGCCCTTCAGGTCGCCGATGCGGCTAGAAGAAGAGTTCGGTAGCTGGTACGCCTCCAAGAAGACTGTGCGGTCTCCCCCGGCGCCGTCGTCGACGCTCCCGCCCGACTTTATGCAGCCGATAACGCCGGTGAAAAGACACGTGGACCCTGCAACAGCATCAGAGGTCTCGGAGGACTCGGCGAGCTCGTCTTCCTCCCCGTCATCAGCCTGATCTTCATCATCTTCGTCGGACTCGTCCTCCCCGGAAGATTCCGGTCCCCGGGAGTCTAGGAAGAAGTGAAAGAGATCCCAAAGGAGGAGGTCTCGCTCGCGGTCAGCCCCATCCAGGAAGCTTGCCAGGACCTCCAGGAAGAAACACAGGAAGGGCCATTCATCCAGAGACAAGTGTGTCCGTGTAAACATTCCATGCAGCGAGCTCATCAAGGCAGCCTCCGCTCCAGGCTCTTCCCGGTGGCTCCCTAGAGCCGCTTCATCGTCCTCGCGACATGGGTCCTCCAGTCGGTCCGCCCGTCGCCCGAAGTCATCGACGCAAGTCACTTTCGCCAAGCCTAAGCCCGCGAAGGCACCGGCACCATCCGCCCAGCGGAAAGAGCCGCTCCTTTGGCCCGGCAGCATGGCCCCTGGCCCCGGTTCCATGGGAGCTCATCCCAGTCACCAGGGGACTGGTGGGCCTGTACCCTAGTGGGTTTCCAGTCCTCTCATGATCTCTCCATGCCGGAGAATCAGACGTTACTGCAAGAACTGATCCGCTCAGGGGGGAAGGCGGTTAAGTTCCTCACGTTCCAATCCCTCACGCAGACGGCTAACTGGGTCCTACGGAAGAGAGACACCGTCCTTAATAAGCTACTCCGTAGGTTACCCGAGTGGGGGGCGAGGTGCCTGAGGAGCTCTCCGGTGTGGGGCGACTCCGCTTTCTCCCCTGAAGGCAGTCGACGAAGTAATGGAGAGAGTGAGGAAGCTCAAGGAGGCAGGAGAGTCCAGGCCCCCAACTGCAAGGCGTCCTGCGCATAGAAGGGCGGCCCCAAACGGCCCCCACTCCTCGTCAGCCCCAACCCAGAAGAGATTCCCCTTCGGTTTCCTGGCATCAAGCCTCACAGCCCTCCCGTAGAGGAAGCACGACCCCGCAGGCCTCTTTCCGGACTACCTACCCTAACTCCAGGAGAGGACGTTTGAGCCGCGCCTCCAGGAGAAGGTAGGGAGAGAGGCCCCCTACTCCTGCCGAAGCCTCAGGTAGGGGGATGCCTCAAACACTTGGCAAGCTTGGCGGGCCTAGGAGCAGATCCATGGACCGTAGCAGTCCTGAGGGACGGTTACAGGGTGCCCTTCCTGGGGGACCCGCCCCCTCTAATTCCAGACCGACAGGCGGAGTGGTTGGCTCCCAAGGACCCCTTAAAGAAGGCGGCATTACAGGAGGAAGTGTCGGCCATGATCGCCAAAGGGGCGTTGGAACTAGTCAAGAACCCCACCCCGGGGTTCTACAGCAGACTCTTCCTGGTGGAGAAGGCAACAGGGGGTTGGAGGCCAGTCATAGATCTGTCGGCCCTCAACAAGTTCGTATGCAAGACCGACTTCAAAATGGACACCTCGAAGTCGGTAATGGCAGCCTTTAGGGAGGGGGACTTCATGATGTCCCTAGACCTCAAGGACGTGTATATTCAAATCCCTGTCCACCCCTCCAGCAGGAGATCCTAAGGGTGAAATGGGGTGCCCAGGCGTTGCAGTTCAAGATCCTATGCTTCGGGCTGTCAACTGCTCCTCAGGTCTTCACGAGGGTCTTCACAACAGTTTCAGTCTGGGCTCACGAACATGGCTTCCTCCTGATCCGATACCTGGACGACTGGTTGTTGATTTCAGCCTCAGAGGAAGTACTGAAGGAGCAAGGCGCGAAACTTCTACGGTTCTGCAAGGACTTGGGTATCACCATCAACCTAGAGAAGTCACAACTGATACCCGCCACGAGGATGACCTACCTGGGGATGGTTCTAGACACCAAGTTGGGGAGTGCCTTCCCCTCCAAAGAGAGGTTAGAAAATCTAGACCGGATAATTCTCCCCTTCCTAGCAAACCTTCCGAGGAGAGCCAAAGACTGGCAGAGGTTAGTGGGCCACCTGGTGTCGTTGGAAAAGTTAGTCCCCCGGGGGGGACTCAAACTAAGAGCGGTTCAGTGGAACCTAAAAGAATTCTGGACCCCGGGGGAGTCCCCGCACAAGATGGTTATGGTGTCCTCGGAGACAGAAGAAACCCTGAAATGGTGGCACGACAGGACGAACACCCTCAAGGGAATGCCCTTCGCGATCGATCCCCCGGAGATGCTGCCGTTCATGGACGCATCAAAGGAGGGATGGGGAGCCCATCTTCTCGACGAATCAGCGAAGGGGAAGTGGTCCCCCGAAGAAAAGAACCTTCACATAAACGTCCTGGAACTGATGGCGGTTCAGAGGGCGTGCGTAAAGTTCGTCCATCTTCTCCGAGGAAACACGGTGGCGCTGATGTGCGACAACGCCACGGTGGTAGCCTATGTGGAAAATCAAGGAGGGCTAAAGTCGAAAGAGTTGTGCAGTCTCACGACAAAGATCCTGGAATGGGCCGCAAAGGAGCGAATCGAGGTCACAGCCAGGTTCATTCCAGGGAAGAGGAACGTCCTAGCCGACGGCCTCAGCAGGATGGGCCAAGTGGTAGGGTCGGAGTGGTCCCTACTCCCAGAAGTGGCTCAGACGGTCATCCTGAAGGGGGGGTCACCGGTAATGGACCTCTTCGCCACAAAACTCAACGCACAGCTCCCCGTGTTCTGTTCTCCAGTTCCAGACCCAACAGCAGTGTTCGAGGACGCCTTTCAACACTCTTGGGACAACCTCAACGTGTATGGCTTCCCTCCCTTCGGGATGCTCAGGCAGGTCCTCAACAGAGTGAGACAAGCAAAGAACCTGTGGATGACTTTGGTAGCGCCCTGGTGGTCGGAGAGAGAGAGTGGTTCGCGGACCTAAAGGAACTGGTGCTTCTTCTACCCTGGCCGCTTCCGAACAGAGAAGACCTCCTCCGTCAGCCCCACTTCCAAAAGTTTCACGAAAACCCTTGGTCCCTCCGCCTACACGCGTGGAGGTTATCGAGCGGCTCCTGAGGAAGGAAAGATACTCATCGAAGACCGCAACAAGGATGTCGGGTTACCTGAGACGGTCCTCAGTCGTGGTTTATCAAGCTAAATGGGCCACTTTCACAAAATGGTGCGCCACGCTGAACCTCAGGCCGTTGGAGGCCTCCATTCATAGGATAGCAGATTTCCTAGTCTATCTGAGAGATGACTTAGGCATGTCTATCCCGGCCATCAAAGGTGTCCGAGCTGCCTTGGGCCAGGTCTTTCTCCTCAAGGGTCTAGATCTTGGAGCTTCCCGGCAGATCTAGATGCTCATCAAGAGCTTCGAACAATCTGGGACGTTGCCAGAGTTCTTAAGGCTTTGTCTGAGCCACCCTTCGAACCCCTCAAGGACATTCTGGACAAAGAGCTCACCCTCAAGACTGTCTTCCTTCTCGCCCTGGCCTCGGCTAAACGAGTGAGCGAACTCCATGGGCTGTCGTATGAGGTTTCGCACTCGAAAGGTTGGAAGGATTTGAGTTTCAAGTTCCTGCCCGATTTCGTGGCCAAGACGCAGAACCCAGCCTCCTGGGACCCTAGGTTTGAGGGATTTTCAATGCCAGTGATTCCGCGCTCAGACAACCCGAGAGATTTGTTGCTATGCCTTGTCAGGGCAGTTAGAAAATACTTGGAAAGAACAGCCAGACTTCGCCCTGGGATCAAGAGTCTGTTCGTCTCCTCGGGCGTGGTGAAGAAAGCAGTGTCCAGGAACACTCTCCTTCTGGTTACGGCAAGTGATTAAGAGTGCCTATGACAGTGCCGGATCCTCGGTGCCGGGTAAGGTGCGGCCCCATGATATTAGTGGCCTGAGCACTTCGCTAGCCTTCGAGAAGGAGTCCAGTACGTTTTGGCGCCGCTCTTTTGGCGACGAAGATTTGGCGCCGCCGTTTTGGCGCTAAATGGTTTTGGCGCTCGTTATTTTGGCGCTAGTCCATTTGGCGCCAGCTTGAAAATTTTCTGACCTGATATATATGTATATATATATATATATATATATATATATATATATATATATATATATATATATATATATATATATATACACATGTGTGTGTTTATATATATATATTGCATGGGTCAAAAATAAAAAAAATAAAAAAGTTTTATTTATTTTCAGCAATACAGTATTAAAATGCTACAAAAATGAAATAAAATGAAATAATTTCACCAACATGTTAATGCATTTCATCGTTATATGCCAAACCAGGTAAGTATTCCAGTGGTTCCCGTGACCCAAACTGCTGTAAATTAGTTAAAATGCGTTCATCAGTCTTGATGTATTTTAAGCGTTTTCAAGCTGGAGGATTCCCAGCCATTAGTTGTTCATAATAAGAATCGCGTCCTTTCTGAATTCTCTTTATGCCAACGATTAATTTCCATATAACTGGGTGGTTCATTCAAAGTTCTGCAGAGATTTTCCTGTGAGTAGCTTCAGCATGATTGTTTGTCTTGTCATCACCTAATATCGTTTGACTATACATATTCCACATTTGCGTAGGGATAAGTGGTGAACGTCAGCCATTTCCCCTCCTCAGAGGTCTTCCTACATTACTCTATTACTTAAGATTGTTTCGGCCATTTAAGGTTTGAGCTGTAAAAGAAACTAAAGAAAAGCGTTTTCCAATATAAAAAGACTTGAATATCCTAACAACTGGTTTAATATTACAATTCTCAAATCAGACGAGCCTTTGGTGTAACGAGGTGATCACTAAACGAGACACAAATTTGCAGATGGTCCTTAAGTTTGTTTCTTGGCGCCAAAACAGCTCATCGCCAAAACAATGAGTGCCAAACTGTCTATCGCCAAAATGGCGGCGCCAAGTCGTCAGCGCCAAAGAGTTGGCGCCAAATCGTCCTGTTCCGTTCGAGAAGAACATGGCTGTGGGCCAGATCCTGAAGGCGGGCACATGGTCCAGGCAGTCCACCTTTACGGCCCACTACCTGAAGGACTGTACTAGGAAGTCTCTGGACTTCTTCTCCATTGGTCCGGTCATTTCTGCGCTCCAAAAGGTTTAACGTTGAAGCCCCGGGGAAGCCCGTGGAAAGTAATTCCAAACAACACAAGTTACTGCCTTACTTTTTCCCCCCTTGTCCCTGCTTCCCCTCCATTCCCTTTTTCCCTTACTCCTCCCATGTGAGAAACGTTCAGTGGAGACGCCCATGTCCGGAGATCCTTACAGAGGTGAGTTACTTGGACACTAATTAGTTTTTTGCATAGTTCTCCCCAAGTCTCATCCCGTTAGTGGTCAGAAGAACCTAGCCTCCTATCTAGGTTCAATCTTTATTATCCAGCAGGTGTCTCGGTCCGTAAGACTACCCCCGCCTCCTAAAGTATAAGTCTCTTTAAGAAAGTAGTTCGAGGTAAGTACTCCGTGTTGGAGCAAATCACAAATTTTTAGTAATTTGTATTTTTCCTAACAGTACTTACCTCAAACTACTTTCGGGTTATTGCCCGCCCATCCTTCCCCAAGTGTCTTACAGGACTTTGATACCATATTTATCAAAAACTTACTGGTGACGAGACCTAGCCACGCGCTCTCGCTGACCCGGGTCGCCTCAGGGCGAGTATTCATCCGCCCCAGAGGGACCCAATATAGAAAATGGAGATAGGGGAAACTACACAAAATTCTGGTCGGTTGGGAAGAGAATCCCAGATACTCCTAAGAAAGTAGTTCGAGGTAAGTACTGTTAGGAAAAATACAAATTACTTAAAATTTGTGATTTTTGTCTAATTTACTCACTATAAAAAAAAATGATGATAAATATTAAATTTTATCTTTTATTTCCTGTGTGTATACAATCCTTTTGCCCTTTAAAATAGGGTAATGTCTTTAGTGGAACTGGAATTGCTGTCAGAATTATTAACGAGTTAGTTAACAACAGGTGGTGAGCGTGGGTGAATATCCCCGTCCACTCACCTGCTAAAGATTCTTCACTTTTCTCATTGGCAACAGCGAGTACATTCTTAGTGTGGCAGCCTATCTAAGGCTGTTTAGTCTTTTTTACATAATCTTCTGTTTGATATCTCACAATCTCTGTTTGATTTCTCACAATCTTCTATTTGATTTCTCATAATTTTCTTTTATTTTTGTTTGATTTCTCATAATTTTAATTTTTGTTTGATTTCTCATAATTTTCTTTTAATTTTTGTTTGATTTCTCATAATTTTCTTTTAGTTCTCTGTTTGATTTCTCATGTTATTCTGTTTAATTTCTCATAATCTTCTGTTTGAATAGTTGATATTGGCTTTGTGTAAGCAATGAAATGAAGCATGAATGCTAGTGTAGATTACACTGCATCGGTTTATGTCTAAACCTGTGATAGATCCACTTTACACCCTATGGATGTTATTGGTTGTAATTATCCCTGTTTACCGAGTGTAGATTGTGGCCCCCTGTCATGTTGGGCGTATACTTTAAGGAGCAGGATGGCTAAGTTTTCTCTGCTTAGCACTGTGCTCCTCACTGAGTTTGTCATACACTGAAGCTTCTGGGTATACGCCTCTGGCTTGGTCCCAGGGAATATGCTTCAGGAGCAAGGCGAACTTTTATCTACATATGGCTGTGCCAAAGGGTGAAAGAAGGCCCCTGCACTGGTGGTTGTAGTGCCGAAGCTTAAAGTTTTCCGTAAGAAGCCCCAGAGCTGGTAAAAACTGTGCATGTAACCTTGGTGCCCTTTGCCCTTTTTCCCATTGATTCGGTACTATTTACCCGTGTCCACCACACAAGTGCCTGTGACCCCCAGGCCAAGTAGCAGGTACATAACCAAGTGCAGTACTGGCCAGTCCCTTTCAGCTTACTCATCCCTTTGAGATTGTTGGAGCCTTCTCCTTCACTCCTGTACATGACAGAGGGACTGCCGTATTCCAGGTAAGAAAAAGAACCAACCCGTTCAGTTCTATGGGGACTCCCTACCCATAAGTGAGTCTCCCTATTTTAATGCGTGGAAGGATTGGATACAGGTAGAAACAAATAACTTACACTTGCCTTCTCAACCAACCCTCTTATTCCTGAACCAAAGGTCAAAAGTGAAGAGTCCTGGACAGGAGGAGAGTGGGCTGGGCTACTCGCCCATGCTCACCACCTGTCATTAACTACCTCGTTAACAACAGCTGTTCAAGCCCCACTAAAGACATTCCCTTATTTTAAAGGACTCATGTTTCTATAGCCATGATAAATACAATTTACTTTCAAAATGTGTAATTTTATTGTGTTCCAATTTTTCAACTTAATATATCAATTGTTATAGAATTAGTCTTACTTGAAATGCTTATCAATGATGCATTATTGGTAGGCAACAGCTAGTTGTATATTATCAGCATTTTTTACTTTTACAGGAGTACCAAAACTTCATTCAAAAACTGATGCTGGAAAACGAAGAAGCAGAGTCATTAAGCCCCGCTCCGGTCCCCAGTGTACCTGAGAAATCAACTAGCATTGAGAAGGTAATTACTTATGTTTTTGTAACCTTTAAAATTTAAACGTTATATCAGTAATAGCCCCCCTAACTTAGCATATGTTTAAAGAGTCTGACCTTCTGATAAGTAATAAGTAACAAAAATACCTAAGGGGCCTGGCAGCATTCCCTTGACCCCTAACTGTGTTCACTTTATGTCCTACTTAGGTCTGTTCCTGCTTTCTTTCTTCCATCTTACTGTCCAATCTCCTCTAACTTTTACTTCGTAGAGTAACTAGGATATTCTGTGAGTTGCTCTCGGGTGGTGAATAGCTTGATGCTCTGTGATGCTATACAGTTTAGCCCATATTCATAAATCCAATTCCTTAGTATTGGTAATACTTTTAAATTTTTAGCCTTGATAAAATGGCACTTTACAAATATTTAAATAAAGAGATTCATCATCAAAAGACATCATGGCAACAAAAGTAGCTTAGACAAAGTCAGTATAATTATAGTAGTACAGAAGTGTGAGAAGTTCATTTTCCTGCCTATCTTTTTAGTCATCTACATTATGTTGTCTTGCAGTATTGTAGTAGTTTGTTATGAGTTGATTGGAGTAAAGACATGTATTTTTAGATTTTAATTCAGTTTCTTGTTCTTTGTAATTCCAACGGTAAAACTAGGGCGAAATAGAACTCACAGATATTAGGTACTTTAATAGTTATTCATGCTGCAACTTACTTGCATGTTCATGGCACAGTACTTATTAAATTGTAGAAGGGTTTTATGTACATTTTAAGGTAGTAGGTTTTAGTAGATAGCAATTTTCCTTATATGTATCTTATGTTTTCAGAAAGTTCCAAAGCATCATGACACCAAATTCAAAAAAGGTAAGTGCAAAAGTAAGATGGAAAAGTTTAAAAGTGATATGAAGAAGCAGAAAGAAAGAAATGGAAAGAATAAAATGGAAAATTCAAAAGAAAGGGTAAAGACAGTCAGAAATACAGACGACACCAAAACTAAAATAATGATGTGTCCTGGCTGCAAGAAGACGTTTATGTGTCAGAGTGTGTTAGAAGATCATATGAAGACCCACGATGACCTAGAAATTGTAAGTTGTGCCAAGTGTCCTTTTAAAGCTCTCAGTCAGCAACAAATGCAAAAACACATGCTCACCCATCAGCAAAGAATAGAGCAGAAGAGCAGACCTTACCAGTGTCCGTACTGCCCAGCCCGTCAAGTAGACAGATCTAGTTTCTTGCGACATCAAAAAACGCTGCATCCGGACAAGAAGGTTTTAGATTCTGTTATGAATGCTAAAGTAGTTCTTGAAGATTGCAAATTTAAACGGATGCGACCAAACAAAGTGGAAAAAGAATGGGTACACTCGTAACACTGATATGGTTGTTTGGAAGAGAGGGTGTGTGCAGTATTTTTTTATAGTTTTTCAAAATTATTGTAGTTGTTTTTGGCTCATTTTCTTTTATATTTTGTTATGTAATGTAAATGCCTAAATGTCTGTGTAAATATTGTATATAATTATTAAGTGATACATTGTACTCAAAGGCGAAAAGACAGTCATAAATTTTTTTAAGATTTTGGTTTCCATTTTAGTCTCGCAGAAGAAAACTGTTTAAATTGATACAAAAATTATTACCGTGACTTTCCGTCCTATTTTTAATTTTATGGGGAAGTTACTTTTTGATAAAATACTGACAGATTTTTAAGTTTGAACTAAAATCAACTTTTTGTTTTTGTTTTAAAGTTGGTGACTTTCTTTGAGGTTATGATGTATCAGAAAACTAGAATTGATCTTCAGTTATGATCCCTGCCAATTCCAAAGGATTATATTTTATCGCTGCCTTTTTTTTTGCCAAACTTCTTTCTGTTGTTTATCAAGAACATATTTGTATTTAAGGTTTTGTTATTAGTTTACCTTTTATGCTTCTTGTTTTCTAATTATTTTAGTTACGCTTAATTTTTCTTCCTTAGAGTGTATTGGTAGAGTTATAAGACGTAAATATAGTAAATTGAATGCAGTACTGTACTTCTATGCCAATCTTGCTTGGTATACGAAATGTTCAATTAGACATCAACTTTTATTAGGATAGATTAGATTATGTGTATTTTTATCTTTGTCTTTGTCAGAGTAAGATAGTATGATAAAAGTGAACTGCAGCAGTTTATGTAGTTTTTAGATCTATGAAAAATTAGCCGTAGATTGTTGAATTTTGTGTAACTTTTTCCATGTGTAAGGTATACCAAGATTGCTTGTCTGGTTAAAAATGCTGGTACAGTAAAACAGTAAAACCTCCTTATCCGTCATCATTATGTTCTTGGGCCCTCCTCCACCCTGCGCGGTTATTAAATTCCTCGGATGATAGGCGATATAATCTAGCGATGTATTTTTCGCTTGTAAATATTCACTTCAGAAATACAGATGTACTTTAAATGAAAAGTACACGACAGCAGTGAATTTACTGTACTTTAATAATACATACATTTACCAAGCACTTCCCCCAATTTTGGGGGGTAGCGACATCAAACGAATGAAACAAAAAAGGGGACCTCTCCTCTCTACGTTCCTCCCAGTTTGTATTCACTTTAATAATGATAATTATAATACAGTACATTAAAGTCTTGTACCATGTACTGGCAATATTCATTTAGAGAGCTCTATCTCTCGTATACCATCATGTATTATTATTATTATTATTATTATTATTATTATTATTATTATTATTATTATAACTTGCTAAGCTAAAACCCTAGTTGGAAAAGCAGGATGCTATAAGCCAGGGGCTCCAACAAGGAAAATAGCCCAGTGAGGGAAGGAAACAAGGAAAAATAAAATATTTTAAGAACAGTAAGCCTTTAATATGCTGTTGTAGAGTGAATTCCGTAGTATAAGTATTACAAGGGTTGTACTGTATCCTGGGCATTTCTCTGGTAACAATATGATACTGTCCTTTATGACAATAATAATAATAATAATAATAAGAATAATAATAATAAAACTGTAATTAAAAATCATACACACACTCTCTCTCTCTCTCTCTCTCTCTCTCTCTCTCTCTCTCTCTCTCTCTCTCTCTCTCTCTCTCTCTCTCTCTCTCTATATATATATAAATTATGAATGAATGATTTGCCAGAGAACTTCAAATCCTTCATTCATTCATTCCTAATTTATCATATGCTTAAATGATTTTCATATTCAGTACATAAAGCAAGTTATTTCAGGTTGAAAAATGAGGAAGTTATTTAGAATTTATATAAAATTACTGATAATTCAAAAACTTTGTTACCAAAGTAATTTGCGATTTTTTTTTCAATTAAAATTTTAAAGGTACATTATAACAATACATTATAACATGAAATATATTGAACTCTACTTAAAAATGAAAACTTTCTATGTGGAAATTGAACACCACAGTCAAACCAAAATAAAGTTTACCTTTACAGCCATTTGTCATGTTAAAGTTATGACTATGTCACCATCAACTTTTTTTTCCTGGCTATGCACAATTTTATTAAACATTGAAGATTTTTCTTCTCCATTAACTTTATTCCATGTCCATACAGTGTTTTATTAGATTTTGAAGATTTTGTTTGTATATGGAGTTGAACATATTTTTAATGTCCTCATGTTATATTTTTAAGGAGCTTACATTAAAAAAAATGCAAAATTTTCCTTTAACAAATAAGAATGTTAAGGAAAATTACTTTAACAAATAGTAAAATCTTTGTACATCACTTTTTCCTGTAGAGACTGCCTATCGTTAGCAAGTGCAGAAGGGGCAAAATGGGAAAATGTTTTTTATTAAAAGAAACGGATGAAGTGTACTGTATACATTTTTATGCAGTACATTTTTCTATAATAAAACTGCATTACATGGAATGATTACATTTCAAATATACTCTATTGTGAAATATTGAAAAAAATTAAATAGTAAAGGGAAGGCTGTAAGAGTACGTAATAAAAAATGGAATAAAGAAATGAATAAACAGATTGAAATAGAAAATAAACTGATGTGAATGAAAAAAATTAGAAGTGATGAAAGAGAGAAACCTAATACAGATAGAATGTACAATAGTTGGAAAATACTGAAAAAGAAAAGAAAATGAATAATGATTATAGGAAATGAAAAAGTGAATAAGGATAATTCAGCATAAGGAATTGTATAATTAATAAATATGTGAAAATTAAGAGTAAAATTACATAAACATTAATGAAAAGGAAATATGAAAGGGAAGAATGGGAGAAATTTTGTGACGAAGGGCCAACATTCCCTTCACCTGAAACACTTTACAGCAGCCTACTCTACTGTGTAGTGCTTCCAATTTACTGGCCGTAGTAAATTTTCGGCATACAGTATATTTGTTTCTATGCTATTAAGCCATCAAAAGTTCAACAGTGGATAGTCGAAACGGCAGTTTGGAATCAGCGGATAAGGATGTTTTACTGTCACAAATAGCTGAATACATTATCCTCAATTTCTTGGTAGACGTTTATTTTGTGATAGAACCCCTGTAAAAATATTTTTATTCTTCCTACTCATTTGCTGTTGTAATTATTTTTGTACAATGATAAGGGTAAGTTACTAATGTTGACAAGGTGTTTTGGAAATTCCAGATTAAAGAGTAGCTTCTAGGAATTTAAGTTTGCTTTTTCAATTGAAGTAGTACCATTATATTTTAAGTAAGTGATGGACATGCCATCCATTAAGATAAAGATATTTGAAGAGGGTTATTGGGACTGTTTACATGAGTTCTTGTAGTAATGAAAGGTGGGCCCTGCTTTATTTCTTGACAGTAATTTTCAACTGTTGTGTATGGAAATTTATGTCACAATTGACAGACTAATAATTTATTTTTTCATTTTGTTTTTCTGTTTGAAAGTGTTGAAATTACTAAAAGATCTCGTGTGTAATGTAATTGTTAATATTTTTAAGCACAGCTAAATAGGTGCTATGGTGTCAAAATAGGAAGCTATGTTGGGCTTTGGAAATAATGGAAAATTTGTTTGTTTTTTACAAGAAAACTTGGTAATAATCTGGTTTCATGTTTCCACTAAGTGCTTGATTACTTATAAGTATTATTTAGATAAATCTATCAAACTGCTGTGTTAATTTTTTTGTAATGCTTATGACTGGCCCGAAAAGTTTGATTGTGATGAATGCTGTTTAATACATTTTTTAGATGATGACTTCAAAAACACTTTTGACAGTTATCTAAATTGTAAAGGGTAAAGATTCTGGCATAATATCTTTATGAAACGTTTGTAATTTTTATTTACTGTTATTTGAAAGTTGCATCATTACATAAAATCATACTTGATTGTAATTGTAGTTCTCCTTTGTCAAATTGAATCATTGGTTATTTATTAAATATACATTTATCAAATGAATGTGACTAATTCATAGAGAGAATAGATTTAATCCAGTGTATTATACTTTTTGAAAAGAAAAAAATTTAATCCAGTAAAGGGGATTCATCTTCTGGTTTAGGTATCAGATTTTATTGCACATGTTTGGAATGTATTGAAAGGTATTTTTCACTGCCAGAAATGGTTCTTTCAATTTTTGTTGTCAGCATTTATTTTTTTTTAATGCTAATTTGAGCTGGAATGTAACATATTTCACCATTTTTGTATATATATGTATATATATATATATATATATATATATATATATATATATTTATATATATATATATATATATATATATATATATATATATATGAATTATTTAAATTTGAACAAAATTTACATTGGCATTGAAAATTAGCTTAGAGGCACTTCGATGCAGAAAATTTGTAATATATTCTTGGAAAAGTACAAAGAACAATGTGAATACTGTACAACGATTTTTTGGTGAAAATGAAAGAGCGTAAAATTTTGCTGGAGCAGTTATGGTTCAGTTTTTTGGCCAAGCGCACTTTGATTTTTTCTTTAGTAAGGCTGTGCAAACCTGTAATATATTTTCCTATTAGGTTAGATATGGTTGTGACGGTTCATTGGTATTACTGGTGACTTTCCACCGAGTTAGTCCAAAGGTAACATTATTTCCATGTAAAGTTGTGTTTAGACTTAATTTGCTCATAAACTTACTGTTCCTGCAAGCTAAGAAAGGGGAATTTGGGAGGGCCCCTATAAATCTACTTTCCAAGTCATGGGTAACCATTGCATTGCTCTCCTTCCACCTAATGACTGGTCCCTTTCCTCTCTGTTGATTAACGCCCCTTTACTTTTACTTATAAACTACTATTTTGAAAGTTCATAATCCTTTGGTGGGTAAATTTTGATAGGCACTGTGTTATCATTGACACAGTGTGAGGTGCCTAAGGATAGAGCAATGGCCAGCGTTTATATGAAGTGTAATGCTAATTGATAACATTTACTTCTTCATCATAAGTTTTAGATTCTTGAAGGAGTTTGTTATATTCATGATGGTAATTTGGGTAAATGGATATTGAATTTGGTTGTTTGCCATATTCCGTATTGATGCTAGCAAAGTTCCGTAACCTGTGGATGTTGTCTTCCCTTTTTCTTGTAGCTTAGATGTCACATCTTGAAATAACAGTCTCTGCCATTGAGGTCATATTTCCAAATTATATGGCTCTTCTGAGGTATCTACTACCATGTGGTGCAGGTCATGTATTGAAATAGCTAGAAAGTCATACAGTGTAGAATTGAAGTAAATAAAATCCATGTACACTGTGTAAAGTTGAGGTCATGTAGCCTTACTTAGGGCAATCTAAAATAGTATCACTGTTGCCTGCAGATGATGAATTGCTGAAGAAAGGGTTGTGGTAGCTTATTGGAGGGGAGTTTGAGACCCGCTTAAGCTCGATTATTTCTAGTAGTGTCGGCAACCTCACCATCCTTTTGAGCTGGGGATGGGGTGTTTGGGGGAGCCTAGAAGTCTACCTGCTGAACCATCAGCAGCTATTGCCTGGCCCTCCCTGGTCCTAGCTTGATGGAGAGGGAGCTTGAGCACTGATCATATGTATATGTGGTCATTGTCTTGTCTCTTGCCTTTGCTATTCATGAGCAACCTTTAAACTTTGAACCATTAATAGAAATATGGAAAAAACCCAATATTTTAAATATTTTACAAATTTCTCCAGAATTAGATTGATTCTCCTGCTCAAAGTTTGGCTATTAGAATATAATTTCATTTATGTTAACCTTATTTCTGATCATAAGTCAAATTGGATTTCATGGATAAGTTAAAATTTTCCTCTTTTAAGGTAGTAATTTAGTGAATGAGGGGTTTTCTGGTCCTATGTATCCTAGCTAGGGTGTTGATCCTATGTGTATATGCTTGGTCATTTTTCAATTGCACAATAACCCTTTTCTTGCTCCTGGTGACACCTCTTGCAACTATTTCACAATTTAATTGTAAGATGAGTAATCTCTCTCTCCTAAAATTCAGTACACTAGTCTGCAGAACTGTAAGTTTAAATTAAGAAATCCAAATGAAATATAATTCCTTGATGTTATCATAACCCCCAAAACAGTAATTTTGTCACATTTTTAAAGACTTTGGTTTGTCAGGGGAAATCAAGTACAGTATTGTGTAGCATTAAATTGGTGAAATTGCATTTGTCAACAAAGATTTTTGTTCTAGATATTATACTTTTTTTTGCCTTGGATAGAAATATGTTATCTAAGTGCTCTGGTTTGTTATTTGCATTTCAGGCTTTGGAAATTATGCAAAACATTATGCACAATATTTACGTGGTGCTATTATATTATTTTGGGCCAGCATATGTACATAGCAAAGATGAAAAAGAAAATGTTTTTGCTTTGCCAAGCATATGTTAAACTGACAGTATTATTGGGTTGGTGTATCCATATTGTGTAATGAAAATTTAAAGCGTGCTGTATTTTGTACTGTATGTGCAAATGTGGTATGTAGAAATTTAGTATTTCCATTCATTTACATGCCTCTGTCAATTCAACTTGATTAATTTACCATTTGTGAACTTTAGGAAGCCAAGTAGAGATAGAGATACACATGTTCTCAAGAAATTTGCTGGAAAAACCTTTGATATGTGTGTTTTACCTTTGAAGATTTGTTCTGCTTGAGTCTTGAATGTTAAGATATACGGTACACTTTTAATTAGAATTTAAAGAATACTTCCCCTCATATCCTTTTTTTTTTATCACTCTTTGGTCACAAATAAATGGTTCTACTTCATTTTTAAGAGCAAATTTCATTTAACTTTGTTCCTCTAGAAAATTCTCGGGTCCAGGATTGTGGGTGGTTATGTTAAATCTTTCTGCAGTTGAATTGATATTTAGTTACTTGTAAAATATTTGCCTTTTGTCATGTTCATTTTGATACGTATGGTTAAGTAGTCTTTGTATGGAATATTTATATTTGGTCACTTTTCTTTTGAGACATTATTACCTTAATTAATTTTTAGAATTAGTACTCTACTGAACTTTATATTTTGGATTTAACACATTGCACAAAGAAGTATTATGATTTGAATAATTTATCTTGCCCATTAATTGAATACAGTATTCTAGAATTTATTAATTTGGTGGTTATTCCTACACAATCCTTTTATATGATATTAGTATTATTGAATTATTGGTAATATTGTTGCTATGCAGTAATGATGATTGAAGCAGTTCCATTACCCTTAATGAGTGGTAGAACATGAGACTGGAGAACAAATACATGTCTTTCTTCCAATTGAGTTGTCTTTATCCTTTACACTGAAGTTATTATGGTACTCATTTTAATGCAAAGTAGTATTGTGTGGTAGCAATGGCGTATATTACTTGATAATAAAGGAATTAGATGTGTTCCGTCTCTAGTAGTAATGGAGAGTTTCAGGGAAGTGTAATACTTGTTTCTCATATTGATAAAGGAAAGTTTAGATGCAATATTAGCAGCTGTTGACGTCCTCTTGTAGCTGTAGGGTAATGTAGTTTATCTGAACCTCAAACTGCAAGGTTTTTCACTTTATTTTTCCATTCTATTTGGTGTGCTATAGTTTTTACCGTTTCCTTGAGAAGAAATCGTAAAGGAAAGGCCTTCAATTCTACAGAAATCGGACATCATTGCCCCTTAACTGATTATGATATCAATCTACTATCTTTAACAGATTTTTTCTAATTTTTATGCTTCACTTAAAGAATGATACTGTACTGGTTGCAGACACAGAAGAGAAGCTTGGCCGATTAGTGACAGAATTTGGAAGGGTGTGTGAGAGAAGTAAATTGACAGTTAATGTGGGTAAGAGTAAGGTTATGAGATATACGAGAAGGGAAGGTGGTGCAAGGTTGAATGTCATGTTGAATGGAGAGTTACTTGAGGAGGTGGATCAGTTTAAGTACTTGGGGTCTGTTGTTGCAGAAAATGGTGGAGTGGAAGCAGATGTACGTCAGAGAGTGAATGAAGGTTGCAAAGTGTTGGGGGCAGTTAAGGGAGTAGTAAAAATAGAGGGTTGGGCATGAATGTAAAGAGAGTTCTATATGAGAAAGTGATTGTACCAACTGTGATGTATGGATCGGAGTTGTGGGGAATGAAAGTGATGGAGAGACAGAAATTGAATGTGTTTGAGATGAAGTGTCTAAGGAGTATGGCTGGTGTATCTCGAGTAGATAGGGTTAGGAACGAAATAGTGAGGGTGAGAACGGGTGTAAGAAATGAGTTAGCAGCTAGAGTGGATATGAATGTGTTGAGGTGGTTTGGCCATGTTGAGAGATTGGAAAATGGCTGTATGCTAAAGAAGGTGATGAATGCAAGAGTTGATGGGAGAAGTACAAGAGGAAGGCCGAGGTTTGGGTGGATGGATGGAGTGAAGAAAGCTCTGGGTGATAGGAGGATAGATGTGAGAGAGGCAAGAGAGCGTGCTAGAAATAGGAATGAATGGCGAGCAATTGTGACGCAGTTCCAGTAGGCCCTGCTGCTTCCTCCGGTGCCTCAGATGACCGCGGAGGTAGCAGCAGTAGGGGATTCAGCATTATGAAGCTTCATCTGTGGTGAATAACGGGGAAGGGTGGGCTTTGGCACCCTAGCAGTACCAGCTGAACTCAGTTGAGTCCCTTGTCAGGCTGGGAGGAACGTAGAGAGTAGAGGTCCCCTTTTTGTTTTTGTTTCATTTGTTGATGTTGGCTACCCCCCAAAATTGGGGGAAGTGCCTTGGTATATGTATGTATGATGACTTAAAGAAATCTTTCACTTGAGCACAAATCCTCTTTGAAATTCAGACACTGTATGTGAACTCTTACTAAACAGTATTCTGGTGTAGGTATAATGGCTCCATAGCATGTTTTTTTCTGGAGTGTTTATTTATATTTGATGAAAGTACATTACATTAACCCTTCTGCTTATCAGATTTTGTTAATTATCATCTCATGAACATTGCAGTAGAATATTAATTATTTTTTAAGAAGGCAACTGTTTTAGAAGTACTGTACCATATTTAAAAGAAAAAAAAATTAGTGTAAAATGAGATTAGCCTAGGCCAGAAATTATACATTTTACTGTATCCCTTATCATAAGGTCAGACTTCTGGGTGGTTCATTAATTTTGAGAGCAATATTTGTTATTATTTTACAGCAGCACATCCGGGGGAAATAAAAAAAAGATCAACCACGGACTAGAATGCTCTGATGCTAAGAAAGAGAAAGCATAACTGAGCTCTCATATGCAAAATAAGAAAGAATCATAGCAAGGATTCTGCTGGCTGATGTGGTAATGTCCTTGACTGGTGATCGCCATTTTAGGGTTTGAGTCCCCCTCAAACTCGTTAGTTCCTTTGGTTGCTGCAACTTCACCATCCTTATGAGCTAAGGATGAGGGTTTTGGGGAAGCCTATAGGGCTATCTGTAGAATCATCAGTATCCGTTGCCTGGCCCTCCTTGGTCGCAGCTTGGGTGGAGATGGGGCTTGGGTGCTGATCATATAGGGTCAGTCTCTTGGGCATTGTCATGTCCCTTGCCTCTGCCATTCATGAGCGTCCTTTAAACCTTCAAGGGGAAATATGGTTTTACTGTATGCAGATGAAAATAAGAACAAAAATGGAAATATATGAAAAATCTAGTTGTAGGTACCATTACAGTTGGCTGCAATTGTTTTATATCCCTCAACCTTACCTCCTCATAATGTAACTGTAGAGTTTTTCACCAGTTGCACCTGGATGGAGAGTGGCTTCACAGGTCCCAGCGCTAGACTTCTTAACGCAAATTTATAAATCCATTCCAATCTACTTTGCCTCCATTCCCTCTTCCTTATTGCTGCCCAACCTCTCAACATTTACTTCAAAGTGCAACTTCAGGTTTTTACCCAAGCTGTAGCTGGCTTCTGAATGGTTTTAAATTTGTAAATTCATTTCAGTTTGCAAAAGGGAATAATGAAAAGCTGCATTTGAGTGCATACAGTACTACTCTCTCCAGTCTTATTTTCAATTCCATTAAACCAGTTGCAAATACAAAATCAGTATAAGAACATCTGACAGTATTTATTGTTTTTATTGTTGTACTGAAAACTAATCCTGCATATGTTTTGCTATAGAACAAATTTTACTAGAAAGTTAGTTTCCAACTGAGAGAAGACCAATTCATTTCTTAGCAGGGCCATGATTAGATTATCTATGGAAGGTAGCCCACTGTTTTACCCAGAGATTTAAGTTAAAATTTCAGATTTCAGATTTGTATCGAATTTAAAAACTCAAAAGTGAAGGTTGATGACAGGAATCTTATCAAAGGATCCCCTGTAGAGGGTTAGTGCCATCAATGCATCTTATGATGTACATTTTAGTCAGTGTGAAAAAGTTTTTGTAGCATCCCTTCATCCCGGAGCTTTAACCCAAGGCACTAGCCACCAGTTGAGATACTACCACGAGAGTTATTGGGTCCTTTAACTATCATGATGGTATTACATTGGATCCTTCTCTCGTTATGGCTCGTTTTTCCTTCGCCTGAACTTATCGAGTCGATGAAGACTACTGCTTTCTTAAATGATAACTATGGAGGTGAACAAATTAGTGTTGCTGATGCTGATGCCGTTGTGTATGACTTTGTAGTCCAATCCTGGAACCACAGACTACTGCACATCTGGCAGGTCCAGTTGGGGTTCAGTGGGAAGACTCCAATAAGATGATATTGTGTTCGTTCTCTTTGTTGCTGTCAAGTTAGGATTCTTTCATTTCCTGGTCTAATTACCCGTGAACTGCATAATGAACCCCATGGTTTCTTACGTTGTGCTATCCAACCTCTCTCAACTTTTACTTCATGTTTCAACTTTGGGATATTCCTCTTAGGTGCACATGGACACCGAATAGCCTCCAAAGGCCCAGCACCAGTACACATGGCCCAAATTCATAGATATATCCATCCATATGTCTTATTAGTAATAGCATTTCACTTGTGAAAAATTACTGTTTAATAGAACCTCAGTATACTTCCACTTTGAAATACTGTACATTAAATTTGGTACAGTATATTATAACCTACTGTATTTTTTGTTTTGACAATAAAAAAATGTCTTGGGATACTTTCTACTTAGGATATGAAGTGCTTGCTAGAACTTGTGTGGATCAGATGAGTCACTTGGTGCCTGAGTGTACCCCATTCATGACTGAAATAATGTACCACTCCTTGGATATGCTTGTAGATCTTGTTTAGTCCACAAATTTGGCTATAACCAAATTTTCCATAAGAATTTTGTCATTTTAGCAATGATATTTGTACGGATTCGTACAAGATGATGAATCCTGAGAATGAAAAAGCTGGTCAGCAATCAAGTTTTAGAGGCGCTAATTTGGGAAAAGGCAAAGATTGGTGAACAAGTGAAGAGAATACAGTAAAGTGTTTAGAGCTAGCTATGACTGGTTTGATAATTTTAAGAAGAGGTCTGCCATACATTGTGAGGCATGAGTAGCAGTCAGTTCCCACAATAGCACTCCAGAGGAATTTACCAAGTTTTTTTAGCATGTATAGGCTGAAGATTTTGTTCCTCAAGTTTTCAACTGTGACGAGACAAGCCTATTTAGAAAGAAATTACCAAATAGAACCTACATCACAGATGATGAGAAGGTATTTCGTGGAGCACAAGCTGATGAATGACAGACTAAATCTTGTTGGGTGGCAATGCAAGGGAGGAATTTAAACTCGACCCTCTACTAATTTACCACATGGAGAACTCTAGGGTTTTAAGATATTATAATGTGCAAAAAATACCATTAATGTGGAATTCAAACTCAAATGCTTGGGTAATGAGATAATTCTTCATTGATTGGTTCTAGGTGGTGTTATGCCCGAGTGTAAGAAACAGGTAAATAAATGCCTCTAAAGACCCTCCTTTAAGGATAATGCTTCTGTACATCCTCAAATCTTGCAGGACAAGCTCGAGTTTGATTTGATCACGGTGAAGTTTTCTCCCCTTAATACAACTCCTCCCACTCAGCACGTAGAACAGTAGTATATTTGAAATTGTAAGAAACTTTATATCAAAGCCCTCTCTCATGATTGTTTTGAAGTGACCCTTGCTACTTACAGTACATTACTCTCAGAAAGTTATGGAAAGATTTTGATATTGTGCACTGTATAACATATAAATAAAGCCAGACTGGAAGTTTCCCTATTGACTATGAAAACTACCTGGAGGAATTTGTGTCCAGGAGCTCTGACTGAAAGGGACTTTTGAAAACTTTGAGTCTGTTCCTCTTGGGGAGGATATTGTCTCTCCAGGCAAGTCCATAAGCTCAGAAGTCAGTGATTGATGATGATATGGAGATTTGTGGAGAGGATGAAAGAAGAGCTGACCACCAAAGAGCTGCTATAGCTTGAAAGAAAAAAAAATATCAAGTGGAAGGAGATGTAAGGAAATTCATTTAAAATTAATGGAAGTTCAATTTTGCAGATAAATGCTACCTTAATAAAGGTCTAACAAGCTATAACCTTATTTTGAGGAATGCCCAGACAATGTCACACAGGGACATTAATATTATTATTATTATTATTATTATTATTATTATTATTATTATTATTATTATTATTATTATTATTATTAGCTAAGCTACAACTCTGGTTGCATAAGCAGGATGCTATAAGCCTAAGGGTCCCAATGGGGAAAATAGCCCAGTGAGGAAAGAAATGCTGTAAGGAAGCAGTTGGAAAAATTGTGCATTAGTGTACACTCATGCAAGAGAACACTAACCCAAAACAGTGGAAGACCATGGTACAGAGGCTATGGCACCACCAAGACTAGAGAAATATGATTTGATTTTGGAGTGTACAGTACTCCACCCAGAAGAGCTGTTCACCATAAATAAAGTGCCCTCTACCCTTACCAAGTAGAAAGTAGCCTCTGAAGAAGGAATTTTCTGTTATCTTAGGTGTATGAGGAAAGGGAATGTGTAAAGAATATGCCAGACAATTCAAAGTAAGTGAGGTAAAGGGAAAAAAAAATCAGCCGTAACCAGAGATGTATCTGAAGTAGTACTATCTGCTTTTCATCAATCTACTTCTCTAGTCTCTTTAGAATGAGCTTATTATATATTTTCATGACAACTGACGTAAGTTTGATGCCTCTGTAATTATTGCAATCAGTCAGGTCAAAAGACCCAATGATTCTCTAGCGGTAGTATCTCAACGGGTGGCTGGGTTCTTGGTCAACCTACTACATAGTCGGCAATAACAAACTTCAGTGGAAAATTTCTGTAGTAATATCAAACCTTTTAAGGCTCAATCGTGTTCAAGTCAAGCTAAAATAGAAAAGAGAAAGAGAGAAACAAGTCAGCTTTCAGGAATTTTAATGAGAGGGGATTATCCTTCCCAAATTAGTCTATCCTTCTCTCTTTCCTCGCCATTATCCTTGTAGGTTACCAACTTCTGTGAAAGGTAAAGTTGTTAAAGTTTTATAAATCAATTTATTTATGCAGTTTAGTAATAAAGAGAGTGTGAATTATTCCAGGCAATCCCATTTGTGTATATGTCATATGGAATACCATTTCTTGTAAATTTCTTTCCTTTTATTTTTTATGGGTAAACTAGGAGCGAATTAATCACATATACC
This sequence comes from Palaemon carinicauda, assembly GCF_036898095.1. NCBI lineage: Eukaryota > Metazoa > Arthropoda > Malacostraca > Decapoda > Palaemonidae > Palaemon > Palaemon carinicauda. Next base: position 14,663,029 of record NC_090742.1, read on the forward strand.
AAGCAACCACTAATAATGATAATTAGCCATAAGAAGTGCCATGAAATATTTAAATGTCAAATAAGTGGTAGATGTTAAGTAAACTCTTATATTGAATTCAGTAACAATAATGAGATTCTCTCTCTCTCTCTCTCTCTCTCTCTCTCTCTCTCTCTCTCTCTCTCTCTCTCTCTCTCTCTCTCTCGTAACAGATTTTTCTCCCTCGTGTAATTTGCATTTTTAAAATCCTATGAAAAATTTCTCCTTCCATGATTCTTTGTGACTCTGTAAAACTTTTAACCAATCAGCCAATCTTCCAACAGGCAAATCCTTCATCTCTAACCCCTTCACAATATTAGAATCCCAAAACACCATTTAAGAGGGTTTATTCACCGTGGTGGCTGATGTGGTAACGTCCCTGACTGGTAAACGCCAGAATTGGGTAGGAGTCCGGCTCAAACTTGTTAGTTTCTTTGGTCGCTGCAACCTCGCCATCCTTCTGAGCTAAGGATTGGGGTTTTGGGGGACCCTATAGGTCTATCTGCTGAGTTATCAGCAGCCATTGCCTGACCCTCCTTGGTCGTAGTTTGGGTGAAGATGGGAGCTCACCATCCTTGTGAGCTAAGGATGAGTGGTTTGGGGGAGCATATAGATCTATCTGCTGAGTCATCAGCAGCCATTGGTTGGCTCTCTTTGGTCCTAGCTTGGGTGGAGAGTGGGCTTGGGCGCTGATCATATGTATATATGGTCAGTCTCTAGGGCATTGTCCTGCTCGATAGGGGAATGTCACTGTCCCTTGCCTCTACCATTCATAAGTGGCTTTTAAACCTTCAAATCCGAACAACGTAATGGCGGTGCAGTATAAGGAAATAGTTTCATTTTGGGACCCTTTTATTAATATGTGCGACAACCAGGGGAAGCTAGTCCCTAATGAGAAGTCGTCTAGCATTTGAACGAGATCACAAGCCACACAGAGGCATGAGATGGCGAGTACATTTCATTCTTTACTGTCCTGATCTCAGCAACGAGAGAAGGCAAATAATAGAACTACAGCAGCCGTACGAAAAGGAAAAGAAGATAATAGGAACTGTTCTGTTTAAGAAAGAAGGAATAGAGAAAAGAAAAGAATATATGTATCAACTGTGGAAAAAATAGAGAAGAAAATAAAAGAATTAGAATGAAGAAGAAAGGTAAGGAGGTGCCGATGGAAATGCGAATCCCTCCGCCCAGCATCTGAACTGAACAAGTTAACAACTGAGTATCCTTGAGAGGATCTCCAAATAACACTGATTTATGGAGTCTTGGAGGAGTAGGGTAGGAGTGTAATGACGCAGCTGATTGCAGAAACCAACAATATTTCAGAAGGATTACAGCTCTACTTTTACAGCGTTGCGTCAGAGGAAAGAGAGAGAGCCGTCAAATAATTCAAAGTTCGCGAGTTAGTTCGAGTTCGTAGCAGTCAAGAGGACTACACTATTTCCCGTCAAATTTTTTTTTTAATTGAATTACTGAAGGTATAGCCTACGTTTCCCTAGGTGGTCATAAAAGAATATCTCTTCCAGGCACTGTACCTAATTTTTAACATTCTTGTTTATCAACCTCTCGTAATTACTGTACATATTAGGCTACCTCTGTGAAATGGCAGGAATTTCCCAAATTTCTACTTTGACACCAGATGGCCTCCTCGGACCAATTCCTGGCTCTATTATTATTATTATTATTATTATTAGCCAAGGTACAACCCAGGCTGGGAATGCTACAATTAAGCCCAAGGGCTCTAATAGGGTAAGTAGCCCAGTGGTGGAAGGAAATAAGGGAATAACAAATAATCTAT
>NC_090742.1:14669841-14692341 GCF_036898095.1 Palaemon carinicauda
CGTATATATAAACATATACATACATTTATATATATATATATATATATGCATATATGTATATATGTATATATATATATATATATATATATATATATATATATATATATATTTATATATTTATATATGTGTATATATACACATACATATATACATACACATACATATATATATATATATATATATATATATATATATATATATATATATTGTTAAAATCATGGCACGGTTGATTCGAGTCTGGGGTGATCCTAAACAGGATTCTATAACCATAGAATCACAAGTGGGTAGTATGGCCCACGGACCTCTAGTTCATGTACAGTCGGAAGTAGGAATTCCTGGTACACCTCCCTCTGATGATATGCACCCAGAAACACCCTTAATGCGCGGTAAGCTCCCGTGTTTAGCCCTGCCCACCCCTTCTGCAATCTCTCCCACGCTATCTGTTTGGTTACTCGCAGCGAAGTAATGGTGGGGCAGGGTGCATTTCCTCAGGGCAAGGTGTGCCAGGGACTCTTGTGTCCAACTGTACCTATTCTACATTTCCTTCGGGAAAATGCCTTGAAAAGAAATTAAATTACAAGCATCATAATTTAACGTTATAAATATTTTGGGCTTTCAAAAAATTTCCCATTTAACATCCGGTGATATTCGGTCTCTCAATCACACACACACACACACACACATACACACACACACACACTCACTCACATAAACACACACACACACTCACTCACATAAACACACACACACTCACATAAACACACACACACAAATATATATATATATATATATATATATATATATATATATATGTGTGTGTGTGTGTGTGTGTATATACACACTTTATTTTAACTCTAGCACGTAATCTAGGCTCAAAATCTCCAAAGAAACTAAAATTGCCAATTAACAATTCCAAACGCGCCCTGCAAGACGCAACTCTTGGACCTTCTTCTGAAAAGTTAGTTGGGAGGAAACTCGGTTGAACCTTCTCAAACCCGCGAAGAATATTAACTCAATTACACCACAACTGACTCAAAATAAGGACGATGAACTTCATGTACCTTTCGTCTGTGATGAATCACCTTCTGTAATACTGGAGCCGTTGACATCTAGCTTGTGATCTCGTAAAGGAGGTAGTGTCGTCAGCGCATTTCATGCGGTGCACTGTAGGCATTGATCAAGAGTCTTTGCAGTCACCCTTTCAGCCCATAGCTATATTGAATTTTTTTTATTTTATTATAAATGCTACCTGCGTTCACTTTTTTTTCTAATCTTTTATTATACCTATCTGCGTTCACTTTTTTTAATCTTTTATTATACCTACAGTACCATCTGCGGTCACTTTTTTAATCTTTTATTATACTTACTCTTTGCGTTCACCTTTGTAATCATCTATTATACCTACTATCTGCTTTCATTTTCTTAATTTTTTATTATACCTACTATCGGCGGTCACTTTTTTAAATCTTTTATTATACTTTCTGCGTTCACTTTTTTAATATTTTATTATACTTACTCTCTACGTTCACCTTTTTAATCTTTTATTATACCTACTATCTGCGTTCACCTTTTTAATCTTTTATTATAGTTAAGTTCCATCTACTTTTCTTCAATCTTGCTGTCCAGTCACTTCTAACTTATAGTTCAAAGTGCAACTGTGGGATTTTAGCACCCACATTTTAGCCCTCTGCTTTACATATAATTGATTGATTGATTTTGGTTTTCATCTCATCCTGATGTCGAGTCATTGACGCTGATATCATTTGTTATTAATAAACTATAAAAGAAAATTTAATTCCAAATCAGTATAAAAGTTAATTAGCTTCCAGAAGACCTGCTTCTGAAATAAATTTAAAATTGCCACTAGTATCACTTTGAACCTCAAATAGAATTCCATTTCTCATGTACACAAGAGTGGGGCCTTCGATCATTAAATGCGTTTCTGTCATGGGTACCAGTCATCACAATATGGCTGGTGTTGGCCAGTCATAAAACAATTGTGTCAAATGAAGTGCTTAATGCGAAACAGACAAAGCGTACACTGTTAAAAAAACTCAATTTCAATCGGAAATTCTCTGTAAAAATATAGTTGTCAGCCGTATTTCAGTAAATAACAGGCGACCGTTATTTCAACCTTACTTTGTTCTTATATTTTACGGGTTGCTGACCGTAATATCACTCTTTTACGTCAATATAACCTTTTTGAAACCGGTAAAAATCCTAGAATAAATGTTGCCAGGCATTTACCGTTTTTTTTAATGGAAATTTTTAATAGTGTAGGTTCAAATTTTCCGGCCATCAAGGAGATATAACACTCATTATTTCCCTTATGTTATTTCCATCTAGGGTGTTCCAATGCTTCTGCTAAATATTATAAAACAACTTTTTTATGCTTGCTAAAAAGTCATCACAGAGGGGGGCATATCTTCCTGAAAGCAATTCTGCTGCAGTTTCCTTTGCCACTCTATGTGCCTCATCCTTTCCAGGCACACAGAACTCAGTAGAACTGAACTGCTATACCTCCCAGGTTAATGATAGTCACTCTAGAATCATTCTCTCTCTCTCTCTCTCTCTCTCTCTCTCTCTCTCTCTCTCTCTCTCTCTCTCCTTTTCGTCCATGATTCTTTTTCTTATTTATCTTTCCTTGAATTACGCAACAAAACGTGTTTGGTTTATATAATAGCAATGAAATCTGTTTTAAAAGGAGAGAAACAGTAAAAATGCCCATAATTAAAAAATCTACCTTTGATCTCGATATTTATGTCATTTTCACTTTTAATGCTATACAAAGGCGATACTAAAAACAGGATAAGTGATGCTTCTTTGATATTTATGCTGTTGCAAAGTGTTTTCAGGTATCTGGGCGAGACAAGACTTTAGCAAAGAATTGATATTTTTAGTTGAAGCACCATTTTAGCTAGATAACGTAACAGCTACATTGGAGACTTAAATTTGATGTGAAAATAGTTTAGGATAAAGGGTTTTAGAAGTAGTTTGGTTTCATTAAAAATAATTAGGATGTAGGTCATGTTTTTGAATATGATAGTTTTATCTCCTTAACAATTACAGGCTTGACGTGAACTCCGATCACGTTGCTTCAGGGGTTGTTGTTAAACAAGTCGGGTGAAAATGTGACATTTCGCCCAGATACCACCTACTGAATTCAATTTATCATTTGATTACGAAATGATCCTTTACATTGAAGGAGTGTGGTAGCCTATTGGAAACATCCCTGCCTAACGTTCTGTTGGACTGGGGTTCGAGATCCGCTCAAGCTAGAAAGTTTCTTGTAATGAGGTTGCACACAACCTCACCATCTTTGTGAGCAAGGGATAGGGGATTTAGGGGAGCCTATGAGTTTACCGGGTTAGTCATCAACAGTCATAGCCTGGGCTTTCTTGGTCCTAACTTGGGTAGAGACTGGGCTTAGGCGCTGATCATATGTATATATGGTCAGTCTCTAGGGCATTGTCACTGTCCCTTGTCTACCATTTATGAAGAAACTAAATCTTTAGAGTCATGAACAATTTTCTGGAATGTTGATAAATAGGTTATCTAATTTGCAGGAAAATCAAATTCTATTGCCTATCCTATTGCTTATTCGACCTTACATCCACTGCTCATAGAGTTGATGAGGTTTGTATAGTGCCTGAATAGATTTTTAAAATTCTCTCTATCCACTATTTTATTCAATTCAAAGCGACTAGAATGAGAGGGGTCACGAAAGGCAGTAGGTAATCTGCAAAATTTCTGAAACAGTGGAAGAGTGAGCATAAAAGGGAAAAGTTTACTGCAGTTGTTGAATTCACATGATAATGAAAGCTGAAATAGATTTCTATTCTTGCCTAAATTAAGGTGATTTTTTTTTTTTTTTTTTTTTTTTTTTTTTTTGTAAATTAAGGTGGCCTTATGCCATCGTGGATTTTTTCTACCGGAACATCCCTATATTAATGTGACAATTTTTTTTTCTTTTTGTATATTAAGGTGACCTTATGCCACCGCGAATCTTTTTTTCCTGGGACATCCCGTAGATATTTCTTGCAAATTCAAAAGAAATAGAATGATTGGTACTAATAAAAATTACTCAAGGAGAAAATGTCGTAATGTGTTTTTTGTCGTGATTAGAAAATAGGCGTTGATTATAAACTGAAAATAACCTATAATTAGAACATAGAATCAATCTACCAATGCCTTATTTAGAGAGATGGAACATGGGATGAGACTGGTCAAGTAGTGGATGGGTGAAGTGCAAATTACAGTTGGTATTCGAGTGTAAGCCATTATGACCCTGAAATTTTAATATGTTGCGGTTTTTCATAATTTCAGTTCTTGCAGTATTGGCAATTGGTCATTCAGTAACATAGCCTATTCATTATCACTTTCTTGTTTTCGTAAGTATCATGAATCATGGAAAGATAAAATAAGAAAATAAGAAAATTCGTATATTTATTACACCATGCACCATGATTTTTGGATCGATGACGTCATTAATACCTTAAGTTGAGTGGAATATTCTAGTGAAGGGACAAATTCAGTAATGTATGGTTAAAGAAGTGCTTAGAAATTGTGCAAACAAAAAAATTAAAATAAAAACAGGAATAAGTTTGAATAATGCATGGTATATGTGCAGCATAGTGATAGCAGTAATTAAAAAAACAAAAGATTGTGCAAAAAATTGGAATAAAAACAGGAATAATTTTGAAAAAGTGCATGTTCTATGTGCAGTGTAGTAACAAGTTCTTTGAAAAAAAAAAAAAGATTGTGTAAAAGAATTAAGATAAAAACAGGAATAAGTTTGAAAAAAAAATGCATGGTCTATATGCAGCATAATAACAAAGTGCTTAAAAAAACTGTCCAAAACTTAAGATAAAAACAGGAACAAGTTTGAAAAAAATGCATGGTCTATATGCAGCATAATAACAGAAGTGTTTAAAAAAAAACTGTCCAAAAATTAAGATAAAAACAAGATTAAATTTGAATAATGAAACGCTCTGAAATCAACTTGAATACTGACATCGTGACAGTATTCCTTACAATTGGCAACTGGTCGAAAGGACTCCTACTATGAGAAAATGCATCGCAGGAATTTCACGTATATCATCCTCATATTGATTTGCATCGCCAACGATGAAGTGTTCGGTGTCTTCGAGGATATTGAAATTGAACTTGGAGGTGAGGAATTGATTAAAAGTCTTTATTAAGCCTCTCTCTCTCTCTCTCTCTCTCTCTCTCTCTCTCTCTCTCTCTCTCTCTCTCTCTCTCTCTGGAAATAAAGGATATTATTATTATTATTATTATTATTATTATTATTATTATTATTATTATTATTATTATCATCTCTCTCTCTCTCTCTCTCTCTCTCTCTCTCTCTCTCTCTCTCTCTCTCTCTCTCTCTCTCTCTTGGGAAATAAAGGATATTATTATTATTATTATTATTATCATCGCTCTCTCTCTCTCTCTCTCTCTCTCTCTCTCTCTCTCTCTCTCTCTCTCTCTCTCTCTCTCTCTCTCTCTCTCTCTCTCTGGGAAATAAAGGATATTATTATTATTATTATTATTATTATTATTATTATTATTATTATCTCTCTCTCTCTCTCTCTCTCTCTCTCTCTCTCTCTCTCTCTCTCTCTCTCTCTCTCTGGAAATAAAGGATATTATTATTATTATTATTATTATTATTATCATCTCTCTCTCTCTCTCTCTCTCTCTGGAAATAAAGGATATTATTATTATTATTATTATCATCGCTCTCTCTCTCTCTCTCTCTCTCTCTCTCTCTCTCTCTCTCTCTCTCTCTCTCTGGAAATAAAGGATATTATTATTATTATTGTTGTCTCTCTCTCTCTCTCTCTCTCTCTCTCTCTCTCTCTCTCTGGAAATAAAGGATATTATTATTATTATTATTATTGTTATCTCTCTCTCTCTCTCTCTCTCTCTCTCTCTCTCTTTCTCTCTCTCTCCTTCAATTTCAGTATAATCCTTTTTGTCTTAAGCATTTCTTCTATTAATGGCTTACTTGCGTTTTATTAAGTCTTACCGAGTTTCATTGTCGTATCTTTCATTATGTGCACTGTTTAAAAAAAACCGTAATTTTAATCAGAAAGTTTCCGTAAAAATATACTGTTCTCAGCCGTATTTCAGTAAAATACAGGCGACCGTATTTTACTTCGCCCTGTTACGTAGCAGACGCGGACAAAACTCAAGACGCAGCCTTGGTATGGTATCCTTGATCGGAAGTATCATCGTGCGTGTGATTCGATTTACTTTTAATACGAGCCAGCATATCTTATTCAATACTCTTAACACAAATAGCCCTCGTTTCAAACCTTTAGAAGACAAGTATGGCGTGAAGCTGATTAGCAGTACTCATTGGAAGCACATTGATGGTGGAGACCTACATTGGGTTTTCGTCGGACATTTGGAAAGACGTGGCGAAGGATTTTGCTAATCTGAAAAGGGGACTGTTTGAGTTTTTAGAAAACATCCTAAAGAAGAAGAGCAAAAGAGGAGTTCTTGCAGTGACCGAGGCATCTCGACAAGTCAGACTCGAATGGCTAGAGATGCCTTTGCCAACAGCCACCAGTAAGAACGATTCAAGTTTTAAAAGCTTCTAACCAGCCACCAGGATTATCCAATAATCCAATTCCTCTTTCTCTCAGCTTTCCGAGGTGAGAGATGTTGGAGAAGGACTTTCACGAGGAATTACCATTATAAAAGTGGAGCCACAGAGCGAATGTTAAGGAGTATGCCATAAAAAGAGAAACAGTAATATTTTACTTTATATTTTATTTCGTATATTAACTGTACCAAACTTTCAAGAAAATGCCCGGGAATGTGGTAACGTCCTTGCCAGGCGATTGCCAAACTGGGGTTTGAGTACCGCTCAAACTCCTTGTTCCTTGGTCACTGCAACCTCACCATCCATGTAAGCTAAGGATGAGGGCCGGTTTGGAAGAGCCTATAGGTCTATCTGCAGCCATTGCCTGACCCTTCTTGGTCTTAGCTTGGGTAGAGAGGGGGCATGGGCACTGATCATATGTAATATGGTCAGTCTCTAGGACATGTTCCTGCTTGATAAGGCAGTGTCACTGCCCCATGCCTCTGCCATTCATGAGTGGTCTTTGAACCTTTTAAGGGTTTGCCATACATTCGTGTGAGCATTGCATATAAATGTAGAAACTACTGCGATGCCTGTTATGTTTTAAAGTGTTCGTCTCGTCACGAGAAATTACACAAGAAAATCAGATAACTATAGAAACTTACATTGCATTTCAACTTGCATTGTTTTCTAAAATTCAAGAGCAAAATCTAAGAACCTGATAAACATACATTTAGTATTGTCTTCTGTTTGTCATTTACTGGACATCAAAGTGGCAGTTGTGTGCAAGTGAAGCTATTAAATTTAGTAAAGTATTGTATCTGAAAATTCGTGAAATCTTATGGAACTACAGTGAGAAAGTAAAAAAAAAATGTAGATGATTGTAGTGGACATTGATTTATCAAGCCCTGATAAATTCATATGCAGTAAGGTATATTTTACCGTTGATGTAACGAAAATGTGTATTTATTTGCAAAATGAGATAACTGTAAACTAACTAATGTTTAGATTTGAAACTTATTGGAAGGATATTTTATTTCAATATGTCCAAACTAATTAAAAGTGACAAGTAAAGTTAACCACGGTACGGGTTTAGCACCGAGTTTATCAATGTATGTCCAACCCTGGAATTTTCCTGTCTTGGCAAAACATCTTTACGAGAAGTGATGATGATTATAGGTATGAACCTCCCAGAAATCTAGGTATTTGAAACCCTTAAGTTAGGTTAGGTTAAGCTTACATAGCTATTGGGGCGGGGGAGCAGTAGTTCTCTGCTGCACTGTAATAGTTCAGTGGCTATTTTACTCTTGGTAAGGATAGAAGAGACTCTTTGGATATGGTATGCAGCTCTTCTAGAAGGACACTCCAAAATAAAACCATTGTTCTTTAGTCTTGGGTAGTGCTATAGCCTCTATACCATGATCTCTTGCTTGAGGGTACAGTCGGGCACACTATTCTATCTTAATTTCTGTTCCTCTTGTTATTTTGAAGTTTTTATAGTTTATACATGAAAGATTTATTTTAATGTTTTTATTCTAAAACATCTCGTAGTTTATTTCCTTTCCTTACTCGGCTATTTTCTCTGTAGCAGCCATTGGCCTTATAGCATCCTGCTTTTCCAACTAGAGTTGTAGCTTAGCAAGTAATAATAATAATAATAATAATAATAATAATAATAATATACTTGAAAGCTGTCGCGAGATTCAGCGCCTAGAGGAAGCGAGGCTGAATGATATTAAGATTGGAAGAGAAATTTCCCTGAATTTATTAAGACGGAGAAGAGGAAAACTGGCAACGTTCGGATTTAGATGAATTGGAAGGTGCGAAATATTATCAACGGCGTGTAATGTAGCAGGGAAGAAAATTACAGATCTTCTGGACACAGTAATTAACTGCAATCTGTTGTCGGTAAATTAGTAAGGTAGATACATAGCTAAACCATAATAGAATTGTGATTATTTTCAAGATATAAATAGAAGCAGAATTAATATAAATGGACAAGTTGTTTAAGACTTTATAAAGTAATATTGAATATAGCAAATGTGTATGTTATGATAGAAATAAATTATTATAACACGAATGTTGTCACGAGCATATATAAAGGACACTGTTAAAAATTTGCAATAAAAAACGGGAAAATTCCTGGAATAAATATTGCCAGGCAAATACCGTTTTAAAATCGGCTATATTGAGGTAAAGGAGTGATATTACGGTCACCAACCTTTTAAAGATAATAACAAATTATGGTGAAATTACAGTCGCCTGTATTTTACTGAAATACAGCTGAGAACAGTATATTTTTACGGAGAACTTCCGATTAAGATTACGGTTATTTTTTTAACAGCTTAATATGAACCAAGGTAACTGTCTGGTAGAGGCTGGATGTACACATGGCATTTATTAGTTTTAAGTGAAAGCCATTTAGATGATCGTAAACACTTAAGCTATGATTTATTTAACAGTGTAAAAATAAAAGAAAAAAAAATGGGTTTGTGAAAAGCCGTATGATTAGTAAATGAGATAAAATAGACTTTTATTTTTGGAATTCCTCAAGCAGAGACGACTGTACCCTTTAACATACCTAAGAGACTGACTTTACTCTTTAAGATTAGCCATTGTGAGGTCGCCGTAACATATGTGCAAATAAAGAAACAAAATTCATTGAAATTATTGCCTCTAGGATCTATGAATGCTACCAGTGACTCTAATATTCCAACGTATTATTTCCATTCATAAGATCATCTTAAAATAACAAAACTAGAGTTCTCTTGCTTGAGGGTATAAACTCGAGCACTCTATTCTATATATGTCTTTTTATTTATTTTTAAAGTTTTTATAGTTTATAACCGGAAAAGTTGTTTTAATGTTGTTACTGTTTATGAAATATTTTATTTATTTCATTATTTCCTTTCCTCACTGGCCTATTTTCCCTTTTGGGGCCCTTGGGCTTATAGTATCCTGCTTTTCCAACTAGGGTGATAGTTTAGCAAGTAATAATAATAATAATAATATTAATAATAATAATAATAATAATAATAATAATACAATTGCTATCTGTCATCTTCCAGAGTTCCCAGACTTCGGTCGTCTCTCGTACGGCCAGATGATTGGAGTTTCAATTGCCACGATCTTCTTCGTCGTCGTTTGGGCGTTGGGTGTCATCCCAATAGAAGTCGACCTAGGCCAGTGGATCAACCTCAGGAGGAAGAGGAACACAGATGGTCCTTTGGTGAGTTTTTACATTGTATTGTATCGAATTTTCTATGTGATCATCTTCATCATCATCATCATCTCCTCTTACGCCTATTGACGCAAAGGGCCTCGGTTAGAATTCGCCAGTCGTCTCTGCTTGAGGTTTTACTTCAATACTTCTCCATTCCTCATCTCCTACTTCGCACTTTATAGTCCTAAGCCATATAGCCCTGGGTCTTCCAATTCTTCTAGTGCCTTGTGGAGGCTAGTTGAACGTTTGATGAACTAATCTCTCTTGGGGAGTACGAAGAGCATGCCCAAACCATCTCCATCTACCCCTCATCATGATCTCATCCATATATGGTAATCGAGTAATCTCTCTTATAGTTTCATTTCCAACCCTGTCCTGCCATTTAACTCCCAATATCCTTCTGAGGGCTTTATTCTCAAATCTGCTAAATCTATTGGAGATTGTTTCATTGTCATACCATGACTTATGTCCATAGAGTAACACCGATCTCACTAAACTGATATATAGTGTGATTTTTATATGAAATTTTAGGCGATTTGATTTCCAAATTTTACTTAACCTAGCCATTGTCTGATTTGCCTTTTTCCAGTCTTTCACTGATGCTATCTTCATCTTTCCTTATTTTCTTCATGCCTAATACAGTGTAGATATCATACGGTGCACTGCAGGCATTACTTGCGTCAGCTGGGAGACAATTCTTTTTTTTTTTCCTAAGATAGAATTGGACTGGGTTGTGGTGGCCGATGTGGTAACGCCCCTGACAGGTGAACGCTAGACTGGGGTTCGAGTCCCACTCAAACTCGTTAGTTTATTTGGTCGCTGCAACCTCACCATCTTTGTGAGAGCTAAGGAGCGGGTGTTTGGTGGGGCCTGTAGGTCTACCTGCTGAGTCATCAGCAGTCATTGCCTGGCCCTCCTTGGTCCTAGCTTGGGTGGAGAGGGGTCGTGGGTGTTTATCATATGTGTATATATATTCAGTCTCTAGGACATTGTCCTGCTTGATAGGGCAATGTCACTGTCCCTTGCCTCTGCCATTCATGAACGGCCTTTAAAACTTGCGTCTGCTTATGGTCTTTCTATGCCCACACCCATAAACTTTCCTAGTTCGTCAATCCATCGTCTTTATTAGAGTCAGTACTTTCGTATTATTAGGTATTTTACAGACGCCTTGCTTAATTCAATTATTAACTTATTACCGCTTTTTAATAGGGAATCAGTTAAAGGTTTGAAGGCCGCTTATGAATGGCAGATGCAAGGACAGTGACACTGCCCTAGCAAGCAGGACAATGCCCCAGAGACTGACCATATGATGAGCTCCCAAGCCACCTCTCCACCCAAGCTAGGACCATGGAGGGCCGGCTGCTGATGACTCAGCAAATAGATCTATAGGCTCCCTCAAACCCAATTTCTCTTAGTCTTATGCCATATTTTTTGCTGTCTTCATCTTTCCTTATTTTCTTCGTGCCTAACGCAACGTAGCCCTCATACGGTGCACTGTAGGCATTGCTTAAAGGGATTTGCAGTGTTCCTTTAACCCCCAGCTTAACTTCCTTTGGTTGCAGCGACCAAAGGAACTAACGAGTTTGAGCCGGACTAATCCCAGTCTGGCGGTCGCAGGCAATGCCGTTACCAACAGGCCACTACAATAAAGGGCAATTATTATATCTGAAGGCAATTCCAATTTGCAAGGTATGAACTCGGTGTTTGGAGCCCTCCTAAACGGACTCTTATGCAACCAGATTTCATCTGTACCCGATTGTCGTCCAAGAACCGTATGTTCGCCTCGTCCCCATTAGGGAAATAAAAGAACAGTCTGTCATTGAAACTTCTGATCTGAAAAATAGATAAAGAACTGAATTTCATTCAGGTACAATACATTAATTTCGCCTAATTACATCCCTGTCAGCGGCTGACTGATGAGAACGTACTCCCAACAACACGAAGATTCAAATATACATATCACTTTTTTCTAGACAGGAAGAGAAGCGAGAAAAAGATAGAAAATCATCATCGGATGATCAGAAATTCTTTTGCGTTCGCGTGCACGATTCTTTAGGAATTAGCATGATTCTGCACGCTATTTACACCCGCAAGTAAATCACCGAGGTGAGAAGAAGAAGAAGGGTTAAAATGACGTACCATATACATCAAGTTTACTCTGGTGAAATAGTTGTTGTTCGGGCTTCTCACAGTTACATTTGTCCATGGTGGTGTGCATTGAGCTCTCTTTTTATTTGTCAATTTTGGAATTCAAGTCACTTAAGAATTGAATTTATTCTTTGCTGGTCTGCAAGCCCAAGTTTACACGCTGTACATAGGATTGGAAAAAAGGACTCGAGATTGTTCATCTCATAAGCTCATATATTAATTTGAATTATAGTTTCATTTGTCAATTTTGAAATTCAAGTCACTAAAAATCAATTGGATTAAATTTTTGCGGTTCTTCAAGCACAATTTCACGCGCTATACAAAAGTGAAATAAGGAGACAATACAGTTTCAAATATCTAGCCATCCATGCAAAATGGCCTATCCATTAACCCGATTAGTGACCTGGGCGTTATTAACGAGCTGCTTATCCTCGAACTCTACCTCAGTAGAAGCCATTTTCTCCACCATTACAGCTTCAGCAACCTCAAACAGTTACGCGTACCTCGGAGAACTCTCCGTCATGCAGATGGTCCTGTTCTTCACGGCCTTCTTGCAAATCGTGGTCCTGACAGTGACCGGAGTCTTTCCGATTAGGATAAGCGTCCTGAATGTCGTTGATAAGTGGTTGCAGTTTCTCGCGAGTCGGAATATATTCGGACGTTCTTTTAGGGATTTTGGAAGTTCTTACTCTCTCAACACTACGGAGAATTCGGTGTATGGGGGCTTGACGATGGTGAGTTGATATATATGTACCTTTCAAGTTCACTAATTATCATAGTTTTTGTTATAGGACTTAAAACATTGTTTTATTCAATATGAATACATTTATTGCATATGGATTGACAGATCGTTTCAAATCTTATATCGAAAGTATACGGAATATAAATTATTGTCATTATTGAAAAACATTGAGACTTTTCAAACATGACAGTAAACAAAAAGCAATCGTATTTTTTTCGGCATTTCGATCTACTATCAGACATTGTTTTATTCATTTGAGTATTATTATTATTATTATTATTATTATTATTAGTATTATTATTATTATTATTATTATTATTATTATTATTATTTGCTAAGCTACAACCCTAGTTGGAGAAGCAGGATGCTATAAACCCAGAGGCTCGAACTGGGTAAATAGCCCAGTGAGAAAAGGAAACAAGAGATGTAATTAACAATTAAAGTAAAATATTTTAAGAACAGTAACAACATTAAGATAAATATTTCATATATAAACTATAAGAATTTTAACAAAACAAGAGGAAGAGAAATAAGATAGAATATTGTGCCCGAATTCACCCTCAAGTAAGAGAACAGATAGAGACAGCTAAAAGCCCTTATCCAGCATACGCTTGAAGTAAGAAAAATACACGGGGAAATGAAATAGGAAAACTAGTGGTGAGCCTAACTGCATACGACTGTAACTGTTCACAACCAATTTTTTTCACCTGATTAAAGTTGATATAAAGATTAGAACGATATATGATTTAATGGTCAATGAGAGTCAAGTTCTATGCTTATGCAGAATGAGACAATAGAAAATCAAATTATTAGGAGATCTGGGCTTTACCGAACTCAATAGGGTAGAAGTGACTCTATAGCTATGGTAAGCAGCCAGTAAACCTCAAATCAATCAATAAATCAATCTTCTAGGAGAAGGACACTCCAAAATGTTGTTACTGTTCTTAAAATATAGGGTTGTGACCAGGAGTGTAGATAGAGATTTGGGGCCTCAAGGGGCCCGAGTCAGTAAAGAGGCGACTTTTCAACCCCATTACCCTGGGGCAGGACCCATTGAGAGAGTGAGAAATGATGCCGTGATCACCGTGGAGTGATAAATATTGCAGAGAATTTCTATGCAATTGTATACAATAGTGATGTGAGAAATAACATTGCCAGAAGAAATAATGAAACAAGCCGGTACCAAACGTAACAGTAGGGGAAGTAAAGAAAGCATTAAAAGGCATGAAAAGAGGCAAAGCAGTAGGAGAAGATGGCTTAATAATAGATTTAATAACAGATGGAGGCGATTTTATAGTAGTAAAACTCGCTGAACTTCACATCAAAGGTCTGGAAGAAGCGTCTATACCTACAGCTTGTAAAGACTTTATTATTATACTAATTTACAAAAAGAGAGACACGAAAGAACTGGAAAATTACCTCCCAATAAGTTTACTCTCTGTAATATAAGAAATATTTACAAATATCATATTAGGCCTAATACAAAAATAGACTTTAATCACCCAAGTGAGCAGGCAAGCTTTAAAAGTGGGGATTAAAAAACTGACTATATCCATGGAATTAACAGAGTATGATAAACCACTATGTATGACATTTATAGACAATGAGAAAGCTTTTGATTCTGTCAAAAGGCAAGGAATAGATGAATCGTATGGTAGAACACTTGAAGATATCTATACAGGAATTCAGGCAATCTTAAACTATATAAAGATAGTAAGAAAATTCCGATTGAGAAAGGAGTTAGACAAGGAAACCCCCGTCTCTTCTAGATTATTCACAGCATGCCTAGAAGAATTAAAAAAAATAGAATAGGAAAATGTAGAAATCAATATTAATGAGGAATACCTTAACAGATTGAGATTTTTAGATGGCATAGTTGTGTTTAGTGAATCATTGGAGAGAGGAATTACAAAAGATAGAAGTTTTGAATAGAGAATTCAGAATTGTAGGACTGAAAATAAATATGAGTAAAACTAGATAGTGTTCACTGAGAATGCCGAGATAACAAATAAGAGTGATGGATAAACCTCTAGAGATTGTTAATATACATACTTGAGACAGGCAGTAAAGGTTTCCCCAGGTCACAAGACCGAAATTAAAAGAATGATAAGCATGAGATAAAGAGTATTCGGTAAACACGATGAGGTGAAAAGGAAAATGTCACATTCTCTAAAAAGAAAAGTATTTATTGAGTTGGTCTAACCATTTTTAATTTATGCATCAGAAACTTGGATCCCTACTAAAACCTTAAAACATAAGCTAGTTACAACTCAAAGAGCTATGGAAAGAATACTGACGGGGATAACATTAAGAGACAGACAAAGATCAACATGGATGCGAGAGCAAACTAAAGTAGAGGATATTCTAACAACATGTAAGAAAAAGAAATGGACATGGGAAGGACATATAATGATAATGACAGATGATAGATGGACATTAAGATTAACGAAATAAGTCCCTAGAGATTGCAAAGGAAGCAGGGAAAGGAAGAGAAGACGATGGATTGATGAACTAAGAAAGTTTGCTGGTGTGTATTGGAATAGAAACACTATAAACACAGGAAGGATATGTTTGAGGCCTTTGTTTTGCAGTGGACTGGTAATGGCTGATCATGATATATTAAATATATATATATATATGTATATATATATATATATATATATATATATATATGTATATATATATATATATATATATATATATATACATATATATATATATATATATATATATATATATATGCGTGTGTGTGTGTATATATATGTATGTGTGTGTGTGTGTGTGTGTGTGTGAAACAAATCTTCTCTAGCATTATTAGAAATACTTGAAATTCTACTGAAAAATTATGAATACAATTGTTCTTATAGGCTGGCTTCCAAGTAAATAATTGCTATAATCTCGTAAACATGAAGCCAATGAAGAAAATGACAGTAGCGAGACAAGAAAAAGTTTGATTGACAGTCTATGGCAAGAGATGTAGTCTCTCTACTATCACCTATGATCATTACATCCTGGAGGTGCAAGATTGCAAGCAATATTGTTGAAATTGTACATTATGTGTGGGGCGTTAGATGTGCTATTTAAGGTTGATAGTTTTAATCAATTAAGTATTGTAGTGTAGTACACCTTTACTCACTAGATGAATTTGTTTTATATCCCTCTACTCGTCTCTACCTCCATTTCAGTGTCCTTTCTTCTTTTTGTTATAACTGCATTGTTTTTTCCGAGTTGTACCTTCGTTTTAAATTGCCTCACTGGCCCCAGCGCTGGGCTATGTATACTCTAAATCCGTATATTCAATTTTATAACCAAGGTCATGAGATATCTTAGATAGTCATGGCTAAAAAAGTGTATAAAGAAAACGTTTCATATTTGAGAAAACTAAAATATTAATGGGGAAACAATGATAAACATTCATTGCGTTTTCTCTCTCTCTCTCTCTCTCTCTCTCTCTCTCTCTCTCTCTCTCTCTCTCTCTCTCTCTCTCCTCTCTCTCTCTCTCTCTCTCTCTCTCTCTCTATCATACATTTTTACCTATATGGTACTTGTTAGAAATTAAATGTGGTATATAATTACAGTTGCAATAATCATTACACGAAATATGTGTTGCATAGGTTAAAAATGAGACTACTGTATACATATTTTGTATATATTGGTTTCATAGATCATATATTTTATCACCTTGGAATATCAATCCATCTTTATTGAGTAAGATAATTTTTTTGTAGATATTTTTAGCCACGACATTTGAAACAGCTTTAGGCCTATATACGTTTATGCCAATCACATTATCAAATTTAACCGATATAGTTTTTACAGATGTGTTAAGATGGTCCACTGATTCGTTTGTGATTCAATTGACTATCTTTAACGAAAAACTATATTCAGTAATAGTATGAAATATCAACTGATAACAGCCACTCAGCTGTTGATTTCAAAACCTTAAGTTGCAGAAAGCGCTATGGGGTACTTTAACTTTACTTCCTCATACATAACAAAGGTTGTGGTGGCCGATTATAACGTCCTTGCCTGGGGATCACCAGACTGGGGTTCAAGTCCCACTCGAACTCGTTAGTTCCTCTGGTCGATGCAACCTCACCATCCCTGTGAGCCAAGGATGGTGGCTTTGGAGGAGCCAATAGGTCTATTTTCTGAGTCACCAGTGGTCACTGCCTGGCCATCCTTGATCCTTGCTTGGTTGGAGAGGGGGCTTGGGCGCTAATCATATTTATTTATATATGGCCAGTCTCTAGGGCACTGTCCTGCTTGATAGGGAACTGTCACTGTCCCTTGCCTCTGCTATTCACAAGTGACCTTTAAACCATTAAATCAACATTTATTTCTTTGCCTAAACCCTGATTTCCATCCTCACCACCGAAGACTGTGCAAATCAATCTTACTCGAAAATCAAGCCATTGTTCCTTAGTCTTGGATAGTGCCATAACCTGTGTGCGATGGTTTTCCATTGTCTTAGGTTAGGGTTCTCTTGCTTGAGGGTACACACAGGTACAATATTCTATCTGTTTCCTTATTTCCTCTCTTCAACTAGCCTAGCTATTAATAATGAGTCTTTCTTACCTTTATTTTTCTTCATATCCCATATACGCCATTTGCTAAACACAACGTTTTTTCTTAAAAGATCTTATCAGGATACCTAAAGTCAAAAGAACAAGCTGGAATATATATATATATATATATATATATATATATATATATATATATATATATATATATATATATATATATATATTGGCGTCCAAAATTCGAACATAGCATCTCAACGGACAAACGGCCGTCCAGATAGTTTTCAGAATAACAGGAAAACTTAATTTACATTTCTCCATTTAATATTTGGTGTCGACACGTGTTTCGAATCACTTCGTGCCTCTTCATCAGGACTACATTGGTTGAGTGATGGAATTACACATTAATATAAAGGCTATGGTGGTGAAAATGTTAAGAAAAAATATCTGGAAATTCTGAAATTGATTAACAAAAATTGATAAATGAAAATTTTAGATTGTATTAAATATAAAGATGTAATTTTAAGATTAATTTTAATGCATTAATGATTTTCCAAAAGGCTTCTTAGAATTTCATGACCAACCTCACTAGATCTCCCTTTTGTCGAAGCTCTCGATTCCATTTTTGCAGTGGGATTGACGTCGGTTCTTCAGAAACGCCATCTTTAGTTCAAAGCAGATTTATCTAGGTTTGTAATGTGCATTGATCTCAGGTTCGATTCCCTTTGGAGCAACGCCTTTCCCTATGACAATTTGTGGTCTTGACGCTCCTGCATTTTCTCTGCAATGAAGCAGCTTCTGAACTCCTATCCCTGCCGTTTTTCTTATTTCTTCAATGCAGCTCAAGATTGCAATGTTGCAAAGGGGTTGATGCAGACCATCTTGTACCTAGTACTAGGTATGCAGTAGTTCCAAGTCATGCTTTTTCCATCATAAGGCACAATACTACACAGTATTCCAGAAGTTTTATTCCAGCTGTGACCAGATTGCGGAATGATCTTCCAGGTGTGTTGGTTGAATCGGTGGAACTTCAAAAGTTCAAAGTTTTTGTAAATTCTTTTCTGTTGAAGAGGCTGACGTAGATCTCTTTTTATAGTTTATATACAACTGATATATTTTAACGTTATCACTGATCTTAAAATATTCTAAATTTTTTATTCATTAATTATAGATAGTTTATTTGCTATTTCCTTAATTCCTCTCCTCACTGTGCTACTTTCCCTGTTGGAGCCATTAGGCTTGTAGCATTCTGCTTTTCCAACGAGGTCTGTAGCTTAGCTAGTAATCTCCACTATATAATGAAGACTAAGTGTCTGGCCCTATATGAGTATATATATATATATATATATATATATATATATATACATATATATACATATATATATATATATTTACATACATATATATATATGAATATATATATATATGTATATATAATATATACATATTATATATATATGTATATATACATATATATATATGTATATATATATGATATATATATACATATATTATATATATATATTATATATATGTATATATACATATATATATATATATATATATATATATATATATATACAGTACATATATATATATATATATATATATATACAGTACATATATATATATATATATTTGTGTATATATATATATATATATATATATATATATATATATATATATATATATATATGTATATATATATATATATACACACACACACACACACACACACACATATATATATATATATATATATATCTTTCCAGTCCTGCTGAGTGGCATTACAAGACGTATGACTACACAGTCTCTCCCCGTCCCCCGGGTAGGGGAGAGTAAGTAGTCATAACCTGGTGAGGGGGGTGGGTTCCCTGAGAGATACATTTGACAACCAAAACTGTTGTGTTGTAGTTAGGAAAGTCGGAGGGGGTGGGAAGGGTTGAATGTGTGTGTATTCATATGTATCTAAATGTTTATCCGTCATTTATGACGGGTCGCGTATAATAATAATAATAATAATAATAATAATAATAATAATAATAATAAACTACAACCGGAAACTATCCCTGGAAGGAGTAAATTTTAACTATTATTAATATTATTATTATTATTATTATTATTATTATTATTATTATTATTATTATCATTATTATTATTATTATTAAGCTACAACGGAAAAGAGATCTTTTCCAGAGAGAGTAATCACTAAAGGCTAAAACATTGAACATTAACTATTGAACACTGAACATTAAACGAAAGTCTAACTACACTGCCGCCTGCCCCTGACCCCTGCGTGACCATGACAGCAGAGCGCTCTTGACCTCCTGACCTACACAATGGGTTATCTCTGCAATGGTGCATTTTTGCTCATATGTGTGTAAATGTAAGTGAATATATTTAAGCATATGCATATTCAGTGTTCTCTTTATATTTTTTTTTAGGATCTCTGAAATTCTGAAATATAATTTTTTCCTTTTAATTTTTAAAATTTGTCTATACCCTTTGAAATTTAATTGTTAATGTTATTATATATATATATATATATATATATATATATATATATGTATATATATATGTATGTATATATACACATATATATGTATATATACATATATGTATATATATATATATATATATATATATATATATATATATATATATATATATATACATGTGCGTGTCCAGGTATGAATACCTTGACTCTGTCAGTATATAGTTTCCAAAGAAGGATATCAACAAGTATAATAAGTAAAGAGAAAATTCGTGCTAAATAAATGGACAAATAAGTTATGAGAGAGAGAGAGAGAGAGAGAGAGAGAGAGAGAGAGAGAGAGAGAGAGAGAGAGAGAGAGAGAGAGAGAGAGAGAGACTCTAGCAAGATTTCTGCAACAGGTTTAAAGAAGATAAGTCTATTAGCTAAGACGTTGCCTTATGGAATCCATTTTTTTTTTTTTTTGTAAATTGATTAAAGAGTAAACCATGAAAACGATTAGATGGCTAGTTCGGATAGTATATAATAAATATAGAAGAATTTAGTATTTTGAGGGTAGTTTGGTTTAATGGAGAAAATGTCGATCGATAGATAGAGGAAAAGCAGAAATTATTTTAAAAAGAACAATTGGAAACCGGACAAAAGTGCTGATTGGTTAGAATGTTTGATTGAAAATCAAATGAAGGACGCCAGTAACAAGAATTGTGAGACTAAGTTGTGGTTGCCGATGTGGTAACGTCCCTGACTGGTAGTCGTCAGACTGGGGTTCGAGTCCCGCTCAAATTCGTTAGTTCCTTTGGTCGCTGCAACCTCATCCTCCTTGTGAGCTAAGGATAGGGGGGTTTAGGGGAGCTTATATGTCTATCTGCTGAGTAATCAGCAGCCATTGCTTGGCCCTCCTTGGTCCAACCTTGGGTGGAGAGGCGCCTTGGGCGCTGATCATTTGTAATATGGTCAGTCTCTAAGGCATTGTCCTGCTCAATAGGGCATTGTCACTGTCCCTTGCCTCTGCCATTCATGAGTGGCTTTAAACCTTTAAACCTTCAAGTGCAAGAAGGACATAAGTGTTACAAGGCCTAATTGAGGAAGGGAGGTTTATGACATTTCTGGCGAGCCGTGCAAGTTTAAAGGTTTAGAGGTCGCTAATGAATGGCAGAGGCAAGGGGCAGTGACATTGCCCTATTAAGCAGGACATGCCCTAGAGACTGACCATATATACATATGATCAGCGCAAAAGCACCCTCTCCACCTAAGCTAGGACTAAGGAGGGCCAGGCAATGGCTGCTGATGACTCGGCAGATAGATCTATAGGTTCCCCCAAAACCCCTATCCTTAGCTTACATGGATGGTGAGGTTGCAGCTGGACTCGAACCCCAGTCTGGTATTCACCAGTCGGGGACGTTACCACATCGGCCACCACAACCCTTTGGCAAACAGCTGATTGTGTATGTGTGGTAACAGATGACTGTGTAATTATAGCTACTATCTAGCTGTGTATGTATAGGAAACAACTGACTGTGTAAGTATAGTTAGCATCTAATTGTGTAGGTATAGGAAACAGCTATTTATGTTTGGTAACAGATAACTGTGTAAGCACAGCAAGTCTCTGATTGTGTCTGTATAGAAAAAGCTGACTGTGTATGTTATAACAGATGACTGTATAAGTATAGCTATACAGTATCTGATTGTGTCTGTATAGGAAAGAGTTGACTGTGTATGTGTGGTAACATTTAACTGTGTGGTGACAGCTGACAGCCTAAGTATATCTAGTATATGATTATATAGTTATAGGAAACAGTTATAATTATTATTATTATTATTATTATTATTATTATTATTATTATTATTATTATTATTATTATTATTAGCCAAGCTACAACCCCAGTTGAAAAAGCAGGATGCTATAAGCCCAAGGGCTCCAACAGGGAAAAATTAGCCCAGTGAGAAAAGGAAACAAGGAAATAAATAAACGATATAAGAAGTAATGAAACATTGAAATGAAATATTTTAAAAACATAAACAACATCAGAACAAATAATTCATGTATGATTATAAAAAGATCCATGTCAGCCAGTTCAATATAAAAACATTTGTTGCAACTTTGAAGTTTTGATTGCATATGTATGGTAACTGCATACTGTGTAGATATGAGACTACTGTGTCTCGTTTCGGTATCATATGAACCATGTAACAATGAAAGTTGAGTATAGCATAACCTATTATGTATTATTGCAAGCCAGCCCAAGTAATAAGAATTCACTTTCCTCTTTGTAAGGGTAGAAGGGACTCTTTAGCTATGGTAAGCAGCTCTTCTAGGAGAAGGACACTCCAAAATCAAACCATTGTTCTCCAATCTTGGGTTGTGCCATAACCTCTGTACCATGGTCTTCCACTGTCTTAGGTTAGAATTCTCTTGCTTGAGGGTGCACTCGGGCAACTATTCTATCTTAATTCTCTTCCTCTTGTTATGTTAAAGGTTTCATAGTTTATATAGGAGATATTTATTTCAATGTTGTTGCTCTTCTTAAAATATTTTTTTTTTTCGTTTCCTTTCCTCACTAAGCTATTTTCCCTGTTGGAGGCCCTGGGCTTATAGCATCCTGCTTTTCCAACTAGGGCTGTAGCTTAGCAAATAATAATAATAATAATAATAATAATAATAATAATAATAATAATAATAATAATAATGTGATGTTTTAGTTGGAGGAGAAGGAATAGAAAAGCAATTCAGACAGGTTACTTAGGAAGAGATCAGATAAGAACTGCCTGAAG